>NW_027361932.1:4177500-4777500 GCF_039654945.1 Dendrobates tinctorius | reverse complement strand
TGTGCAAGCTGAAGATATGGATGAACTCTTTATGCATCAAATGGCCAAGTTCTCCAAAAAATATGACATAGTTGTCATGGGAGATTTCAACTATCCAGACATTTGTTGGGAATCTCTCTCAGGCAAAACTAACAGGTCAAGGAAATTCTTATCCTCTCTTGCTGACAACTTTATCTTCCAAAAGGTAAGGGAGAAAACAAGGGGAACTGCTACCTTGGATCTAATCCTTATAAACAGGGAGGAAATGGTTGAGGAGGTAAAAGTGGCTGGGACCCTAGGAGGTAGCGACCATGCTATTTTAGAATTTTGGATAACTAGAGGCGGAAGACCTGTGAAGACTCAGACGTCAAGGTTAGATTTCAGAAAGGCAGATTTTAAGGGATTCAGAAAGAGAATTGGAGGGATCCAATGGCTGGATATCCTTAAAGACAAAAATGTCCAGGAAGGATGGGAAATCTTGAAAAATGAAATTCTCAAAGCGCAGTTGTTAACAATTCCGAAAAGAGGGAAGAATAGGAAGCATTTAAGGAAACCAGGATGGATGAACACAGAACTTAAGCACATGCTAAAAAGGAAGAAAAAAATGTTTATAAAATGTAAAGAGGGAGGCATATCTAAAGAAGAATATAATGCTGTCTGCAGAACCTGCAGGGCACAAATCAGATTAGCTAAAGCTGACAATGAATTGAGGCTTGCAAGAGATGTCAAAAGCAATAATAAAGGATTTTGGGGATATGTCAAAAGTAAAAGAAAAGTCAAAGATGCTATAGGATTTTTACAGGATGAAAATGATGAAATGGTAAGACAGGATGTTGAGAAGGCTGAACTTTTAAATTCCTATTTTGCATCTGTTTTCTCTCAGAAAGGAAATGTAACATCAACTGTTATTCACTGTCCTATTAAGGGAATAGAAGAATCCAGGATATCTATAAACAGAAAGATAGTGAGGAAACACTTAGCTAACCTAAATGAGTTCAAGTCTCCAGGTCCAGATGAATTACACCCCAGAGTACTGAAGGAGATAGCAGAAGAAATTTTTGAACCCCTCTCCATAATCTTTGAAAATTCTTGGAGAACAGGAGAAGTGCCAGAAGACTGGAGAAGAGCAAATGTTGTTCCTATCTTCAAAAAGGGGAAGAAGGTGGACCCAGGCAACTATAGGCCGGTGAGTCTGACTTCTATACCAGGAAAGATCTTTGAACAAATTATTAAACAATATGTATGTCAATACCTGGATAAGAATGAAGTGATTAAACAGAGTCAGCATGGGTTTGTAACTAATAAGTCATGTCAGACTAATTTAATTTCCTTCTATGACGGTATTACTGATTGGGTGGATCAAGGAAATGCTGTAGATATAGTATATCTTGACTTCAGCAAAGCATTTGACAAAGTCTCTCATACAATCCTTCTTGAAAAAATGACTAAGTATGGAATGGACAAGGCAACTGTTAGGTGGATTCATAACTGGCTTAGTGATCGGACCCAAAGAGTGGTCGTAAATGGCTGCACATCCAGTTGGAAGAATGTCTCAAGTGGGGTACCACAGGGCTCTGTCCTGGGCCCTGTATTGTTCAACATCTTTATCAACGATTTAGATGAAGAAATTGAGGGTAAACTGATTAAATTTGCTGATGACACAAAGCTAGGAGGGATAGCTAATACTAGAGAAGAGAGAGAGAGGATTCAAAAAGATTTAAATAAACTGGAGAAGTGGGCAGCAACTAACAGAATGGTTTTTAAAAGGGAGAAATGCAAAGTACTACATCTGGGCAATAAAAATGAAAAAAGCATATATAGAATGGGAGGAATAGGGCTAAGTCACAGCACATGTGAAAAAGACTTGGGTATACTAATAGATCACAGACTGAATATGAGTCAACAGTGTGATGCAGCAGCAAAAAAGGCAAATGCAATTCTAGGATGTATTAACAGAAGCATACAGTCTAGATCACGTGAAGTCATTATTTCCCTCTACTCCTCTTTGGTCAGACCTCATCTGGAATATTGTGTCCAATTTTGGGCACCACATTTTAAAAAAAGACATCAACAAACTGGAGCAAGTTCAGAAAAGAGCGACCAGAATGGTGACCGGTCTGCAAACCCTGCCTTATCAGGAAAGGTTGCAGGATTTGGGAATGTTTAGTTTGCAAAAGAGAAGACTGAGAGGAGACTTAATAGCTGTCTACAAATATCTAAAGGGCTGTCACATTGTAGAAGGATCAACTTTATTCTCATTTGCACAAGGAAAGACTAGAAGCAATGGGATGAAGCTGAATGGGAGGAGACACAGATTAGATATTAGAAAAAACTTTTTGACAGTTAGAGTGATCAATGAGTGGAACAGGCTGCCACGAGAAGTGGTGAGTTCTCCTTCAATGGAAGTCTTCAAACAGAGGCTGGACAGACATCTAACTGGGATGATTTAGCGAATCCTGCTTTGAGCAGGGGGTTGGACCAGATGGCCCAGGAGGTCCCTTCCAACTCTACGATTCTATGATTCTATGATTCTCTCCAAATGCAACATGGCGTCTGATCTCAATTCCAGCAAATTCTGAGTTGAAAAAGTCAAATGGTGGTCCTTCCCTTCTAAGCTCTGCCATGCACCCAAACAGTGTTTTACCCCCACATATGGGGTATCAGCCTACTCAGGACAAATTGCAAAACAACTTTTGGGGTACAATTTCTCCTGTTACCCTTAGGAAAATAAAAAAATCGTGGGGAAAAATATCATTTTTGTGGAAAATGATTTTTATATTTTCACGCCCGGGCGTTATAAACTTCTGTGAAGCCCTTGGGGGTTCAAAGTGCTCACCACACAACTAGATAAGTTCCTTAGGGGGTCTAGTTTCCAAAATGGGGTCATTTGTGGGGGGTTTCCACTGCTTAGGTACATTAGGGGCTCTCCAAAGGCAACATGACACCCGCAGACCATTCCATCAAAGTCTGCATTCCAAAACGTCACTACTTCCCTTCCGAGCCCCGACGTGTGCCCATACAGTAGTTTTCTCCCACATATGGGGTGTCAGCGTACTCAGGACAAATTGGACAACAACTTTTGGGGTCCATTTTCTCCAGGTACCCTTGGGAAAATAAAAAAAATGGGGACTAAAAGATGTTTGTTGAAAAAATACGATTTTTTTTATTTTCACGCCCGGTCGTTATAAACTTCTGTGAAACACTGGAGGGGTTAAAGTGCTCACCACAGTGCTCTCCAAACGCAACATGATGTCCGATCTCAATTCCAGCCAAAAACGTCAAATGGCGCTATTTCCCTTCCGAGCTCTGCCATGCGCCCAAATAGTGGTCTACCCCAACATATGGGGTATCAGGGTACGCAGGACAAATTGCACAATAACTTTTAGGGTCCTGTTACCCTTGGAAAATTAAGAATTGAGGGTGAAAAGATCATTTTTGTGGCAAAAATATGATTATTTAATTGTACCGCTGTACGTTATAAACTTCTGTGAAGCCCTTGTGGGTTCAAAGTTCTCACCTCATATCTAGATAAGTTCGTGGGGGGGTCTAGTTTCCAAAATCGGGTCACTTGTGGAGGGTTTCCACTGTTTAGGTACATCAGGGGCTCTCCAAACGTGACATGGCGTCCGATCTGAATTCCAGCCAATTTTGCATTGAAAAAGTCAAAGGGCGCTCCTTCCCTTCTGAGCTCAGCCATGCGCCGAAACAGTGGTTCCCCCCCACATATCAGGTATCAGCGTACTCAGGACAAATTGCACAATAAATTTTGCAGTCCAATTTCTCCTGTTACCCTTGGTAAAATAAAAAAAATTGAACCTGAAGTATTTTTTTTGTGAAAAAAAGTTAAATATTCAAAAAATTCCTGTGACGCACCTAAATGGTTAATAAACTTCTTGAATGTGGTTTTGAGCACCTTAAGGGGTGCAGTTTTTAGATTTGTGTCACTTTTGGGTATTTTCTATCATATAGACCCCTCAAAGTGGCTTCAAATGTGATGTGGTCAGTAAAAATAAAATGGTGTTGCAAAAATGAGAAATCGCTGGTCAATTTTTAACCCTTATAACTTCCTAACAAAAAAAAATGGTTCCAAAATGGTGCTGATGTAAAGTAAACATATGTGAAATGTTACTTATTAAGTTTTTTGTGTGCCGTATATCTCTGTGATTTAAGGGCATAAAAATTCAAAGTTGGAAAATTGCAAAATTTTCACCAAATTTCCGTTTTTTTCACAAATAAACGCAAGTTATTTGAATCAAATTTTAACACTAACATGAAGTACAATATGTCACGAGAAAACAATGTCAGAATCACCGGGATCCATGGAAGCGTTTCAGAGTTATTACCTCATAAAGGGACTGTGGTCAGAATTGTAAAAATTGGCCCGGTCATGAACGTGCAAACCACCCTTGCGGCTTAAGGGGTTAAGATTACTGTACTTGTTTTTATTATGTAGCGTGTATACTCGAGTATAAGCAGACCCAAGTATAAGCCGAGGCCCCTAATTTTGCCACAAAAAACTGGGAAAACTTACTGACTCGAGTATAAGCCTAGGGTGGAAAATGCAGCAGCTACTGGTAAATTTCAAAAATAAAAATAGATACCAATAAAAGTAAAATTAATTGAGACATCAGTAGGTTAAATGTTTTTGAATATCCATATTGAATCAGGAGCTCCGTATAATGCTCCATACAGTTCATGATGGGCCCCATAAGATGCTCCATACAAAAAATATGCTGTACAAGGTTAATAATGGCCCCATAAGATGCTCCATAGAATAATATTCCCCCATATGCGGCTCCATAAAGGTTGATGGCCCCATAAGATACTCCATAAAGGTTGATGGCCCATAAGATGCCCCATAGATATATATGCCCTGTATGCTGCTGCTACTGCGATTAAAAAGAAAAAAAACAAAAAAAAAAAAGACACACTCACCTCTTGTCGCTGGGGCCAGGTGCTGGTGTACTGAGCAGGCAGGGATGCCAGCGCGCTATGGGAGCCAGGTGTCGTGTTGCTGCTGGCTCAGGGCCCCGACACCTGCGAAATTCACCTGTCCACGTTCCACCGCCACGCGCCTGTCTTCTCTGCAGTGACTGTTCAGGCAGAGGGCGCGCACTAGCCACGTCATAGCGCCCACTGACCTGAACGTCACAGCCAGAGGACGCGGAGGACAGAGCGGCACGCGGTGGTGGAACGGGGACAGGTGAATATCACATGGCTCCCCCCGTCCTCCCCACCCCCTCAAGTTGTGGTCTCTGCAGTCCCTGCTTCTACAATGGTCTCCGGGGCCGCAGCTCTTCCTGTGTTCAGCAGTCACGTAGTACCGATCATTAAAGTAATGAATATGCACATATTCATTACTTTAATGAGCGGTACCACGTGACCGCTGAACACAGAAGAGCTGCGGCGCCGGAGACCATCGGAGAAGCAGGGACTGCAGAGACCTTGCCAGGAGGGTGTGAGTATGATCTGACAGCTGCGCTCCCCCTCTCCCGCCGACCCCCTGGTCTATGACTCGAGTATAAGCCGAGAGGGGGCAATTTCAGCTTAAAAAAATGGGCTGAAAATATCGGCTTATACTCGAGTATATACGGTATACCCCTCCTCACCTGTAAAGTGCCATGGAATAAATGGTGCTATAATAATAAATAATAACCCCTTAGTGACAGAGCCAATTTTGTACTTAATGACCAAGCCAATCTTTACAATTCTGAGCACTGTCACAGCTCTGGAACGCTTCAACAGATTCCACTGATTCTGAGACAGTTTTTCGGAATATATTGTAATTCATGCTAGTGGCAAAATTTCTTTGATATGACTTGCATTTATTTATGAAAAAAATGGAAATTTGGCAAAAATATAGAAATTTTTGCAATTTTCAAACTTTTAATTTTTGTGCCCTTAAATCTGAGTTAATACATAACATTTCCCACATGTCTACTTTACATCAGCCCAATTATGGAAACAATTTTTTTTGTTAGGACGTTATAAGGGTTAAAAGTTGACTAGCGATTTCTCATTTTTACACCAAAATTTACAAACCATTTTTTTTAGGGACCACCTCACATTTGAAGTGAGTTTGGGGGTCAATATGACAGAAAATACCCAAAAGTGAGACCATTCTAAAAATTGCACCCCTAAAGGTGCTCAAAACCACATTCAAGAAGATTATTAACCCTTCAGGTGCTTCACGAGAACTAAAGCAATGTGGCAGGAAAAAATGAACATTTTACTTTTTTCACCAAAAATTTACTTTAGACCCAAATGTTTTTATTTTCACAAGGGTAATAATAGAAAATTGACCACAAAAATTTTGTGTGCAATTTCTCCTGAGTACACCGATACCCTGTATGTGGGGGGAAGCCACTGTTTCGGCGCATGGCAGGGCTCAGAAGGGAGGGAGCACAGTTTGACTTTTTGAACCCAAAATTGACTGGTATCAATGGCGGGTGCCATGCCACGTTTGGAGATACCCTGATGTACCCAAACAGTGGAAACCACCCAATTCTAACTCCAACCCTACCACAGCTCTACCCCTGACCCTAATCTCAACCCTAATCCTAACCTTAATTCCAACACCACCCTAACCCCAACACAATTCTAACGCAAGACAATTCTAACACCAACACCACAACCGTATCCCCCACACCACAACCGTAACTTCAACCCTAACCCAAGCTCTAACCCCAAGTTTAGCTCCAATCCTATGCCTAGATCTAACCCCAACCCTATTGTAAAAATGGAAATAATTTTTATTTTATTTTTACCTAACTAAGGGGATGATAAAAGGGGGGTTGATGTACAATTTTTGTATTTTAATTACTGTGATAGGGTCTATCAAAGTGATTAAAATTAACCAATAGGAGAAATCTCCTGTTGATGCCATGTGCCAGCCGGCAGATCTCGGCGGGTGAATTGCACACGCTCCCGCCATTTTCTTCCCGGAAGACGCTGAGGGCCGGGGAACAGAACTGGAGGGACCGGGGGACACAGCAGGTACCGTGGGGACCCCCATTTCTCTCTCATCTGATTTGCTAGATCATATCAGAGGAGAGAGAAATAAATTGGAAATCAGACTTTTTTTGTGGTAAAAACCGACCCGAATCAGATTTTCCAATGCTGGGGGGAGCTATAACCTCCTTTCTCAGCGCCATTAAAAAGCGATGCTAAGGAATAAGTACAATAACTGCTGCTGTTAAAAGGCGTATCGGCGATCATTAAGTGGTTAAAAGGGGCAAATAAATCATTAAAAGGGATGGAAGGTCCCTCTTTTAATGTGAGATTAGAAAAATTGGTCTTGTTTAGCTTAGAAAAAAAAGAAGACACCATAAAGGCGATCTCATTTACTGGTATAAATACATATGTGGGGAATACAAAATAATGACAACTTGATTTATTCCTTCCAATGGCCTTACAAAGGTCAAGGGGACATTCATTATACGTGGAGGAAAAGTGATGTGGGCATTGAAATACGAAAGGGTTCTTTGGCATTGTGGGGCATATATAATCTAGCGATAGTTAATGCATCACTGGTGAAGAGAGGCTGAACTTGATAGACCTGTGTCTTTTTTTTCAACCTATGTAACTATGATGTGAGCCAACTGCTTACTAGGCATATAGCTTTGGCTTTTTGGTCTTCTGATTGGAGAATGGTCTGTAAAACATGACACACAAACATACTGGACTATGCGAAAGCTGTTCCCCACAATCACATTAGCTTTTATTTTCTAATTTTCTAAACTGATGTAAAAATGCAAACAAACAATAGATGAAATAATTGATTAAATAATTGGGTATAAAAAGATGTCACCATTATTCATCATAATGAACAATAATGACAGTTATCCATCTACAGGTATCGATCCATGTATTTATCCATGTATCCAGCTATCCCATATCTATGTATCCAGCTATGTATGCATCTATGTATCCAACCTAGGTATCCATCTATGTATCCAATTATGTATCCAACTATGCATGAATCTATGTATGCATCTATGTATCCAACTATGTATGCATCTACGCATCCAACTACGTATACATCTATGTATCCAACTATGTATGCATCTACTGTATGTATCCATCTACGAGTGCATCTACCATGTATCATCTACGTATTCAGACCCCTTTAAGTTTTTCACTGTGTTTCATTGCAGCCATTTGGTAAATTCAAAAAAGTTCATTTTTTTCTCATTAATGTACACTCTGCACCCCATCTTCACTGAAAAAAGCACAGAAAAAAAAAGAAAAACTGAAATATCACATGGTCTTAAGTATTCAGACCCTTTGCTCAGACACTCATATTTAAGTCACATGCTGTCCATTTCCTTGTGATCCTCCTTGAGATGGTTCTATTCATCATTGGGGTCCAGCTGTGTTTAAATACATGGATAGGACTTGCTTTGTAAAGGCACACACCTGTCTATATTAGACCTCACAGCTCACAGTGCATGTCAGACCAAATGAGAATCATGAGGTCAAAGGAAATGGCAAAGGAGCTCAGACTCAGAATTGTGGCAAGGCACACATCTGGCCAAGGTAGCAAAATAATTTTTACAGTACTCACATCTGGCCAAGGTAACAAAATAATTTTTACAGTACTCAAGGTTCCTAAGAACACAGTGGCCTCCATAATCCTTAAATGGAAGAAGTTTGGGACCACCAGAAGTCTTCCTAAACCTGGCCGTCCAGCCAATTTGAGCAATCGTGGAAGAAGAGCCTTGGTGAGAGAGGTAAAGAAGAGCCCGAAGATCACTGTGGCTGAGCTCCACAGATGGGAGAAAGTTCCACAAAGTCAACTATCACTCCAGCCCTCCACCAGTCGGGCCTTTATGGCAGATTGGCCCGATGGAAGCCTCTCCTCAGTGCAAGACATATGAAAGCCCATAGAGTTTGCTAAAAAACACATGAAGGACTTCTAGACTGAGAAATAAGATTCTCTGGTCTGATGAGACGAAAATAGAACTTTTTGGTGACAATTCTAAGCGGTATGTGTGGATAAAACCAGGCACTGCTCAACACCTGCCCCATACAATCCCAACAGTGAAACATGGTGGTGGCAGCTTCATGCTATGGGGGTGTTTTTCAGCTGCAAGGATAGGACAACTGGTTGCAATTGAGGGAAACATGAATACGGCCAAGTACAATTAATTCTTCACAAAACAAGTCCCGTCTATAACAAGTCGTGTCTCTTGGTCTGTTACCATCTAGTAAGTAATAACATTTGAGCAGTAGGTTTGGAGAATGCTATATTATTAATCACATCCCTTTACTAAAGAAAAAAAAAGACCCAGCGACGTCATTAATGCAAAAAGCAAGATCATAACAGAATTCCTTATTAGGTCCTGCTGAATTAATGTTTAACTGCAATAAAGTCAAAATTGAATGAGGCAATTAATCAGAGGCAGAAGATAAGGGGATTTCTGTCTTTTATTTTATCCCGTTCTAAATAAATGAGCACAGCGACCTTCACAAGATGTCTGACAGTCTCACAGGTGCTGCACTGTGTGAGGAAATATGGAGCTTTCATTTGTGAACCAGGATGAATTAATTAGCTTTTTTACAGTTAGGAAGAAGGCATTGAGAGAAGAAAAAAAAAACAACTAACCACCCCACCTGAAAACAGTGGCTAAAAATCTTATAAGATAAAACAATACATTATTTTTTTTTAATTTTCTGTGTTTTTTTACTGGATCCACTAGTAAATTTAATGTCTAAGAGGCTTGGCCCATCCACAACAGAGTGCTACTGTCAAAGATATAAAGGGATGGATTTTACCTTCCCAATCCTCCTGTCTGCACTGAAAATTGATGTCACTAATTTGAAGATTATGATGAGCCTTGCTCCATGTCAATGTTGGTTGTGACATCAAAATAACTGTCCCTGAACAATTAGTCTATGCCTGTAATTACCTAGAATGATACTAATGTAGAACAGTGGAGGATACCGAGCAGAGGACTACAGGGGAGTCTAGCCTGCAGCATGGCATATGGGAACATGGATACATAAAGTGAGGCTGTTGAACAAGTGTAATGTGTAACTAGGTAAGACTGGTATTATAGGGAAATTGTTGTACCTAGGGAAATAGACAAAGATGTCTATCGGGAAGAACAGAATCATCCACAGACTAGTTATCTGCAGATGATCAATTTTAACTGGTTATAGATAAAAAAACCAAACAGCCACCTTTCAGGGCCCCAATTGACTTAATTTGGGGATTGTGAGATTTACCGTATGTTTATTTTTCGTGCGTGTGTCTAGGTGTATGCTATTTGGCCTATGAAGGGCAACATACAGCGGAGTCAGCACACTACCAGCAGTATGGGCAGGGCTGACTTTTCTTTTTCATGACTGAGAAATGAGATGAAACGTTGGACTGATTTCCTTTTCTCTTTCACCCAAGGTGAAATCCCACAAACGAAATGACTGAATTGTACCAACATCTCGGTAATCTTGGTGTGACTCAAATGCGTCTTCTGAGACTGAAACTAGCGTCGGTTTGACTGAAACAACATCAGATGGCTTCATGTGAAAAAAAAAAAGTATAAATTACAGTAAGAGATCACAGAGATCACAGAGGACGAGTCAAGGGATTTTTCTTGTTTTTTTCCTTATAAAATATTTTTTATGCAGTGCACATTAATTCCCAAAATGCAGTAAAAAATTCCCTATGTCCATTAATCCATTAGAGTGTGTACAGCACTGTTCACATCAGGTTTTTTGTTTCAGTTTAATGCACATGCAAAGAAAAACTCCTGACACATAGTAAGTAAATGGAGAAGACAGATGTCCAACAGTGGCATTCATTGCTCATTGACTATAATGGTATATGTTTTTTTTCAACCAGATTTTGATATTTTATTGTACAAAGGTATTGGTTATGCAATGCTTCCTGCATTGGAGGTGATCCTGGGCCACAGGTCAGCACACTCCTTTTGCTACTGGGCCTGTGATAGCTGAACCTTTCATTTCTCCCTTATTGTTCACTATCACCCCCACATTGTCTACAAAATTGTCTACAAAATTGTCTACATTGTCCCTCTCACCCGGGACACTCCTCATTCCAACTACTCCCTTCAGGACGTCGCTTCAGAGTCCCCAAATGCAGTACCAACCGCCATATGAACAGCTTCTATCCACTCTCTGTTCAACAATTAAATTGTCATGTGTAGACTATATACTGTATCTGTCTTATTAGATGTTACTTGTTGTATCTGTTTTTATATATTATGTTGCCTCTTTGCCACAAAGAATTCCTTGTATATATGTAATATGTACTTGGCGATAATAATAAATTTGATTTGAATTTGATTGATTTGAAAATACAGGAACACCCAGTCTTTTCTCCAATACGATTTTCGTTGTCGTATTACCACTGCTGGATGCACCTTTTTCCTTAGTTCAGGCTTTCCTTTTTTAACTGTGGCCATCACCAGGTCACCAACACCAGCAGCTGGCAGTCTGTTCAGGCAACCCTTGACTGAGATGATGTACAGGGTTTTTGTCACCTGTATTATCAGCACAGTTAATGACTGCACACATGGGGAGACCGAGGGACCAGAAGAACCTCAACGCCCTCTCAGACATCTTGGTTCCCGGAAAGAGCATAATGGTATATGCTTAATCAGGCCAGCGGCGGGCCATTTCCCCCCATTCCTGAGAAGACACATTTTCTGGTTTTATCATACATGTACTTTTATCGGCTCCAAAAATGTTCTCGCTTGAACAGTCAAATAGTTTTTGCCTCTTTTTTTGTGACACATGGGGCTTATTTTAAGAAAATAGGGGGGGGAAGCCAGCACTGCTTAAGGTTAGAACGCATAAATTGGAGTGCATATGCACATAATGTCTAGCTGTATTCAAAAATGAGATATTTAGCAAAAAAATTGATCAATTCAAAAAAAAAAATATATAGAGTAGGACCCCCCATATGAGATTGACTTGGCGCGGCAGGGTGGCTCAATTGAATTGATCAATTTTTTTGCTAAATATCTCATTTTTGAATACAGCTAGACATTATGTGCATATGCACTCCAATTTATGCGTTCTAACCTTAAGCAGTGCTGGCTTCCCCCCCTATTTTCTTGTTGTTGGTTTGTGGCTCACCACCACTGTTGCCGTGCACGCTTGGTTATGTCCGCCATAATTTTTCTGTGTTCATTGTGATGGATTAGGCTGCTGTGCACACACATGGCAGCCCCACCCTGCCCCAAGCTTTATTTAATTGTGCACCTGTGTCTGGACCAACATCGCCCTTCATCTATGTTTGCTGGTCAGGCAATGTGTGGAGGCCATTCCTGATATGTCTGTGTTCAGACCTGGTTGGCCTTCATCTGCACTTGCTTCATCTGGCTTCATGGGAGCGATCCAGCAATGTTCAGGTACAGATTGCACTTGATGTGGTCATGCTCTAAGTGTATTTAGGAGGCCGTAATGGCACAGCATTTATTAAAAATATATAGAGTAGGACCCCCCATATGAGATTGCCTTGGCGCGGCGGGGTGGCTCAATTGAATTGATCAATTTTTTTGCTAAATATCTCATTTTTGAATACAGCTAGACATTATGTGCATATGCACTCCAATTGATGCGTTCTAACCTTAAGCAGTGCTGGCTTCCCCCCCTATTTTCTTGGGGCTTATTTTATGTCGTAATTTTTATATACTTTTTTTGCGGATATCGAGGAAACATGTAAAGAAAAATATGAAACATATGTTTATTTTTCACAATTGTATTTTTTATTTTACAACCACAAAGGATTTTTATATATTGGACATTATTTTACACATGTACCACCCAGATAATCTTGGTGTTGGCGGCATTTGAACATGTTAATACATTACTAAAATTTGCGGATTTTCTCTGTGACTAGCACCCTCCCAACATCCAGCAAGCATATAATCGCTGGGTCTGGAGGAGGCATGACCGTCAGTGCTTCCTAATCAGTAAACATAACGCTGGTTCAACCTCGTGTAGCCAACGATCAGGAAGCCACCTTGTCTGTAGGGACTTGGGTTTTGTCTGACAGCCAGTTAGAACCCCCACAGCTGCTTACTAAGCAGTTTCCTTTTAGAACGAATGGGCAATCCAGAAGTAGCCAACAGATGTCATAAACATCTACTGAACAACTCATGTTGTATTAGGGTTTGTGCACACGTTGCGGATTCTGCTGCGGATCCGCAGCGGATTTGGCCCTGCAGATCTGCAGCAGAATCTCCTGTGTTGTACAGTACAATTGTAATCAATGAAAAAGCTGTGCACATGCTGCGGATTTTGTCAATTCTTTGTGCAGATTCCGCAGCGGTTTGACACCGGCTCCATTATAGAAATCCGCAGGTGTCAAAACGCAGTGGAAATTTGCACAAAATCTGCAGTTAAATCCGCAGGTAAAACGCAGGTCATTTTACCTGCGGATTTTGTCAAATCCGCACGGAAAAATCCACAGGACAATCCGTACCATGTGCACATACCCTTAGTTTATTCTATCGTGTGCAGGATGCTATGCAGTGCTGAGCCCATCACTCATAAGCTGCAATGTTTAGAGAATATGCTTTTTTATTTTTACTGAAGCTCGTGGGATGTAATCGCATAGTCTACTACATTATTCCAGACCTATGAGGACTAAAAGAACACTCATTTAGTATTCATCTGACAAATGAGCTCTATGGACGTGTTTTTAGCATGAAAATTGTCATACACACTAAATATACAATATGTAAGATGGGAAAAGGCCCCAAGGCATATTAACCCACAAACACAAAATAACACACTGATTTACGCAATTTCTGCTCTTCATACATTTTTTGCCAACAGACATAAGCTGCATCTGCATGGAGAACATTATACAGCAGAGCTGAGCTGTCTGGATTTGAATTCAGCTCTGGGGTGAGGTAAAAGACTTCTTAGAAACCTCAGCATCATCTGTGTCTCCCTCTGCCTGCTCACTCCTACTCCCTCCATAAAGTAATGGATTGGATATTATTCGGTTTAAATACTGCCTGTGTACTGAATTATGAAGAGAAAGTAGAAGTAGGCCTCACCTCCAGTAGTATCTCGATTGGCTAAAATATTTTCATTTTTCATATACATTTATAAAATTAAAATATATTTTGATAGACTTTCTTTTTGTTGCATAACTTCGATCTTGCTGCAAGTGACGGATGGGACTTCTGGATGCACATTGTAATCTATAACTTTTGTTTTTTACTTACACAATAAATTTAGTTAGAAGAGCCAGTTTAGACTGTAACGGCAACTATGCAATTATGCCAATTAACATGTTACAACTACCTTTCCTCTTGCTATAATTGCAGCACTGCGCTATTCACATAAATGAGGTTGTGATGCAGCTCCCTGCACAGAAAATAGCGCCACTGTGCAGGAAAATGTCAGAGTTACTTACATTTTTACAATTTTTTTTAGACCGGTATGTGTTGTAAGTGCTAAATCATTCTCCAGATCATGGTATTTCTGCATGCTGAATTGAATGCTTATGAGCAGTCCTTTTGGTGGGGGTCTGCAGAGTGTTTAATTGCCCACAACGTATAAAAAAAGCTCATTGAAGCATACATACGATTTAAATTGGATGAAAAACAAGCCTAAGTGATGACTCTAGAAATATTCTATCATTTTATAAAATTAGAGTAACTCTTTAAGTCACTCAACTGGAAATACATAATAGTTTGAAGTCATACACCCATTAATATTTATATATGGCGATTATCCTGATATTCCTAGAATGCCAGCTTTGAGTAAAAAAAAAATAAAATTGATGTTTATAGGGGAAAGTGTAAAGCCAGGTTCACACAAATGTATGAAAAATCGTCCAATTTTCATGCGCATTGAAGGTCATTTAGCACCCATCTGACGCGCAGTCTGCCCATGTGAAGAGGGAACGACCACCGTTTCAGTAAACAAGTAGATAATTAAAGGGGTTGTCCGGGCTTTTCACATAATCTCAGTACATATCTGGGCTGCAGAATTATGACAATAAGTAATTTACTTTCTGTCACTAGTTTGCACGGTTTTCTAGATATTCTGAGCAGAACGTCAAAGGGGGGGGGGGTTGTTATGGCATTGAAATGAGAACTAGTCCTACTAGTGTATGTGCGAAGCTCCACCAAACTCCCAGCAAGCTCCAGTGATCAGCACCACCCACTGCCCACTCATTGGCTGGCAGTAAACTGCACCAGCACTCATCTTTATCATTATTTCAGCATTGGAAAGAACACAGCAGTGATCCTGTATCTGTGAAAGCAGCACAATACATATATAAATACACCCCCCAACACTTCACACTGTAACAGCTGCTGATTGGACAGGCTGCTTCCCATCAGTATTTGTGTCATTAGAGACACAGTGCTCACACATACACTGCACCAAATCTGCTGCTGTGTGAAGACATCAGTGACACAGAGCTGTCTCATTCACACAGCAGAGGCTTTGTCACAGAACAGATTACATCAGTGACTGTCATCCCCTGTGCAGATTAGAAGCTGCAGACCCCCATCACTGGCCATCACACAGTCTGTTCTCACTGCTGCCAGCAGCCTGGGACAGTGAGGGAAGGAATTACTAATAATGAGTTATGTATTGTAATCATGGAGTGTCCCAGAATACAGGATGATTTTCCCTCCTCACTAGTTTCACTTTCCATAGATCAGTGTTCAGTGTGCGTCTGGGGGAGGAGCAGCTCTCTGCACTGAGGCTGCTGGAGGGGGAGGATTTGTTACTGTGTGATGAGGGCTGCTTCATGTTGATGGGGAGGGCCTGTAGCTATGGAGGGTAGGGTTGTTGCTATAGAGGGAATGTTTGGAGTAGAGTAGGAGGTTACGACTAGTTCTCATTTCAATGCCATAACACCCCCCCCTTGGACGTTCTGTTCAGAATATCTAGAAAACCGTGCAAACTAGTGACAAAGTAAATTACTTATTGTCATAATTCTGCAGCCCAGATATGTACTGCGATTATGTGAAAAGCCCGGACAACCCCTTTAAGGCTCATTTAGTGTTGGCAGGTGGAAATGGGACTTTAGGCTAATGCCTATAGAAAAAATGAACAAGTCGCAAACTACAGAAAAAAAAAATTCTATTGTCATGTTAATTATTGCAAAGTAGAAATGCACAAGGTTGTAAAGCTAACCTAGATATTAATTCATAAGCTGCAGAGGCCTTATCATTAATCTTTCATTATGGGTGTTCTGGAACAGGCAAATGGCCAAGAGTCCTCAGGACTACTGAAATACTGTAGTCCGCAACAAAATGGTAGAAAATAAATGTGTAGGGCAAATTTATCAAGGCCGGTGTTTCATATGCCAATCTTGATCATGGAGCCTGTTGGAGTAACGGGAAATCAATTTTCTCTGAGACAGCCTCTTAATAAAAGTAATGCATCTTTTGAGTTGAGGTCTCCTTAACAAGGAATATGATATTGGGCATGGAGAGACACTGCTAAATGCCGGGCAGCACAGTTATAGAGGCAACAACCTGCAACCCGGCAGGTATCATGCACATATCCTGTAAGTTAGGCTATGTGCACACGTAGTTTTTTTGGTGTGCAGATTTTGGAGAGAAAACCGCAGGTAAATCCACAGGACAAAAGTCCAGTGGTTTATCTGCGGTTTTACACCCCATAATGGATGAGGTGTAAAACTGCAGCGTTTCTGCACCAAACAATTGACATGCTGCGGATTGTAAACCACAGCAAACCGTGCGGAAAAATCTGCAGCATGTGCACAGCGTTTTTTAATTCCCATAGGAAATAAAGGTACTGTACAATGCAGCAGAATCTGGTGCGGACCCGCAGCTGCAGAATTTGCTGCGGACCCGCAGCTGCAGAAACGCTGCGGAACCGCAGCAGAATCCGCACCGTGTGCACATACCCTTAGGCCTCTTTCACACATCAGGTTTTCACCGTCAGGCGCGATCCGGCGCTTTTGACAGAAACCGGATCCGGCGAAATGCAATGCCGGATCCGGTTTCCCCCCCATTGACTTGCATTTGCGCCGGATGGCCATGCGTTTCATCCGGTTTTCGCCGGATCCGGCAATGTGTCGCGATCCGGCGTCTGGAAAAAACGGTGACTGTAACGTTTTTTGTCTCCGGCGAAAAAGCCGGACACGCCGGATCCGGCGCGTCCGGCTTTTTCACACAATGAAAGCCTATGAGCGCCGCAATGCGCCGGATCCGGTTTTTTGGTCTGAGCATGCTCAGTAGCTCTGCCCACAAGACATATATAAAAGCAAGACAGTGGGACCCACAGCCACACCCAACATGCCACCCAAGAAAGCAACCAAGCGAAGCAGGAGAAGGCAGGAGACCACTGCAGCACCATCCGCACCACCACCACCCCAAATGGAGCAGCAAATAGAACATGCTGAGGAGGGGAGGCCAGCAGCAGATGAGAGACGGTAATTATCAAATAACCCATTCCTCCAAACTAGGGCTATTGAATATCAAGATATTCATTGGCCCTTTGTTTCTCTTTATTCAACAGCCGCCCAATAGATGCAGCAGCAGCAGCAATGGCAGCAGCTGGAACACCACCCACAGGCATGGAGTGTGGCCACCAGGAAGACAGCACATCATCTTCTGGGAGCCCTCCCTCGCATCGTCAGCGTTTGACGGTAAGTTTTTATTTCCAAAATCCATCTTCTCTGTAATATATGTCTATTCATTGCCTTTTATTTCAAAACAGGAATCACAAGATGAAGAGGAGCTCCCAGAAGAAGAAGGAAGGGGTGGACAGACACCTGGAGTGGGCTCACAATTGGTAAGTTTTTTGCATCAAACGCAGAAACACAACATCACACTACACACAACACATAGAAAACAATGTTCTGCAGACCACACACAGCAAACAAATGCCTACATCCAAAGACATAACATTTTTTGTTTTCTTCTCTAGTCTTCCCAATCTGGTGCTTGGCCAAGAGGTCCTCGCAGTGCCTCCCAGGGTCGTCGGCGACAGCAACGCGGCGGTCACCAGCGTGTAAGTATAAATATTTTTGCTTTGTTTTTTTGCACTTTTTATTTCATTTCTTTTGTGGAGGCTAATTATGTTATTTTTGTCTTTTTCTTTAACAGCCTTCACAGCGTGCTCCCGACTCTGACGGTGAGGATGGAGGGATTGATGTGGACCGCCTCATCGATCTCGTCAGAGAAAGGGAGCCGCTCTGGAATATGGCTGACCGCCGCCACGCTGACCTGATCGTTACCCGACGACTCTGGGAGGAAATCTGTTCGCTCCTTGTGGGCCGCTGGGAGGACCTCGAAGCTCGGGCCCAGATTAAAGAGCGTAAGTATATACAGTACCGGTTGCTTGATGTAAACCAGTGTTTCCCGAACTCCAGTCCTCGTGGTCCCCACGGATCATGTGTTCAGGATTTCTATTTACTATGGAAATCCTGAAAACATGACCCCTGGGGACCATGAGGACTGGAGTTTGGGAAACACTGATGTTGTATACTAACCACTCCTTTCTCGTTTCAGGGAACAGAATTGTGAATCGGTGGCGGTCTGTGAGAGATCGTTTCAAGAAGGAGTTCAATAAAGAGATGCGGGCCCCGAGTGGATCTGGAGGACGCAGGAGCAAGTACAAGTACGCACAAGCCCTGTCGTTCCTCCGGGAAACAATGGTCACCAGAAGGTAAATATTACACACATGTGAAAAAAAATGTTATATGTAAATTTTTTTTTCAGCCAGGGCCATACCATGTCAGTATTTTAATTGTTTTTTTTCTCTTTATTCCACAGCACGGTGAGCAGCACTTGGGAGCCGGCACGATTGGACCCTTCTGAGGCGATCCCTGAGGAGACCGGCACCGAGGGACACTTCGACCGCCCCGGTACATCTGCACCTTCCCAGCCTTCCCACACATTCGACCCATCTGTCCCATCCACCAGCACAGGAGCATCGTGGCCGCCTACATTACATGAAGCTGCTGGTGAGGAGATCGCTTTCCCTTTACCCCACCCTTCTGCCCCTGCCACCTCTAGTACACCTGCGGGTACTGGGCGGCAGCGGCAGAGGGGTCAGGAAAAGACTTATGCGCCAGAGTTCTTGCATCTGAATGCATCTTTCCAGAACTGTCTAAAAGTCTTGTCAGAGCAAATCTCCGCAGGCTATCAGCAGATCAACTCCAGCATTCTGGAGGTGAAGACACTTCTGCAAACCATGCATTCAGAAGCAAGATCTTCGCCAAACCACACCTTTTTCAGGTCTGTTGTGGAGCGCATGGAAACGCTCTCTCCTGCCCAGCAGATGCATGTAATGCATTCATGCCACGCTGCTCTCCAGCAAGTTACCTCCCAACCTCCTCCTCCCACCACAGTAGTTCCTCCACCTGCACCCCCTCCAGCCACTTTCCATCCTCCCCCTCCTATTACATCTACACCCCCTCCAGCCACTTTCCATCCTCCCCCTCCTATTACATACCATCCACCTCCAGCCACTTTCCATCCTCCCCCTCCTATTACATACCATCCACCTCCCCAGCACCATCCACCTCCCCAGCACCATCCACCTCCCCAGCACCATCCACCTCCCCAGCACCAGCAACCTCCCCAGCACCAGCAACCTCCCCACTTCCAGCAAACTCCCCAGTACCAGACATCTCCCCACTTCCAGCAACCTGCCCCGTACCAGACATCTCCCCACTTCCAGCAACCTGCCCCGTACCAGACATCTCCCCACTTCCAGCAACCTGCCCCGTACCAGACATCTCCCCACTTCCAGCAACCTGCCCCGTACCAGACATCTCCCCACTTCCAGCAACCTGCCCCGTACCAGACATCTCCCCACTTCCAGCAACCTGCCCCGTACCAAACTCCTTCCCCATACAACTTGCCATCAACATCATCTGCTCCTACAGTCCCTGCCCAACCCTCCACTCCACCACCCACCACCTCTTCTGCTTCCCACATGTCCACCCATTCTGTAGTTTTTTCCACACCTTCACCTCTAACTGTTCCTTCCCCACCACGATCCCAGTCCTCTCTCCACACTCCCAGTGTCGAAGTGTCCCGCAGCCCCTACAGCAGTATTTCCACCACACACTACACAGATTTATAATGTGTGTATTTAAATAAAAATGACCAGTTTTATGGTTTCAGTTTTATAGTTTCAAAGTTTTATTAAACAAGTTTATTAAAATTTTAAAAAAGTTTACTAAAAACATTTTTCAATAAAAGTTAAATTATTTTACACTGGTTGTCTGTCATTTCTTTCTGCGGCGAAAAAGGTTAAATACAGGGTATTTAAAAGGTGAAATGGTATTCAAAACTAGGTATATAACTGTGGGTAAATTTTAGCTTTTTGCCACAGTTGTGTTCCTGGTTGTGTTTGAAGCAAAGTATTTCACCTAAAAAGTTGTGTTTATTGTTGGTGATTTCATAACAATGTACACAACTTTTGTTAAAAGGTGAAATACTTTGCATAAAACACAACCAGGTACACACCTGTGGCCTAAAGCTAAAAATAGAGACCATGACAAGATAGCCAACTTTGGTTGGCAAAGGTATATACTGTTGGTACAGAAGGTACACAAGTTTGGTTAGGGCACAAATCTTTCACACTCTGTCATCCTGCCAGTGTACTCTGCCTTGAGGTGACAAAGTATAGTGCAAAATTGTCCCTCATTACTAAAACCGTCACAGAACTTCTAGTGGTAATGTCATGGTAATCTTGCAAGGTGGTTTCTTCAGAGGTGTCCTCAATGGAAATGGGTTCCTTGCAGATAACAAAATTGTGGAGTACCACGCACGCTTTGATCACCTCGTCCACAGTTTCTGTCTTGAGGTTGATCGCAGTCAATAGGACCCGCCATTTGGCTGTCAGAATACCAAAGGTATTCAACCATTCTTCTTGCTCTTGTGAGGCGGTAATTAAAAATGCGTTTTGGTCTTGTCAATCCTCTGCTAGAGTACGGTTTCAAAAGGTGTTCTGACAGCTGGAAGGCTTCATCCCCTACACAGACAAATGGCATAGGTGGACCAGATGTTTGCGGCAGCGGTCTAGGTGGTTGGAACTGGAAGGTGTTTCCATACAGTTTACGCCCCATGGCAGACAGTTTGAAAACTTGAGAGTCATTGGAGCGGCCATAGGCCCCAATATCAACCGCAATAAATTTGTATTCCGCGTCAGCGATGGCCATGAGGACAATTGAAAAATATTTCTTGTAATTGAAATATTCCGATCCCGATCCAGCTGGCTTTACAATGCGGATATGTTTCCCGTCCACAGCGCCCAAGCAGTTTGGAAACTGACATATCTGTTGAAACTTGACAGCAATTTCAATCCACCTCTCTGTTGTGGGCTCTGGTAAAAACTCTTCAGCTAAGGAGTCCCACAGTGCACGGCATGTGTACTTCACAATTCCAGATATGGTGGAAATCCCGAGTCTGTACTGGAAATGCAGTGACGAAAGGGATTCTCCAGTTGCAAGAAATCTGTGGGGAATTAAAAAACAATAAATTAGTTTTAAATCACAGCATTACATACCAAAACTGACCTATAACACTTGGAGATACAAATTACCACCAACAAGATTGCAGTGAAAGTGTGCTCTGATGCGATCATATCCAATAAATGTGGCTTACCTTAAAGTCACCATCAGACGCTCTGTGGGTGAAACAGAGAAGCGGCAATAGGTGTCCGCTTTTCTTATGAGGTGTGCAATGCGCTCCACCAAGTAATCAAAATTCTCCATTTTCATCCTAACATATCCAAAAAATGTATCCGGGTTTCGTCGAAGGTCCATGCATAGTGTAGAATAGACCCCACGCGTCATTCTCTTGGCTGTGATGGGGTGGATCCACAAACGTCGTCTACGATGCCTGATGCGCTGCTGTCTCGCTCTCTCCTTCTCCAGAACAATCACCCTCAAACGATTTGCCTCCGCTGTAAAATCCGCCAAATTCTTCAAAATATTTCCAATGACAACATCCATCTTCGCCAGTAACTTGCTCTTCTCTCCAACCTGCACTTTCTCCTCTACAACCTGTCAAAGAAGGGCTGTAGGAACATGCTATATATAGTTTTCCAGTAGCCAATCCCGTTCGGAAGGCCACAAGGGTCAATTTTAAAAACCGGATCCGGCGTAATCCGTCGAAAAACGGATAGAAAAACGGATGAACCGGATGAGACGGATCCGGTTTTGTCTGTCCAGAAAAAGACGGATCCCCCAGAAAACCGGATCCGTCACATCCGGTTTTATGAAACATTTGCCGGATCCGGCGTTCCGGCACGACGCCGGATCGCGCCTGACGCCGAAAACCTGATGTGTGAAAGTAGCCTAAGAACTGGAGACTTGACTGATCCCCACTAGCTGTTGGCAGCTAGCCTCGCCAATTGTCCCAACTAGCAGGCAGCAGTGTCTTTCCACACAGGGCCGATGAGAACAATGCCGCAGAAAGATGCTTTACCAATATTAAACCATTGATAAGTGAAAAAAGGGCATTTATTATAAATTTTTTATATTCACATACCTTGCGACTGCAGATGTAACTATATTTGACACTGAACACGTTACAAATAGAGAAAAGTGCAATGCTAAGTGGTTTTACATCCTCAAACATTCTCCTTACATGTGACAATATAACTTGTTTCTTTGAGTTATGTTAAAGGAAACATCCAAAAGCATAACACATATCTGTAAACATTAAGTCCCGACTATCACAAAGTGTGCCAAAAGGATACAAAACATACATGGGAATGTATGTAACACCAAGTCTTGTTTTATTAAATTGTTTAGCTTTAGTATTTTGTATATAACTTATATAAGTGCTGGAAAAAAAAAAGAAATCTGTCATATTGCAGCTAGGACTAGCAACAGTATAACTGTACGTGACAAGTGTTGCCAGACTTACCACCGCCATGCTCTGCACTGACATCACTCACCAGGGGGCTTGCTAGATATCCAAAGGTTAGATTATCATACAGTGTGGGTCCAAAACAACTACATAGTGACCATAGGCAGCAGCGTGAAGACCTCTGCCTTACACAGCCTATTATCTTTTGACAGACTTCCTCATAAACTGAATCATTTCTGCCCTCCTCAATCACTTTCAGGCTGACTAATATGCGGTTCTTTTGTGATCGGGGTGATATTAACCATTTCTTGGTAAAATGAGGAAGATTAGGTATTTCACATGGCAGACACAAAACGGATACTCTTACTCATTTACCAACAGTTCACCTCAGTGCCACAGATACCGTACAAAAATCCCCTTCGCACACGGTGAGTCTTTATCTGATGAGATGGTTAGCAGGAAATGCAGTAGAACTCGGCAGATTTATCACAGAAAGTGTTTGCATTATTTTTAGTTTCTGACAATAAGGAAAAGAGCAATAGTAATCTACGATAGAGGACGTGGGAGGTTAAGGTTTTGGCCAGTGACAGTCACATGAAGGCATGGTCATAGACAGTGACTTCAGGAGAAGACAGCAATTGTATTATGCTACGTCTCTTCATTTATGTATTAGACTGTGGAAATCTCGTTGGAAGTAACTGTGTAAGGCAAGTCCACTGCTCCAGTAGAATAACCCCCGGCCTGTTATACACTGACTTTCGGGAGGCTCAGAATATGGCAAAGAAACAGGTTTTTTTCTGTAGGAATCAGCCTTCTCTGTAATTATGAAACTGAAGAATAAGTCAAGGTGATTATGAAAAATCTGTAATTAAACAATTGTCAAATTAGGAACAGCTGGAAATATGACTTAACGGAGTCAGAAAATCATTATCAAGCTTGGGAATGAACTCTCACACAGCATAATGAAAATCCATTTGCGCACGATGATGCTCTTCATAATGAAAATCCATTTGCGCACGATGATGCTCTTACATACGTTTCCTGTGAAATTGCTTTTTAGCAATAGATGATGGCATGTCACTGTCAGGAACACTTTGTGGTGCAGCATAGGTGCTCAATTTTCAGATCATCAATCTCCACTTCAGAAGATTAAACGCTCGCCCTAAAGGCCCAGTCACACTAAGCGAGATCGCTAGCGATATCGCTTAAGCGTCACCGATTTTGTGACGCAGCAGCGATATTGCTAGCGATATCGCTATGTGTGATACTTACCTCCGACCGCCTCCCCCGCTGGTTATCGCTGATTGCGCGAGAACGTCCTGGACAGTTTCTCGTCAGCCGCTTCCTGCTGGCGCCGACGAGCGACGCGTGGACGCGGGCGGGAGGACGTCTTCATCACCTCGTCTGACAGGTAAGTAATGACCGCCGGGCGCTGCTGTATCGCTGGTGAGATCTGTCTGTTTGGCAGCTCACTAGCAACCATTTAGCGATGCACCAGCGATCCTGACCGAGTCGTATCGTGGTCGGGATCGCTGGTGCATCGCTAAATGTGACGGGACCCTTACCCTTCCCTTGAGATTTTGCTACTGGCCTTTATCCAAAGACCTTGGGAACTAAAAGAAATAAAGGCAAGTATCTGCCACTTTCTTGTGAGATCGTAGGCTTATGTCTTTACAGAGTTCTTCCAAGTCTCTAAGGCTGGGATGGAGCATTCTCCATTAATTTCTACAATCAGTACAACTGACCTTTCTACCATGAAATCCTTGCTGGACTTAGATTTTATTTTCCATTCCATTTAGAGCACATGCTTACAAATCTGGGTAATTTGTACATGAGAAGATACAAAACAACTGTAAACCAAGAATAGTAGGCTGAGTCCAGACAATTCCGTTTCATACTCCAGTTGTTTACACTTGTGGACTATAGTGCTCAATAAAGGGGTTGCCCAGTCTAGAAAAGTCTGCACTCTGCGCATCCAAAAAGAATTCTCGACAACCCCTTTAATGATAGACAAGCTACTATACAGCGAGAAAGCTGGCTCTCACAGACCCGTTGATTTTTCTTTAAGAAGGCCTTCTACTCTGCACTCATTACCTGTATTAATAGCACCCATTTGAACTCATGTATCAAATGCCTATATAAAACACACTTGTGCATACAATCATACTCCAACCTTTCCACCATGGCCAAGACCAAAGAGTTGTCTGAGGACAACAGTGAGAAAATTGTAGACCTGCACAAGGCTGGCAAGGGCTACAGGACAACAGGCAAGCAACTTGGTGAGAAGGCAACTATTGGCACAATTATTAGAAAATGGAAGAAACACAAGATGACTCTCACTCTTCCTTGGTTTGGAGCTCCATGCAAGATCTCACCTTGTGGGTTAAGAATGATTCTGAGAAAGGTCAGGAATCAGCTCAGATCTACTAGGGAGGACATGGTTAATGACCTGAAGAGAGCCAAGACCACAGTCTCAAACATTACTATTAATAATACACTATGCCGTTATGGATTAAAATCCTGCAGGACAGGCAAGGTCCCTCTGCTCATGACAGCAGATGTCCAGGACCGCTTGAAGTTCACCAATAACCATCTGGATGATCCAGAGGAGGCATGCGAGAAAGTCTTGTGATGAGATTAAACCATCAACTCCACTTTCCGTGTTTGGAGGAAGAAGGATGAGTACAACCCCAAGAACACCGTCCCAACCATAAAGCATAGTGGTTGAAACAACATACTTTGGGGGTGTTTTTTTGCAAGTGGGACAGCACGATTGCACCATATTGAAGAGAGGATGAACTGGGTTATATATCGTGAGATTTGGGTCAATGACCTCCTTCCCTCAGCAAGAGCATTGAAAATGGGTTATGGCTGAATATTCCAATATGACAGCGACCTGAAACACAGCCAGGGCAGCTAAGGAGTAGCTTTGTGAGAAGCATTTCAAGATCTTGGTGTGTCCTAGACAGTCTCCAGAGCTGAACGCAATAGAAAATTTTCGAGGGAGCTGAAACTCAATGTTGCCAATCAACAGCTTTGAAGCCTGAAAGATCTGAAGAAGATCTGTATGCAGGAGCAGGCCAAAATTCCTGCTGCAGTGTGTGCAAGATTGTTCAAGAACTACAGGAAATGTCTGACCTCTGCAATAGCAAACAAAGCTTTCTGTGTAAATATATTAAGTTATATTGTAGCAAATATTTATTTCATACAATAAAATACAAATTAATTATGTAAAAATCATACAGTGTGATTTTCTGAATTTAAAGATTCTGTCTCTCACAGTTTAAGTGTACATACGGATAAAAATTACAGACCTCTCCATTCTTTGTGAGAAAATTTGCAAAAACGGCAGTGTATCAAATACTTTTCCCCCACTGTGTACATATATAAGCATACCAGAATAGGGCTGAAGGGACCATGTATACCAAGATAGGGATGAGGGGACCATGCATACCAGGATGTGGATGGGGAGGCCATGCACACCAGGATGTGGATGAGAAGGCCATGCATGTCAGGATAATGTTGAGGAGCCATGCATACCAGGATGGGGATGAGGGGACCATGTATACCAGGATGGGGATGAGGAGCCATGCATACCAGGATGTGGATGAGGAGCCATGCATACCAGGATGTGGATGAGGAGCCATGCATACCAGGATGGGGATGAGGGGACCATGTATACCAGGATAGGGATGAGGAAGCCATGCATACGAGAATGTGGATGAGGAGGCCATGCAAACCAGGATAGGGATGAGAAGGCCATGCATACCAGGATAGGGATATGCGGGCCATGCATATCAGGATAGGGTTGAGGAGCCATGCATACCAGGATGTGGATGAGGAGCCATGCATGCCAGGATGTGGATGAGGAGCCATGCATACCAGAATGTGGAGGAGGAGGCCATGCAAACCAGGATGTGGATGAGAAGGCCATGCATACCAGGATAGGGATATGCGGGCCATGCATATTAGGATAGGGATGAGGAGCCATGCATACCAGGATGTGGATGAGGAGCCATGCATACCAGGATGGGGATGAGGAGCCATGCATACCAGGATGGGGATGAGGAGCTATGCATACCAGGATGTGGATGAGGAGCCATGCATACCAGGATGGGGATGAGGAGCAATGCATACCAGGATGGGAATGAGGGGAGCCATGCATACCAGGATGGGAATGAGGGGAGCCATGCATACCAGGATGTGGATGAGGAGCCATACATACCAGGATGAGGATGAGGGGACCATGTATACCAGGATAGGGATATGGGGGCCATGCATATCAGGATAGGGTTGAGGAGCCATGCATACCAGGATGAGGATGAGGAGCCATGTATACCAGGATAGGGATGAGGAATCATACATACCAGGATGGGGATGAGGAGCCATGCATACCAGGATGGGGATGAGGAGCCATGCATACCAGGATGGGGATGAGGAGCCATGCATACCAGGATGGGGATGAGGAGCCATGCATACCAGGATGGGGATGAGGAGCCATGCATGCCAGGATGTGGATGAGGAGCCATACATACCAGGATGGGAATGAGGGGGCCATGTATACCAGGATAGGGATGAGGAAGCCATGCATACCAGGATGGAAATTAGGAGCAATGCATACCAGGATAGAGATGAGGGTCTATAGATCTTTGCTGCGGATTTGACTGACTCAATAGGTGCAAAAACGCTGCAGATCCGCAAAAAAAATTGACATGCTTTTGAAAATAAAACGCTGCGAATCCGCGCAGATTTTTCCACAGCATGTCCACACCAATTCTGGAATTACCATTAACATTAGTTGTGCACTACACTGCAAATTTGATGCAATTCCGCGCGTCCAAAAACGCTGCGGATACGCATTAAAATCCGCAACGTGTGCACATAACCTTTAAGGATAAGACAGTACATGTTTTAAGCACACAAAGATACAGACATAACTGGTCTAAACATTTTGGAGCTCGTCTAAACATAGCGTTACAGAGTGTGTAAAATCTTTTCAATTGTATCCCACATTGGAATGCATGGCACTAGTGGTCAATATTCATTCAGCTCTTATGTGACATCCAATCAGTATTTTTGAAAGCAATAACGCTTAAAAAAAAAACAACTGCAAAACTCAACGGTGTCCTCATCTGATCTCCACACTGTCCACAACAATATGCTAATTTTGTATTTTGCTCATGCTGTGGCTTTAATATGATTTACAGGTGTGCTGAATTAATGGCATTTCCTGCTATGCAGTTCCTCATAGTATGCAGTACCTTGTAATCAGCCTGAAATAGGTCTCCAGGGAAGTTCCCTGGAGAACGGTAACAGAGCAGGATATTAAGCAAGGATAAAAAGAATTGAAAAGTTCTAGTCAGAATTTATGATTATCCATAAAGGGCCTAAGGGAACTGTACAGACAAGGTGAAACGGGAAGTGAAAGCAGACTTAAGAGAGGACATTTCAAATGCTCACTAAGGGAAAACTGTCAGCCAAATGGCTCTAAGCTAAACTAGATTTAATAATGGGAAATATTTGTTCTGCAAAGGACAAAATGATCCTACAATAGCTTGTTTCAGGGAGTCTGCTGTGTACATAAAACATTTCATAGTATATACTTAGCATCTAGGTAACAGAATATTTAGGCCTAGGCTTTGCATCACTGAATGAATTTTAGTGATAATCTAGTCCCTCATACATATTTCATATGGTTTAAGTGCATCATTTAGCCAATATTCAGCCAGGAAATATAAATTCAGGCATTTAAAAGTAAACACTGTGTTCACATACCATGTTGTACCAACTACTGTAGATGGTCCTCCTTATCACTAGTGAAATATGTGATTTGTGTAGATGCTTCATGAAACGTTAATGTGATTTCAAGGGTATGTCCCATCAGAATCTGATTGCTAGAGATGAGAAACGATATCTATGTGCTCACGCTGGACATGGGGTTGGCCATATAAAGCTACTATTCTCTAATTAAGCACTTTTCCCTCTGGAAAACGCTGACATAACTGTCAAAGTATTATGTACGCCATCAAGTGTGGGGTCAGGTGTACAAAATACACTTATCTTTGAAATGCAGTACAGGGAATTATCACCAAGTTGCTTCTACCTAATCTGAGAGTAGCAGAATGAAGCGTCAGAGAATCGGATTCCTGCAATATATCACTTACTGGGCGGCTTAGTGATGTTTTTATAAAATCACTGTTTTATCAGCAGGAGATTATCATCAGATTGTCATCAGTGTTATGCATAAAGGGCCGTTTACATTTAGCGATGCACCAGCAATCCGACCCGGTCAGGATCGCTGGTGCATCGCTAAATGATCGCTAGTGAGCTGTCACACAGGCAGACCTCACAGCGATGCAGCAGCGACGCAGCGCACGATACTCACCTTTCACACACAGCGATCCTGACGTCCGCCCGCCCGCCTCCACGTGTCGCTCGTCATTACAGCAGGAAGCTGACGACGAGAAATGGAGCCGGACATTCTCGCGCGATCAGCGATGGACAGCGGGGGAGCCGGTCGAAGGCAAGTATCACACGTAGCGATATCGCTATAACATCACAAAATCGGTGACGTTATGGCGATATCGCTATGTGTAAAACCCCCTTAAGTGTCATCCGTGTGTCTTGCTAATTGTCAATGTGTTACCCGTGTTTTTCACAGATGGCTAAAGAAATACATTACAAAGCTTCTCTTATACTTTGACATGGATGCCATCCATGTGCTGTACGTGTTTTTCATGGACCCTTTCACTTGCATTAGTCCTTTTCATCCTTGCTTCCAGAAAAAAAAAAAAAAAAAGATAGGTCTCTGTGTGTTTTGCAGGGACACACAGTCCGTGAAAAACACGGACATGTGACCCGCACCGTAAACTAAAGTGGGCATGTGTTGTATCTGTGAAAAAAACCTCATACAACAACTACGTGCATTACAGACGTCTGAATGAGGCCTTAGGGCCATAAGTGTTATGTTTTTGGTGTGTTTACCGGCTTAGTGTAAGAGAATAACCTAAATATGTCTCTGAACCTTCTCGGCCTATTGGATGAGCCACAATGGCCAGTGTGCTGGCTGAAAAGGATTTCTGTACAATTCATTTTGGTTTGTCAGAGCATCTTATAAATACCATACAACTGCAGGGTCCGTGTTTTGACTGAACACCTTGCAATGAATTCTCTCACTCTCCTATAAGCCTGGCATGCAGGGAGTGATCCTGCTGAGCATACATGCTAATTGGAATTCATTTGCCATTGCTGTAAATAATCCCTTAGGAATAAAATTCCAGGTAGCTACTTGCAAATCATATCAACAATTCTGATAAAAAAAAATGCTGAATAAAGCTAGGTAATTCCGCTCAGGTGAATGAGAAATTCATGTTAACACAGTATGCACTGTCTAGTCTGGGGATTGTTGTGATGAGATCTCCATGGAGCCTAAAGTGCAAGCTGAGAAATAAGCAAGACTTCCGGCTCTACTCGGGGGTCTGCACAATATCCTTTTCAAAATATCATAAGCAACAAGCACATTGCTTATCACCCCAGTTTTGCTATGTTTACATTTAGCCACATTTGGAAGAAAGACCCCCTCTGTCTACAGCACAGACTCTGGTGGGAGTCCTATAGCAGGGCCGGGGTTACAATGCTGTTTGTTAGGCAGGATGAGAGTTGCCAAACTGATTGTAGCAGGAGCATGCAGAGCGCGAGGCGTGTTGCTCTACGGGTTGTTTACTGCCTGAACGGCTAATGTTGCAGTGCTTCCCACTGCTCGCCTCTATATTGATCGATATAAGCAGCGTGCTACAAAGGTCAATAAAGAAGAGAATTTCTCTATTACTGCTGTGTTTCATGAAAGTGATGATTACTATAGAAATGTATGTCTTCCAAGAAAAATGGATAATGGCCGGGCAAGGGGAGGGTAAATGTAAAAACAAAACAAAACAAAAAAAAATACAGTCAAGAAAAATGCTGGTAGATCTTCAAGAAACACCTGCAAATTCACACAGATTAGTAGAGGGGGTAACTAAGAATGTTTTACATCTACTCTTCTATGGAAGCCAATCTCAGCCGCTGTTCTTACCCATGTCATTTAAAAAAAAAACTAGATTGTGGCCCGATTCTAACGCGTCGGGTATTCTAGAATATGTATGTAGTTTATTTATGAAGAGTTAATAATAATGCATCCCCAATCCTGATATGCATGGTCCTCTCACCCCCAAATCCTAATATGCATGGTACCCCCCCATCCTGGTGTGTATGGTACCCCTCACCCCCCAATCCTGGTAAGCATGGTCCCCTCACCCTCCAATCCTGGAATGCATGGTCCTCTAACCTCCCAATCCTGATATGCATGGCCCTCTCACCCCTCTTTCCTGGTAAGCATGGTCCCCTCACCCCCCTTTCCTGGTATGCATGGTCCCCCTCACCCCCCTTTCCTGGTATGCATGGTCCCGTCACCCCCCTTTCCTGGTATGCATGGTCCCCTCACGCCCCAATCCTGATATGCATGGTCCTCTCACCCCCCAATCCCCAATCCTGATATGCATGGTCCCCCTCACCCCCCTTTCCTGGTATGCATGGTCCCGTCACCCCCCTTTCCTGGTATGCATGGTCCCCTCACGCCCCAATCCTGATATGCATGGTCCTCTCACCCCCCAATCCTGATATGCATGGTACCCCTCACTCCCCAATCCTGGTAAGCATGGTCACCCCCACCCGTCTATCCTGGTATGCATGGTCCTGTCACCCCCTTTGCTGGAATGCATGGTCCCTTCACCCGCCATCCTGGTATGCATGGTGTCTGTTAAAATAAAAAATAGTTATATACTCACCTTCCGACGGCGTCCGATCTCCTTTCTACGCGCCCAGCCTCGCGGTCCCAGTAATGCCTTGCGGCTTAGACCGCTGATGATGTTGCGCTCTTGCGAGAGTGACGTCATCTCTGGTCTAAGCCGCAAGGCATTACTGGGACCGCGAGGCCGGGCGCGTGGAAAGGAGATCGGACGCTGTCGGAAGGGGAGTATAACCTTTTTTTTATTTTAATTCTATTTTTTTTTTTACAGATTAAGCGCTGCGCCCGATTGAGCGCTGCGCTCGACTGCGCCTGCCGCTGATTGGTCGCGGCTGCCAGGCTGCAACCAATCAGCGACAGGCACAGCTTACCGTTACAAACAGGCCACGACCAATCAGCGCAGCTGGATTTCCGTTACAGACAGACATAAGATAAGATGATTATTATAAAAAAAAATATTTCATGTATTGGAAACCACCATGACAATCCCAATTGTGATTGTCCGTTCACATAACATCAGATACAAGAGGATTTAGTCACAACTTGTTTAATACAGGTTTTGCCACAAAGAAAGAATACACAATATCCAGTAAATGGAGATAGCCTCTTGCAAGAATATTCTAAATCTCCTTAACAGTTTTTAGTGTATGTATGTTATTGGTTCCTGTAAAGCACACGACAGAACATGTGAAGTGCGATCCTGCATGGTAACGTGATATAAGCAGGGCAGAACTGCGGCCTGTATATGCAAGTCTCTCTTTATTGAGTTTAATACTACGGATCTAAAGACATGCCCTATAACTATGCCATTTGCATTGATTAGAAATCATGTGACTACATTCACCAATTTTAAGCTTCTGTTACCCGTGTCAGCACCGGCGATGGGCCCTGCCCACTTCTTCTATGGCACTTACATTCCATGATTTTCTAGTAATCCAGCAACACCTTTGGCAGCACACAAGACCTTTTAAGAGAGACTCAGAAAGCTATGCACTATCTGAGTATTCAGTAAGCTTTGCACTCCTTACTACATGTACTTCTGGAGATTTGCCTCACCATCCATTTCACTCAGCTGACATCTCATGGCTCAGATTTGCATATAACCATTTGTGTGCTGTAAGAATAAAGAACTCTTTTCTGTTATACTGGTGCTTTTCACACTCCAACGCCACTGCAACAGTGTGCAATCTTTTTTTCAAGCAACCATCCAGTTTTGAAGTTCACCACTTCTCCTGTGGTTAACCACATGTCTGCTAATTGCCCTAGTTTCTGCCGCTGACCATCTCTCTCTTGACAGCATGAAACTGACATTAACCAATTCTGCAGATTCTGGACTGACTATAATATTATAATAATCTTTATTTTTATATAGCGCTAACATATTCCGCAGTGCTTTACAGTTTGCACACATTATCACTGTCCCCGATAGGGAATTTAGATTGTGAGCCCCATCAGTATGTCTTTGGAGGGTGGGAGGAAACCGGAGTACCAGGAGGAAACCAACGCAAACACGGGAAGAACATACAAACTCCTTGCAGATGTTGTCCTTGGTGGGATTCGAACCCAGGACTCCAGAGCTGCAAGGCTGCAGTGCTAACCACTGAGCCAAGGTGCTGCCCATATACTTTGACTATACTTTCTTAGGTCCTGTGTCTGCGAACCATTATGCATACCCTGCTCTCCAGGTCCTCACTGATCCATGTGCATTTGTCAAGTCCTACCTGTTGGGTTATTGTGTTGCTCCATGTGACTTACTGCTTAAAGATCCAATAACAGATTATCTTCATACTTATCTAATGGTCAAAAATTGTTTGTCTATTGGTTACCCGTTCAAAGTCTGTGTCAACACACAGCTCAGCTCATTCACCTTTATGGAATGAAGGTGCAACACTAGACAAGCCATGGACAGGTGTGGTTCTGTTTCTAGGAGGCAGCCGTGTTTTCTAATCCCGTACAACTACTTTAGAGGTTGTCTATGCTTGGGACAAAAGTCTGCAGTCAGTCTATATGACTGCAGACTCATGAGAGCCTGATCCGATTTTCTGTGCTAGTTGGTGGTCACATGACTGCATGTATGAGATTTGTATACTCGTGGTCACATGCCGACTAGATTCGTTCAGCTTCAAGCCATAGAAGTAAGCAAATTAAAAAAGGCAGATGAGTAATCAGCATGTGACTGCGAGTATGCAAACTGAATAAATATAGTCACGTGACGGCCAACTAGAACGGGGCATAATGGTGAATAATAATAGCCTGTGAATCCCCCACTTTTACAATTTGGAAGTCTTCAATCACACAGAACTTGGACTTTTGCCACAAACCTAGAAAACCTCTTTAAAGAGATTGTCCACTACTTTTTCACGGATGACCAGTCATCAATGTTTGATCGGCCGGGGTCTGACATCCAGCACCCTCACTAGTCAGCTGATGTCAGTGGCCGAAACTGCTCTATTGCAAAGCTGCTCGTCTTCTGACAGTGTCCTCAGCAGGGTAATACACATATGGCTACATTGATGTGAATAGGGGTGGATGTGTCGAACCCTGCTGCAGCCGCTATCAGAAGATGGCGCAGCCCTGCAATAGAGCAGGCAAACGCTCACACCGAGTACAGCTTATTGGTGGGGATGCTGGGTGTCGGACTCAGACCCATCAGACACTGATGACCTATCCTGAGAATAGGTCATCAAGGAAAAAGGAGTGGACCACCTCTAATTTTCTGGGAAAAAACTGTTGAAATCTGTAGCAGCAGAATATGCCATTTGAGGTTACAGATAGCAGTAGGTGAAGAGGCTTGTGGGAAAATTTATAAAAGACACGACCACGTTTCTAAAAGTTGGTCTTTTTCAATACAGCATTGGAAAAGTTTTGGGCATATGAAAAAAGGAACTTTTCTTTACAGTCGTTTCAGATAAGGAGTTTACTTTATCAGCTGGACATTCTAGCATAAGCCAAGGCATACCTCATCAGCTTTTTGTGCCAGGAAAGATTCAGCCTAATCCGAGCTAGTATCAATAACAGTATGAATTTAGGACATTATACAAATGAAATGGTATACAGAGAGAATTGTATAGAATATGAAATAATTATTTTCAAGAGTCTGTAAACAATTACATTAAATATATTCTGGAAGCTTTATTTAAAGGGAATGTATTGCATAAACATCAAGTAATGCCACCATGAGGCAATGTTTGTATGTAAAAGCCATGAATGTGATTACAAAACACGTAACAATAATTGACATAAATCATGACGCTTATTACAAAAGCAGCAAAAGCAGTAACAAGAGAACCAGTGAGGTAAAGGTTCATGCAAGAGCAAAAATGACTCTTATGGGCATGTTACACTAAGAGATATCGCTATAACTTGTGACGTTATAGCGATATTGCTAGTGATATCGCTGTGTGTGATACTTACCTACAACCCGCTCCCCCGCTGGTTATCGCTGATTGCGAGAGAACGTCTTGGACTGTTTCTCGTCGTCAGCTTCCTGCGGCGCTTCCTGCTGTGACGACGAGTGACGCGTGGACCCGGGCGGGAGGATGCAGGATCGCCTGGTGTGACAGGTAAGTAGCGATCCCCGTCCCCAGCGATGTCGCTGGTGAGATCTGCCTATGTGGCAGCTCACTATCGACCACTTAGCGATGTACCAGCGATCCTGACCGCGTCATATCGCTGGTCGGGATCGCTGGTGCATCGCTAAGTGTGACAATACCTTTAAGGAACCTGATTTCTACTAACTAGACTAGACATCATTTACATACAGTCCACAGTGAAAGCCTGCCTTATCTTTTGGGTATTGGGTTTTTAGGATAGACCAGAAATAATTATAAGTTATTAATACAAACAAGTTGCATCTCCAACATAGTATATAAAATGGACCATAATAAGCAACAGAGATTGAAGATTTTTATATTCAGCACATTAATAACTAACAGAAGAAAAAAAAACGTCAGTCCTAGGAGACATTCATGCCTCTCCTGCACTCTTGAGCTCGAATCAATTTTCTTTCAGTCGATAACTAGCGCAAAGGTTCTAACCTTCATTTGTGCTCCAAATACTCAATTGGGGATGTAGAACACATACCAATTAAGCAATTCAGCTAAAATAAGGAGGCCATGAATCAGCGGAGCTCTTCTTCCAGCCCACGGGGATGATGGGTTAGAAGCTTGGGGAAAAGGTAATTTATTGAGCTTAATACTTTGCGAAATGTTCTCATGATAATAAGATTGTAAGATCATTTTAATATCTGGAGTCATGTTGAAAAGGTCATTCCTCATCTTTTTACACCTACCATAGTCCTGTAAATTAGATCTATTCAAACAGAAGGAAGGGGTTTTATCAGACATCTTTCTAATACATGGATAATGAATGAAAAGACATTATACACAAGACCACTAAAATGTAGAAATAGGATTTCAGACGTATGGTTTATGCATAAAGCTGCAGCTCAGCTCTGATCAGCGACAGTCCCATCTCGTGCCAGGTATGGGATCAGATCCCATCATTGGAGATTAGGAAAACTTTGGAAAAGACCTTTCTGTTTCCAATTTCATAATTATTCCTAAATATACAGACCATGTAAGAAGCAGTAATACAGTCATGTGTATAGGCTGTAAGAGTGGTAAAGTGAAGCAGGTACACAGCTGTACAAGTAAAGCCCCCGTTTCACACAGCGATATCGCTAACAATATCGCTGTAACGTAGCAGCGATATTGCTAGCGATATCGCCGTGTCTGATACTTACCTCTAACCGGCTCCCCCGCTGGCTAACGCTGATCACGCGAGAACGTCCTGGATCATTTCTCGTCGGCCACTTCTTGCAGGGGCTTTCTGTGGCGCCGACGAGCGACGCGTGGACACGGGCGGGAGGACGTCAGGATCGCTGCGTCTGACAGGTAAGTAGCAACCCCCGACCCCTGCTATGTCGTTGGTGAGATCTGCCTGTGTGGCAGTTCACTAGCGACCACTTAGCGATGCACCAGCGATCCATATCATTGTCGGGATCGCTGGTGCATCGCTAAGTGTAACGGTACCCTAAAGAAGTAGCTCAATTTACAATTATATCTTCATGTCAAAGAACTAAGACTCAATGGACAAGGGTTCGCGAAAATTCAGGATTATAATTTCTCGGATACCAACTTTCAATACGGCAAATTTTCTGTTTCCAATACGGTAGAATGAAATACTTGTCATAACTGCTTGCTGAATTTGTTGACATATTAGACAGAGGATTGCAATTATTTGGATTCCTGTGCTGTCTGCTACATATAGTTTGATGAACAGCCATAGGAAACCTTAAACTAATAGTAGAAAATGTTTCTAAGCTTTGGGGGTAAAAAGGTTCCATGTAAAACTAAATGCTGACAGTTTTAGGAAAATAGGACGTATAATTAAAAAAAAACATCTAATAACAGACAATAGAGATACAAGTTAGAGAACGGGTACCCAAATTATGCAGTTCCCGTGCCTCTCACCAGAAGTTTAAACATTACTGTGGTAGATGTGGTCAGGAATAATAAATTTTATTTCTATAGCGCCGACATATTCCGCAGCACTTTACACTTCAGAGGGGACTTGTACGGACGATAGACATTACAGCATAACAGTAATCACATAGATCATAACAGATACCAAGAGGAATGAGGGCCCTGCTCGCAAGCTTACAATCTATGAGGGAAAAAGGTAGACAAGAAAGGTGGGTGGTAACAATTGCCCTGATATGTTAAGTGTGTAACAGTACGGACACAGAGGGCTAATAGATGCATAAAGCATGTGAGAACATGATACGGGGAACCTGGTTATGGTAAAACTTTTGACTGTGCTGCACAGGGATAGTTAGGTTAATGTGTTGAGGCGGTAGGCCAGTCTGAATAAATGAGTTTTCAGGGCACGCTTAAAATTGTAGGGATTGGGGACTACTCGTATTGACCTGGGAAATGCATTCCAAAGAATTGGCGCAGCACGTGTAAAGTCTTGGAGACGGGAATAGGAGGTTCTGATTATCGAGGATGCTAACCTCAGGTCATCAGCAGAACGGAGGGCCTGGGTAGGGTGGTAGACTGAAACAAGGGAGGATATGTAGGGTGGTGCTGAGCCATGGAGTGCTTTGTGGGTGAGGGCAATAAGTTTGTACTGGATTCTGGAGCGGATGGGTAGCCAATGTAAAGACTGGCACAAGGTAGAGGCATCGGTGTAACGATTGGCGAGGAATATGATCCTGGATGCAGCATTCAAGACAGATTGGAGGGGGGAAAGTTTGGTAAGAGGGAGACCGATTAGAAGAGAGTTAGAGAGTTAGAAGAGAGTTACAGTAGTCCAGACGAGAATGAATAAGAGAAACAGTAAGAATTTTTGCAGAGTCAAAGGTAAGAAAAGGTTGAATTCTAGAAATGTTTTTGAGATGCAGATAACAAGAGCGAGCCAGTGATTGGATGTGGGGGGTGAATGAAAGCTCGGAGTCAAGTATGACCCCAAGACAGCGGGCATGTTGCTGGGGAGTAATAGTGGAACCACACACGGAAATGGCAATGTCGGGTATAGGTGCATTAGTTGAGGGAGGAAACACAAGGAGTTCAATCTTTGACAGGTTCAGTTTCAGATATAGTGAGGACATGATGTTAGACACAGCGTTTAGACAATCGCCGGTGTTTTCTAGAAAGGCTGGCGTGATGTCAGGAGAAGAAGCGTATAATTGGGTGTCATCAGCATAGAGATGGTACTGGAAACCAAATCTCCTGATTGTTTTACCAATAGGGGCAGTGTACAAGGAGAAGAGGAGGGGGCCTAGAACCGATCCTTGAGGAACCCCAACAGTAAGGGGAAGATGAGAGGAGGAGAAGCCAGCAAAAGATATAGTAAAGGAGCGGTCAGAGAGATAGGAGGAGAACCAGGAGAGAAAGGTGTCCTTGAGGCCAATGGAACGGAGCATAGTGAGGAGGAGCTGATGATCCACAGTGTCGAATGCTGCAGAGAGATCCAAGAGAATTAGCATGGAGTAGTGACCGTTAGATTTAGCTGTTAGTAGATCATTGGACACTTTAGTGAGGGCAGTTTCAGTAGAATGTAGAGAGCGGACACCGGATTGGAGAGGGTTGAGAAGAGAGTTATCAGAGAGATAGCGAATCAGACGGGAGTGGACCAGGCGTTTCAGGAGTTTAGAGATGAAGGGAAGATTAGAGAAAGGTCTATAGTTAGCGACACAGTTTTGGTCGAGGGATGGTTTTTTAAGTAGTGGATGTATGATGGCATGCTTAAATAAGGAGGGAAAGATACCAGAAGAGAGAGAGAGAGGTTAAATATTTTAGTTAGGTGAGGGGTGACAGCAGGGGAAAGGGACTGGAGCAGATGTGACGGAAATGGGTCACTGGTGCAAGTGGTTGGGCGAAAAGATGCAGGAATGTAGGGCATCTAGTTTTTTTGGGTAAAACACCTAGAATGTTAGCGTTAGAAGGGCCCTCCAGGGTCATCGTATCCAACCCCCTGCTCAGCGCAGCGCAGGATTCACTAAACCATCCCAGACAGATGTCTGTCCAGCCTCTGTTTGAAGACCTCCATTGAAGGAGAACTCACCACCATTAATGGCAGCCTGTTCCACTCACTGATCATCCTCACTGTCAAAAAGATTTTTTCTAATATCTAATCTGTATCTTTTCCCTTTCAGTTTTATTCCATTGCTTCACGTGTTTCCATGTGCAAATGAAAATAAGGATGATCCCTCTACACTTCTATTAAATCTCCTCTCAGTCTTCTTTTTTTCAAGCTAAACATTACCAGATCCTTTAACCGTTTCTCATAGGACTTTGCAGTCCGCTCACCATCCTGACAGCTCTTTTCTGCACTTGCTCCAGTTTTTACATTTTTAAATTTGGTGCCCTGAACTGGACACAGTATTCCAAGTTAGGCCTAACCAAGGAGGAGTAGAGGGGGATAGTTGGAAACCTTTCCTGATCACCTTTGCAAGACAGATGAGGGTTCTCAGCGATCTCTTACGCTCACTTTGGGGCAAGATGTGGCCAGCTACACAACTAGTTACCTATTACTTTTATAAATGATTGGCGAAAAAAAAGAGGCAGGATATCAAATCGCTAATGAAACTGGATATTTACATATTAAATTAGTACCGACTCAAATACAATAAACCTTTAAATTGAACATTTGACTAGGGCTGTAGAGTCGAGTGTCCATTTTGGTACAGGATGAGAGAGGACCCTGTCCGCGAGGGCTCACAATCTACAAGGAATGGGTGAGGATACAGTAGGCGAGGGTAGAGCTGGTCGTGCAGCGGTTTGGTGGATCGGTGGTTACTGCAGGTTGTAGGTTTGTCGGAAGAGGTAGGTCTTCAGGTTCTTTTTGAAGGTTTCCATGGTAGACAAAAGTCTGATATAGATTTTGGAAATGTTATGAAATGTCCTATGAAGGTCTGTTCTGTTCCTGATCTGAGGATCTCGGGTTTTAGTAGAGAGGAATCTGTGCTGCACTTTATGTACATGCTCAGTAGTGAGGCAGTGCTGTGGAGAGATGAAGCTGTGCTGCACTTTATGTTGAATCTATTTTTATTAAAAACAGGAAGACAAAAATAACATACAAGATATCAAACATTGTACATCCTTCCGTACAAGATCGCAGCATAGTCAGCCTCATATATGACCTTGACTTTTTCTGAAACAGAGGCGCATAATGTCCCATTAGGATGAGAATTGGTATAGAGTTCATATACACCACCATGTACAAGAATCAGTTCAAGTAATTGGTACTATACAAACATTCGTTATATATTACTTATGTTCAAAGGATCAAGCCGGAGAGATGGCCTTCATCCTCAAGTATCATATGGTACAGTGGTAGAATGTAATAATCAAATGTTAGAGACAATAATTATAGACAGTCATACTAACATCTTTACAGATTTCAACAGAGGTGTACTCTAGAAAAAGAAGGAAGGAAGGAGACAAAAAAGGGCACAAAGGAGGGTAGGTGGGAAGAGTAAGGGTAGAAAAATTTCCCAACATGTATATGAAACCTAAAAGGGAGTAGGGACAGAAGGGGGGGAAGCGGACACCGGATCTCCGCACCGACCTCTATGAAGCCGCCTCAACCAATTGAGATAAATCGGTAGTTTCCCTGAACATGATCCAAGGCTGCCACACATGAGTCAAGCGGGTGTTGTCCCGTTCCATTTCAGCCATCAGCTCCTCCATACGGAAGATGTCTGCGAATTCCGATACCCATTCTGCCATAGTTGGCGGCGCCGTCGTGCGCCAATGGCGTGGAATCACCATCCGTGCTGCGGTGATACAGAACCAGAGAAGGCTCCGTTTCTGAGCAGATATGGGTCCCGGAAGAATCGAAAGGATGGCAATCTGTGGGGAAGGGGGAACATAATCTCCAGAAATTTTATGATAAACCGAGAACACCTTCTCCCAGAAGGGTCGTATAGCGGAACATTGCCACCATATATGGAATAGAGTTCCCCTCTCGGTTCCACACCGCCAACAGGCATCGTCCACAGACGGGAAAATAGACTTCAGTCTGACAGGGGATAAGTACCATCTGGACAGAATCTTGAAATTTTTCTCCTGTGCACCCCCAGCCGGGGACATTTTGTGTGTAAAAAGGTAAGCTTTGTCAAGATCCTACGCAGAGAACTCACATCCCATCTCCTCCTCCCACGCCCGAATGTAGCTCGGGATCACATCCGGGTCAATAGTGTGGAATTCTTTATATAAAAGAGAGATCAGGTGAGAGGGAGGGTCCTGTTGCCGAAGTAAATTTTCCAACCGTGTCATGGGAGGGCGAGAAGTGCGGTCAACTATATGCCCCCAGACGAACGACCTCAGTTGGTCGTATTCCAACCAGGAAAGTGCCCTGGTGGGAAACTGTTCCCGTAAAGTTTCCAAGGATGGGATGTGCCCTCCTACCACCACCTGTCCCAAGCCCAAGTCAGTACTAATATGCCAGCCCAAAAACTGATCCCTATGACGACCAGGAGGAAAATCTGGGTTTCCAAAAATTTGAGCCAATGGGTTCAGGGCGCTGATCAATTTCTTTTTATTTTTTAAACGATTCCAGAGCTGTAATGTTTCCAGCGCCAAGAAACCCGTGGACCCCCCAGGGTCGTCTGCGGCAAGGTCATAGCGTCGGATCCATGGAAGGTGCCGCAGAGGAATGTTAAAGGATGTCTGTTCCAGCTGCACCCATTGCTTGGAACGGTGGCCGAATTGCCAGTCGAATAAACATATAAGCATGGAGGCCCGATGGTAAAGTTCTAGGTCAGGGAGGCCCGCTCCACCTCTGGACTTCGGGGCAGTCAGAATTGTATATTTCAGACGGGGCTTAGAGGTCTGCCAGATAAAACGGGTCAATGCAGATCTAATGGTCTGGAAGAACACCTTCGGTGGTACAATCGGGACCGCCTGGAACAAGTATAAAAACCTGGGAAGAATGTCCATCTTAAATGAGTTCATTCTACCAAACCATAGATATTGTGCTGCACTTTATGTACATGCTCAGTAGTGAGGCAGGGCTGTGGAGAGATGAATCTGTGCTGCACTTTATGTACATGCTCAGTAGTGAGGCAGGGCTGTGGAGAGATGAATCTGTGCTGCACTTTATGTACATGCTCAGTAGTGAGGCAGTGCTGTGGAGAGATGAAGCTGTGCTGCACTTTATGTACATGCTCAGTAGTGAGGCAGGACTGGTTGACTGGAAGTCAGGGAAATTGAGGAGTTGGAGGTTCGGCTTACTGACTCCACAGCACTGCATATGACATTGCTTATCAAAAGCAGATTTACAGTGAAGAGTTAAGGTACTGTCACACTTAGCGATGCACCAGTGATCCCGACCAGCGATATGACCCGGTCAGGATCGCTGGTGCATCGCTAAGTGGTCGCTAGTGAGCTGCCACACAGGCAGATCTCACCAGTGACCTAGCAGGGGTTGGGGGTCGCTACTTACCTGTCAGACGAGGCGATCCTGACGTCCTCCCACCTGCGTCCATGCGTCGCTCGTCTCTACAGCAGGAAGCTGACTATGAGAAACAGCCCAGGACGTTCTCGCGCGGTCAGCGATAACCAGCGGGGGAGCGGTCGGAGGTACGTATCAGACATAGCGATATCGCTAGCAATATCGCTATAACGTCACAAAAACCAGTGACATTATAGCCATATTGCTAGCGATATCGCTTAGTGTGACAGGCCCTTTAAGCACATGACAGTATTACAGATCTGTAGTATGGCACCTACTGGCTGCTATAAGCCCAAATATGCCTCTCACATGCTACATGGAGGTCTGTGACATTGCATGCCACATTATGGAGCATTTTTTCCCTGGTGGAATATGGTGCCTCAGGGAGAACACAGGATCCATAAACATGACAGTCCTATGTGTGAGCCTTTTCAATTTGTTTAGCTATTGAAGGGATTCTGTTACCAAGTTTGTAATCAGAGAGCAGCATGATGAAGGGGCTGAGACCCTGACTCCAGGGATCTGTCACTAGGTGGTCTGCATGCATCATTTTGATACAATGACAATTTTCTCTGCTGCAGATTGTTACACCGCTCCGCCATACTCACCCGGCCTCCGCTCCCACGCCGCAGTCGCCCTCCGCTCCCACGCCGCAGCCTCTCTCCACCCGACGGCCGCGGCGGTCACCTGAGACAGACCCGCGACCGATGCCTTCCCTGCATGCTATGCGCATGCGCCATAGGCCGCGCCTCCTTCCTGCTTCTTATGCTCCGGCTGTGCCCTGACCCGGAAGCACATTTGGACCAATGGCTGACCAGACGGGGCCATATCAGGCCGCTTCCCCCTGAGGGAGGCGCCTGATCGTTGTGTTTCCTGACACTCTGGCCTCGCTCCATCGTGCACACTCTGCTCCTGCAGTTCCTGTCTCGGCTGCTCCTCACAGCAGCTTCTCAGTCCTGCTACCCGTGTTCCTGTCGTCCTACTCCAGTCCTGCCTTGTGTTTCTGCCGTCCTACTCCAGTCCTGCCTTCACTGTTCCTGCCGTCCTACTCCAGTCCTGCCTTCACTGTTCCTGCCGTCCTACTCCAGTCCTGCCTTCACTGTTCCTGCCGTCCTACTCCAGTTCCGCCTTGTGTTCCTGCCGTCCTACTCCAGTCCTGTCTTCTGTGCTCCTGCCGTCCTACTCCAGTCTCAGTTTTACTCCGGTCCATCCTGAGCCGCCCCTCTCGGTACCGGCTACCGTGGTACTCGAACCCCTGGGCCTGCTCCTAACGGTCCCTGTATAGGGGTCGGTTCCACCTGGCAGCTCGCCCGGGGTCCCTCGGTGCCACGGCCCAGAGGGTCCACTCTCGGAGCTCCCGCTCCTGACCACCCACGCTAACACAGATCTAGCAGTGCTTAGAATGCTGAGCCCTGTATAACTTTGCCCACATCACTGATTGGCAGCTTTCTGTGTATACTGTAGAGGGGCAAAAAGCTGCTAATCAGTGGTGGGGGCCAGGGTTATACTGTACAGAGCAGTAAGCTAAGAGGCATGTGATATATAGTCCTGTAGTGATAATCTGCTGCTGATAAAACACAGATCTTATTTAAATGGCAACAAACAGCCCAGTAAGAGACACTGGAATCAGGCCAACAGTCCCTACATCATGCTGATCTCAGATTACTTAGCGGAAACCTGCTGACAGATTTCCTTTAACTACATTTTTTTTTAAAATATATTGAGCCTTAAAGCCTTGAATATATAATCTGAAACATTATAATTTTTACATATACAGGTCAACTTATGGACAAAGCAGATTGCTATACCACGATAAGTCTTGTATCACCCTAATCAGTGGGTACCCAAATTGCAGCATACTAAAAGCAGGTAAAACAAAACATTTCCAGAAATGAAGCCTTCTCGTTACCACATAATGCAAAAGCCACTCAAACGGTTGGATTGTTGTATTCCCACATGAAAGACAATCAAGTCACACAACATTACAAATAAATAGCCACAAGCAATGTTTCCCAAAGTTTAATCAACAAAGTCACTAAAGCAAGCAGCGCAGATAAAATACTGAAAACTTGTAATGACAGAATACCATGTATCTGTGTACTGGGATTCCTTCTGTTTCTATGTTCTCCCCTAATCAAATAAGTGAGGAGAGCAGGGGTGGGGGGTTTGGGGAAAGCTTCATAATAAAAGGTTGATTAATTATGCACTGTATCTGGGACTGCATATCATGAAAACCCCATTCTTGTTTACTCAGCTAATTCACTTTTTATGAGTGTTTAGGCTTTAAAGCAAAACAAAGCACTAATTACCCAATTAACGAGCAATTAAGTTACTGCAGCCTAATAGCCTGTACAGTGGCTGCCTTTATGAGCTTGATGGTGAGTTAGAGACCCATTAAACAAATTTATACACAGCTGTAGCAGGCACGACATACCAAGAGATGCTACATTATGCTCTGGGTTTTTTCTTCACTCCACAGCCTGCTTCACTGGGGGAGTTGAGACTAGTTACATTATAACGTACGCAAAACTCCACACCCTTCATTACAGGCTCCAAGCAAGCTTATATCCCAGCCTCACATCTGGGAACAGTGCTGAAAGCAACAGGAATGTACATCCGACAGGCTCCGGGAATGGAAACTGAGCTGATCTAAATTATTACGTATTAGTACAACAAAGACATTTTCTTATCCAACAAGGGAGAGAAAAAGATACAATAACAAGATGGTTGTAGTAATATGTAAATCCTCACAGCACATTGGCAATGCCCTAATTATAGTTGGATGGAACAACACTACTGATTGACTTTTACAGCATAGAACTTTTACTTCTAACTTGCAGAAACTGACAAGACTTGTCCAGGTAAGAGTCAGGTAAGGGTGCTTTCACACTATGCTCAGGCACTTGTACAGTGGTCCCCCACAAAACGGGATTCTGGTATAAGCGCTGACGGGGCCATAGACCACAATGGTGCTGACAGAGCGAACGAAGTAGACTGCATCTGGGTGTCCATCTCTAGTTGGCGTAAACACCCAAAAATGATGAACGGCAGAGGACACGATCGCTTTGTTGGCACTATTATAGTCTATGGCCCAGTCGGCAAATATGACAGAATCCCGTATTGCGCTGGATGTGAGCCCCAATGAGGCCACTGAACGCAGTGTGAAAGCACCCCAACCTATGTTTACATTTTGTGTTTGGCCTCTGTTTAACATATATGGCATGGCAAGTTTCCATACGTTACATTGAGGCTGAGAAAGATGCCCTTCAACAGCATTCATCATTCAAATATCAAAATGCTACCCATAACACAGAGATGTCAGAAACTTTTCCACAGCTTTTCATGATGCATAATAATAATAAATGAATGTCTGGCACTGTCAACCATTCGACACAGGCATTGGTCGCCAATAAGCTATGATGGCATTCTTTTATCTGATACACCTCTAAATAAGTTATTGAGAAGCTCATGATGCAAATGTATGAAAAATTACCTGTGATGAATTTCATATAGTAGGATCTGCTACATGTTGGCACCGTTATTTTATATAAAAAAAAAAAACAAAAAAAACACACTGAACTCCAGGGAGATGGAACATCATTGTATACTAGGCTATGTCTTACATTTTTTCTTTGTAGTACAGACATATACTTAAGCAAAAAAGAAGCCAAAATGACAACCGTTTGGCCTCCATCTTATTAATAGAGCCCCTTACATGGATATATAAGTTTGTACATGAGTTTGAATAAAGTCCAAAAAAGAGAAACCGATTCGGCACCGCTGCACCACCGTGGTCTCTTAAACAAATCTAAAGAGCCTTCACACACTATATGAACACCACATACCCCAAGGAACGGGTGCTCAATCCTCAAGAAATATAACAAAATCCAATAGCACAATGAAAGAAAAAAGGATGGCACTCTTAAGATTTATAAGTTTTGCTTTTGTTTTTAACTGTGCATATGTTGATTTTAATGTTCTATGCATTCACTCTGGTAAGTAAGAGTGTTATTAATTTCGGCTGCCAGGAGGCGGTGCTCCACAGGTGTGTGGTTATAGGCATCTTTCACCTGCCGCTTGCCATTAGGACCCGTTGAAGCGCAGGAGCGCGAAACGGCTGTCGTCCGCACTCTCTGCATTGCTCCCGAGCCAATGCATTTTTATCCATGAAATAAAGACTTCTACTTTTGGTAACGGTGAGTGCCATCCTTTTTTCTTTCATTGCGCTATTGTACATGAGTTTCTTTTCCAGTGACACACCCTAATTGCAAAAAAAAAAAAAATGTACACAAGACCCTTATGTGGAATAGTTATAGTTAAACTAGAGGCACCCGGTTATTTTCTTCTTTAGCTTTGTAATGTAGCAGGTGATTCCTTGACATTCTGGTGGCTCTTGTAATTTGGTTTTCAATTGTTATAACCGCGTGCCTCTAGTAGTCACCTACAACCCAAATCTGGACGTGCTAAGGGGAGCTGCACGGAAATTACAACCTTTACTACAAAAAGATGCCCGATTACAATCCATTTTTCCAGACCCCCCACTGCTGTGTTTTAGGCAGCCCCCAAATCTAAGAAGCATCATTGTCAGAAGCTCCCTGTCCTCTCCAACAGCTGGAGGAACTTTTCCTTGCAACAAGAAAAAATGTAAAACCTGTCCATCTATAATGACCACGGACAAGATAAAGATCCCTAATTCACATCAGGACTACAAGATCGCAGGTACTTTCAGCTGCATTACATCTAATGTGGTGTACTTAATTATTTGCACTAAATGTCTAACTGGGGGTCTGTATGTGGGGGAGACAGGGCAAAAGCTTAGAACAAGGATGAATGCTCATCGTCACACAATAAGAGAAAAAAGAATGGATCTACCTGTGGCAAAACATTTTTGTATGATGGACCACAACACCGGGGATATGAAATTACTGGTATTGAAAGGTAACTTCACATCTCAGAGAGAGAGAAGAGTCTGTGATAAATTTATAACGACCTTTGACACTCTCAATGCTGGAATGAATGTGTCGCATGGATTTATGTCTTTTTACATCAATTAAGGAATTTGCTCCTAAAGCTGGAGTCACACATAGCGACTTACCAGCAATCCCGACAACGATATCAACGTGTCAGGATCGCTGGTAAGTCGCTATGGATCGCTGGTGAGCTGTCAAACAGACAGCTTCACCAGCGATCAGCACAGCGATGCCGCGCGCCCAGCATCGTTGTGTTCGTTAGCGCGGATGCCATAACCCTGTAAAAAAATAGAATTAAAATAAAAAATATTGTTATTCTCACCTTCCGCCGTCCCGCGCAGCCATCCTGCCTCTCTCCACGCTCCGGTGCCAGTAATCCTTTGCGAGAATGACCGCGAGAATGTCACGGTCTCGCGGCAGCGCGACGTCTCACGGTCATTCGTGCAAAGGATCACTGGGACCGGGAGCAAGGAGAGAGGCAGGATGGCTGCGCGGGACGTCGGAAGGTGAGAATAACAATATATTTTTTTTTTTTTTACAGCTGATCGCTGGTCTCCCGCCTGTCACACGCAGCGATGCGTGCTGGCCAGCGGGAGACCAGCGTCAAAAAATATGTCCAGAGGTTTCTTGCAGCGATCAGCGATACCGGCAGTGGGGCCGGTCGCTGATGGCTGTCACACACAGCGATCTCGCTGGTGAGATCGCTGTGGTGTCACAAAAGTTGTGACTCAGCAGCGATCTCGCTAGCGAGATTGCTATGTGTGACTCCTGCTTAAGACCTTGTGGGGGCATCACAACACATTAGGAGACCCCAATCAGAGGACAATAAAACATCCGGACTCCTTATCTATGAACTGGTCTAATATTTATGTTTCTCCCTCTCCCATAATCATAATTCTGCTTCACGTCACTTGTCTCATCTATTGCATTTTTTCTGTGCTGTATTGTGCATAAATGTGACTCTTCAGATTTTGTATTAGTCAATGCCTGTTGAAGAGACCTGAGTAGTCTCGAAAGCTTGCAATGTGTTACCATCTTTTCAGTTAGCCATTAAAAGGTATCAACCACTGAGGACTCTCAATTCTCAATATTTTTCTATCTACTGGCTAACACGGTACAAAGATATACATCTTTCCTGTATAGAAATATTTATTTGATTTTGCATTTAGCCTTAGTATCGTCTCAGATGTCATTTTTAGAAGAAGCCATATTTGGCAAAGATTTTGCACATTTTTGGGCTTAACCACACAGGATTATTCACCTGTTGTCAGTAGTGGAATTATTGTGATCAAACCCAAACATAACCTGGTATTCTTTCTTCCACATTTTACCATATGGCACATATTAAAGGCATTGGGTTGGCCTAATCAGAGACGAATTTCAGAAAGTACCTGCGAGATAATGAGAATCTGATTTTTGTTTAAGCTGTTATAGAAGCGAGTGTCAGATTCTGAATGCAATATTCTTTTCCTCATTAGCACATTTCCCATGTAGACCTTCAAATGTGCTAATAATTAATGAGACTGTGTCAGAAAATGAATAAAAGATGCCTCTGATGCTTCACTGTACGCTGCTGACCTTTCCCAGTGTCTACTGTATTAATATATTCTTGTGTTGTCAAGATTCAAAGAGCTAACTGCCTCATGAATTATTTATCTACACAAAAAGTCTTAACCAGAAACAGTGTTAACATTAATTTCTAACCCTCTGTGTCACAGCAAAGCCTGCCTGCGCCTCATAATTGAATTTTACTTTTAGACATGTAATCAGAAAAGTCAGTGGTGCAGCTTTAAGAGAGTCTGCAGAAAGACAATGCTGCAGGCAGGAGCGGTCCAGCCTCGGAGCATATACCTGGGGCGCCGCTGACAGGAGGCGGTCCGGCCTCGGAGCATATACCTGGGGCGCCGCTGACAGGAGGCGGTCCGGCCTCGGAGCATATACCTGGGGCGCCGCTGACAGGAGGCGGTCCAGCCTCGGAGCATATACCTGGGGCGCCGCTGACAGGAGGCGGTCCGGCCTCGGAGCATATACCTGGGGCGCCGCTGACAGGAGGCGGTCCAGCCTCGGAGCATATACCTGGGGCGCCGCTGACAGGAGGCGGTCCGGCCTCGGAGCATATACCTGGGGCGCCGCTGACAGGAGGCGGTCCGGCCTCGGAGCATATACCTGGGGCGCCGCTGACAGGAGGCGGTCCGGCCTCGGAGCATATACCTGGGGCGCCGCTGACAGGAGGCGGTCCGGCCTCGGAGCATATACCTGGGGCGCCGCTGACAGGAGGCGGTCCGGCCTCGGAGCATATACCTGGGGCGCCGCTGACAGGAGGCGGTCCGGCCTCGGAGCATATACCTGGGGCGCCGCTGACAGGAGGCGGTCCGGCCTCGGAGCATATACCTGGGGCGCCGCTGACAGGAGCCGAACACTTCAGCCATCCCATCACAGAGATTCACAGAGGAAACTAACCCAATACAATTTCATTTCAGAATTACTTTGCTATGGCTGTTCCAAATTCTGTTTATTTCTAGTGTTATAAGTATAGGGTCATTTCCACCTAAACCACGGTTGTCTTCTGTCAAGTTTTAAGAATTGTTGTCTGCCCTTTCTTAGTAATAGGCACTAGTAATAGCCATTACAGCCCTAACAGGGATTGTCACACTGCTCAGATTGCTGCATAACTAGGTAGTGTAAACCGAGCGACAATTGTAAAAAAAAAAAAAAAAAAACTAGACGACCATGATACTCCAATAAAGTAAAACGGTCAATAACTTGACTTAAGGAAGCAACTCATGGACCTGTATTAAAAATCTTTTAGGTTAACAGATTGGGAACATTTCTGAAACAGAGCCAAGGCCTAAAAAAAAAAAAAAATCCAATGAAGAATTCCCTGGTATTCATACACAGTGATGTCATCGTAACCCCCACGCTAATCCTTAAAGGGAACCTGTCATTTAAAAAAAAAAAAAAAAAATACTATTAACCTAAAGATTTTGAGTTAATAGTGTTTTAAAGCTGTGCAGCTGCTGCACTGAGACCCCGGCTACTGGTAAGAAATTAACTTCATTCTTCCCAGCAGCATCCAGCTTACAGTCATAGAGGCTCCGCATATGGCTACAGTCACCGCTTAAGGCTATGTGCACACGGTAAGGATTCACCCGCGGATTTTGCACAATCCGTAGGTCAAAAGACCTGCAGTTTACCTGCGGATTACCCTGCGGTTTATCACCTCCACAATGGAGGAGATAGCAAACTGCAGCGGAATCCGCAGAAAATAATGACATGTCAATTTTTTCTTTCTGCGGATTTGAAACTGCAGGCAAATCTGCGCGGAAAAATCCGCACCGTCTGCACAGCGGTTTCAGTTTTCCATAAGCTAGAATGGTACTGTACATCACCTGCAGTTCTGCTGCGGATTCGCAGCAGAATCCGCACCGTGTGAACATGGCCTAATAGATAGTAAGTGGTGGCTGTGTTCCCATCCCGACACGGACAGCCGGCTCAGCAGGGTGTCAGTACATAGCCAGATGTCAGTCGTGGTTACAGCCACCACTCACTATGTACTAAGGTCACCCCTCTACGACTGAATGGACAAGGCTGTCGGGAGGAATAAAGTAGCCGGTAGTACGGCAACCGCAAAGCTTTGGAATGCTACTAACCTGCAGAATAACCCCATATCTGCAGGGTAATGGCATTTGGCAGGTTCCCTTCAAATGAAATGTGTCATCAGAAGAGGACCTTTGGCTTTTTCATAGACAGTTATTATTTAAAATAAAAATTATAAATATTGCAATTTTCACACTAACCACTGGGGCTATTTTAGACTAAGGGCCCTGTCACACATAGCAGGCAGCTTCAAACAGGCAGCTTCACCAGCGATCAGCACCAGCGACACGCGGGTAACAAGCAACGCACGTCGCTTAGTTACCCACTGTGTACCTTAGTTACCAGCGCGCTGGTGCAGGGAGCTGGTAACCAAGGTACACATCGGGTTTCTAAGCAGCGCGCGGCGCTTAGAAACCTGATGCGTACCTTAGTTACCAGCTCCCTGCACCAGCACGCTGGTAACTAAGGTACACATCGGGTTTCTAAGCGCTGCATGCCGCTTAGAAACCCGATGTGTACCTTAGTTACCAGCGCCAGCTCGCTGATCGCTGGTCTCCCGCCTGCCAAACGCAGCGATGCGTGCTGACCAGCGGGAGACCAGCGATCAAATAAATGTCCTGGCCATTCCAGGACGATCAGCGATACCCGGCAGGGGGGCCGGTCGCTGATAAGTGTCACACACAGCGATCTCGCTGGTGAGATCGCTGTTGCGTCACAAAACTTGTGACTCAGCAGCGATTTCGCTAGCGAGATCACTGTGTGTGACGAGGGCTTAACTTTTTGTTGATTGAGGAAATCTACCTGCACATTAGCAGCAGTGAACAGACTCTGACCCCATCTTTTGTACTGAAGCATCTAATGAGCGTGTGCAAATGGTATTATGAAAGCAAGGGATAAGGGTCAGCTGTATTATCGCCGTTTGTTTGGTGGATCCTGTGTTATTAAAATGGAAGTTTTATCTATCATTGTAGCTCAGCCTTAAATGATAATGAAAACTTCTGTGAATTATTGCTAAAAGGACAGGAAGTAGGAGTCTAAAATAGCCCCAGTAGTTCGTGTGAAATTGAAAGATTACTAATTTTGTTGTTTGCTTTTTTTTTAAAATATAGACCATAATTGGGAAAAGTAAAAAAATGGCAAGGGTTTATAAAAGTACGTAATAAAATAACGTAATTAAAAAAAGAAAAAAAAGATTTCATTTTCTGATGAAACATCCCCTTTAACATGCTCACGTAATTACCAAAAGTCAGTATGGCACCAGCAGCCAATAAGCACCAAGTGTGCTCTATATTTAGTCTCTTACTATAGCAGCTCTCACACAGCACTCTGCTAATGAAAGCAGTGCAGGAGAGAGTGCGCCATGCTGGGCTGTGCGGTGAAGCTCCGCCCACAGCTCAGTTACTCAGAGAGAGCTTGGTTCCCACCTCTGTGATGGTGGGTCAGCTGCAAGTTCCAGAAGTTGACGTGACATTACAGGCAGATGGAGCCGAGGTCACATGATCGGGATGAGCAGAGAGCAAAAGCGCTGCTCACAGGCACATTTGGAAATGCAATGTTGAAGAAAGCCTTATTTCCAAGGGTTAAAGGGGTATTTCCATCTCCAAGATCCTATCCCAATATGTAGTGGGTGTAATAATAATATTAGCAAATAACTCCAATTAGTCTTCCGTCTTGCTGTCTCTTTCCTCCTGTGCAGAGCATTGCAGGACTTTAGGTATCCATGGTTATGTGTTGTGAGTTCATTTTCTGGTCTACCAGTTGTGAGTTCTCCTTCCAGGCTCCCTCTGGTGGTAACAGGAGGTAGTGAGGCTGATTTAATCAGTAGAGATCTGCCACCTGATAATGAGGATGACAATTGGACCTCAGGAATCTCAGACTGGATTTAAGACAGCCGACGCCCTATTCTGGTGCTGGTGATTCCTTCTGGCTTTTCAGCTCTTGGTTTTCAGCTCTGTTCCAGTCATTTCAAGCTAAGTTTTTCTGCTAATGTTCACACTTGATTTTGTTGGTCTATTCAGTTTTTTGTGTGGTCAGCCAGCCCCAGCTGGGGCTGTGCTGAATTTCCACTCTTATTTATCTGTATTTGCCAATTTGCTTTTTGTCCCTTATTAGATTGGCCTCTTTTTGCTCTGTCTCAGAATATTTCAGAGTGCTGATATAGTGGGAGAAGTCTAGTAACTTCAGGGTTAATTTTGTTATCACAAGTGTTGGACATTATTTTTGTAGGGTTTTTGGCAGATTGCAGACAGTGTCTTTCCTTTCCTGTCCTTTCTAGTTAGTTTGGGCCTCATCGTTAGCTCAGCCTATTTTCCTGCCTGTGTTTGTGTTTTCATCTTGTTTCACCGTCAATACATGTGTGGGGGCTGTCTTTCCTTTGGGGTCTGCTCTGGGCCAGTTAGTTTTCACCTTTTCTTGCTTCAGGGTTATTTAGTCCTCCGGCGGTGACGAGGCGTCTAGATTCTTCGTAGGAACGCTCCACGGCTGCTGCTAGTTGTGTGGTTAGGATCAGGGATCTGCAATCTGCATAGTTACCAACCTCTCTGGTTTTCTGTGACTTAGCTTGTTTAGTTTTTTCCTCCTCGGTGACCCATTCATAACAGTTATGACCACAGATATAGTGACTGTTAGCTAGTTGCTAGTGGTCATAACCATGGGTACCTAAGGCCCTGCAATACCTGCACATGTGGAAAGAGACAGCAAATCAGAAGAACTATACTATGTTTCTAATTTGAGGTATTTGCTAATATTATTATACCTACTACATATTGGGATACGATCTTGGAGATAACATCCCCTTAAGTTGATCTGCCCACTATACATTCAAACGGATCTAGTGCTTGGATTAACACCACCAAATATTTATATTCCCCAACATCACTTGATGAGGGAGAAGCAGAAGGCCCCATACACCGTAGGTATGCGCCCTCTCTTACAAATCATTACGTATTACATACAGAGTCCTTTACACTGGCCACACACATTAGAAATGAGGTTGGGCAAACCATGCCAGATTATTTGTTCTCCTGAAAAAAAACAAGTCACTACCACGGGGACCACTCTCCAATAATCGTGCACTTTGCTCCACATTGTGTTAGGGGCCATGCATTGAGCACATCCGTTACATAGCGGAACTAACGTTAAGTAATGGATACGTTATCGCACCCATTGGCTGCAATAATAGTAACGCATTCCGAAATCAGCATGCATTAGCGATTATGTGTTACTTTATGACCCTCGAACGCGGTCTGCAGAGTTTTTGGGTGCGTCGGGTCTAGCACACAGCGAATGGACGCGATTGCGGTGCATAGACCTGTATGGCTAACGCATAGTAAGAAATGCTAAGATGGGTTAGCGCATACCGTTAGCGCTAGGGCACAAAAGATGTCAAAAATGACATCAGCGTTAGCGCATCTGTTTAACGGATCCGTTAAACGGATGCCCTTAATCCAATGTGGACCTAGCCTAACAGAGTTAAGAGAAATTTTGCGCAGCCATAATTAATCAAAAAGTAAATAATAGTGCCAATGGAACCAGATGGAGAAGAGTATACAGGAACCTTTACGGACATTTTAGATATGTAGCCAAGCAGCCCTTTTCCCCAGTTAAGGAAATCAAAAGTGTAAAGTGCTACACAAGGCCTTTTACTAAAGCCATTTAGTTGTGTTTTTGGTTAATACAAAATGCAACTGACACTGCCCCTTTAAGAAGCAGACTGGAACAAATGGTAAAGATAAAAGTGAACAGCTTAAGGGGCTTAAGAAGCATCAAACTATAGTGTTTCCAAACTAATGGCAGTGGCTCTCCTGGCTCCCTGAGCGCATATTTCAAATATGTATAATAAAAATTTGTATAGCTGCCAACAGCAAAGCAACGCACAAATCCACTAAATACATCTCTGAGAAGGTCTTAGTGGAGTCTGCAAAATATGGTTTAGGGAACAAATCCACTGGCTGAAAATTATCAGAGGGTAAATGTTACCCCTGGAAAGCCTGAGAGAACCATGTCACAGGGGGGCTTTAAAAATGTCCCCACCTTCTAGTGCTAAATTCCATGAAGCAGACTTTTTCCAAGTGCTGGAAACACTTTCACATAATGACCATCTGTTCACTTAAATCTCCTGCCAAGACTGGAATTTATTAGCTGTCCTTAGCTCCTTTGCTGCTCCGGCATGAGAGAGGTTAAGCACTTACAGGAGGCTCCAGCACACTCAGAAACGACCTGATCCCCAACTGATTTGTCCAGGGCGGCTTCACAAATGGAAAACTGGTGGCAAAGCCAACTGGAAGCTGAGAAGTTTATACTGTAGCACAGCAAATTAGGTTTTAACATGAGTGATATGTTGGGACAGACTTCTCCGGCCAACAAGACTCTGCTTTAATCCCCTATTACAAATCACAAGACATGGCAACTGAAATTAAAGCGCTAACTGCCATGAATCGACTTCCAGTATGTTCTGCCACATTCTCTCACTGCTCATTGGGTAAGAAGTGAATAGAGAATGAGACTTGCTTGACTACAGGAGAATAAGGCAGCTTGCTGGAGATCGTAGATGAATCAAAAGTCTAATACAGGATGCAAACGAGTACTGCAACAAGCGTGTGCTTAGGTCACAAAACACCGGGCCAAGACTGCTTTACACCGCTTCTAATTGTATATATTTAAGAAGCATCCATGTTACTGCTGGAGAAATAACAAAGGGATTAGGCAAAAATCCCTCAAAGGCAATATGCCCCTGCTTGGCATTCACATAACGTGTACACCGCAAGCCTGGATCTTGTTTTATTATTATTATTTAATCTCCCTCTGCAATACATCAGACTAAGCTCGTAAAAATCACTCTGTTATGTTCTTTTAAAACAACACGACACCATCGCTGGCTGTTATGACATAACGCCGCAGACTGTTCTTGTTACTGGACTGTTTTAAGTGCCTCCCTAAATGTGAATCCAATTACCGGAGCCTTTGTTTTCGTTAACAAAGGAACTGTGTTTTGGGGTCTGTGTCATCTGGATTCTATCAGCTCTGGAGAAGGGAGCTCTGTATAAACCACCTCAGGACACCTTTTAAAACCGCTTTGGGGAAGGTGCACGAGGTGAAAGAGTAAAGGATTTGACTGCGTCTCTTCATCAAGCCGACAAGTGTAAGAGAGGCTCCAGGAGAGCCCCAGGAAAGTGGACTTGGTCCAAATTCAGAAAGGCAGTGCGATGGCTCTCAGTGGAATGAGGCTGGCAGATTGAATCAAAGCCCTCTCCAATGGTCCAGGGGTTACAGCATTATTGGATTCTTCATTAGATCTCACGGATGGAAGCCATAAACAAATGTTATGATGTTTCAGCCAGAAAAGAATGAAATTGTGGTATGCAAGAGAGTATTTAGGCAAAGATATTTCGGGTTTCTTCTTTATAATTGCATTCAATATAGCGGTGTAAATGGAACTGCTTTGGGCAAATTTTGACACAAATATTTCTGGATTTAAAGGGGTGATCAGGAACTACGGACAACCTATATGTCCATATTCAGGATTCTTATCAAATAGATTTCAACTAAAACATCAACAGCCTGGCTACACTTGTTCCACCTATTTATGCTTTTTCTTCACTGTGGATTCATTGACACAAGGCCAGGGTTGCGGACATTAAAATGAAGCTTGAGGGTAAGTGCACACGTAGTTTTTAGGTTGTGCGGATTTTGTTGAAAAATCCGCAGGTAAATCCGCACAAAGAATTGACATGCTGCGGACTGTAACCCGCAGCAGAATCCGCAGCGTGTGCACATACCCTGATAAGTAAACTTTTGCATGTCCAAAAAGGAGAACTCCTTGATTAGAAAAGAGAATCGTAGGTAGGGCAGATCAATGACTACGGCCATGTGCACACGTTCAGTATTTGGTCAGTATTTCATATCAGTATTTATAAGCCAAAACCAGGAGTGGGTGATAAATACAGTCGTGTTTCTATTATACTTTTCCTCTGATTGTTCCACTCCTGGCTTTGGCTTACAAATACTGATGTAAAATACTGATCAAATACTGAATGTGTGAACGTGGCGTAAGGATCAATAATAGTAGTCTCCTACTAAAAATGATTTAATCAAGGAAAATGAGAATCACTACTTGTATACTTATGCAAAACAAACCTTGAACAATAACACCAACCTGCCTTACAACAAATCAATTAAATCAGAAATTTGTTCAATTATTTTTATGTCTGGACAATAGTTAATATATCTGCAGGGCTGTGGAGTCCGTAAGACAAACCTCCGATTTTCCCTGACTCCCGACCCCACAGCCCTGTCTCACGACCCCACAGCCCTGCCTCACTACTGAGCATGTACATAAAGTGCAGTACAGATTCATCTCTCCACAGCCCTGCCTCACTACTGAGCATGTACATAAAGTGCAGCACAGATTCATCTCTCCACAGCACTGCCTCACTACTGAGCATGTACATAAAGTGCAGCACAGATTCATCTCTCATCCACAGAATCCCAGTGTGTCTATCAGCAATATCCTCCTCCTCCTCTCGCTTCCTCAAACTCAATGTAGACAAATCTGATCTCATCATCTTTCCTCCATCTCACAGATCTTCCTTACCCGACCTAGCTATAACAATTAAAGACATCACGCTTTCCCCAGTACCGGAAGTCCGCTGCCTCGGAGTAACCTTTGACTCTGCCCTGTCCTTCAAACCGCACATCCAAACTCTTTCTACCTCCTGTCGCCTCCAGCTCAAAAATATTTCCAGAATCCGTCCTTTCCTCAACCTTCAATCTACTAAAATGCTTGTGCACGCCCTCATCATCTCCCGCCTCGACTACTGCAACATCCTTTTCTGTGGTCTCCCTGCTAACACCCTCGCACCTCTCCAGTCCATCCTTAACTCTGCCGCCCAACTAATTCATCTCTCTCCTCGCTACTCCTCCGCTTCTCCCCTCTGCAGATCTCTTCACTGGCTCCCATTCCCTCAGCGTATCCAGTTCAAATTACTAATACTGACCTACAAGGCCATCTATAACCTGTATCCCCCATATGTCTCTGATCTAATCTCCCGATACCTTCCCTCATGCAATCTCCAGTCCTCCCAAGACCTCCTTCTCTCCTCTACACTTATTCGCTCCTCACCCAACCGCCTCCAAGACTTCTCTCGAATAGCCCTTATTCTCTGGAATTCTTTGCCCCAACAAGTCCGACTATCAACCACATTTGGATCCTTCAGACGGAACCTGAAAACCCACCTCTTCAAGAAAGCCTACAGCCTGCAATGACCCGCTACCTCCTCTCTCACCACTACCAGTGATATCACCTACCTCCTCTCTCACCACTACCAGTGATATCACCTCAACCAACACCGGGACTGCTGCAACCCACCAACCTACTGTCTCCTTCCCCACCATCCTGTAGCATGTAAGTCCGAAAGGGCAGGGTCCTCTCTCCCCTCTGTATCAGTCAGTCATTGTTAGTTTGATTACTGTAAGTGATATCTGTAATTTGTATGAAACCCATTCTCATGTACAGCACCATGGAATCAATGGTGATATATAAATAAATAATAATAATAATCTCTCCACAGGACTGCCTCACTACTGAGCATGTACATAAAGTGCAGCACAGATTGATCTCTCCACAGCCCTGCCTCACTACTGAGCATGTACATAAAGTGCAGCACAGATTCATCTCTCCACAGCCCTGCCTCACTACTGAGCATGCACATAAAGTGCAGCACAGATTGATCTCTCCACACAGTCCTGCCTCACTACTGAGCATGCACATAAAGTGCAGCACAGCTCCATCTCTCCACAGCACTGCCTCACTACTGAGCATGCACATAAAGTGCAGCAAAGCTTCATCTCCACAGCACTGCCTCACTACTGAGCATGTACATAAAGTGCAGCACAGATTCATCTCTCCACAGCACTGCCTCACTACTGAGCATGCACATAAAGTGCAGCAAAGCTTCATCTCCACAGCACTGCCTCACTACTGAGCATGTACATAAAGTGCAGCACAGATTCATCTCTCCACAGCACTGCCTCACTACTGAGCATGTACATAAAGTGCAGCACAGATTCATCTCTCCACAGCACTGCCTCACTACTGAGCATGTACATAAAGTGCAGCACAGATTCATCTCTCCACAGCACTGCCTCACTACTGAGCATGTACATAAAGTGCAGCACAGATTCATGTCTCCACAGCCCTGCCTCACTACAGAGCATGTACATAAAGTGCAGCACAGATTCATCTCTCCACAGCCCTGCCTCACTACAGAGCATGTACATAAAGTGCAGCACAGATTCATCTCTCCACAGCCCTGCCTCACTACTGAGCATGTACATAAAGTGCAGCACAGATTCATCTCTCCACAGCACTGCCTCACTACTGAGCATGTACATAAAGTGCAGCACAGATTCATCTCCACTAAAAGCCAACAGACATTTATAGGACATTTTCAGAATTTTCCCATATTTTTATTCAAAAAATTACAGCACCTTCAGCACTGAACTATTGAACCCAATTTATTATATATTTTAGGAGTCCGAGTTGGTCCATTTTATACCGACTCCACCGCCCTGATTGTAAGTACACAGTGTTATATAATATGATATCTAGTGACTATTGGACTTTTACATGTACAGACAAATGACCTGCATGGAATGCGGTTATTGTAGCTACACGTTTCAACTATAAGCAGAGTTTCATATAATCAATTTTTGGTGCAAAATCCTGTATATTGTTACGGCATCACAATAGGAATTGTAAATATGAGATGTGCTAGTGATAACATTGATATTCTAAGCATACAGAACGATCATATTAACAATTGTTCTGTGTGCAATGTATGCAGATAAAACAAAAATTGGAAGAACTAAGACTGTCTTTGGAGGTATATACAGTATAATATACTTTCTAAATATAAATTAGCAGGAATACTGCATAAAATAACTGCAGACCTCAGAAAGATTAGGGACAAAACGTTTTATACCCTTTGTGCATTCTTTATTTTAATCTCTATATATTTCTGAATGTGTGTGTGTGTGTGTCACCAACCAATCACAAAGCATCTTTCATTTCACCAGAGCTGTGTAAAAGAAGATGAGCTGTGATTGGTTGCTATGATCAACAGTTTTCCTTGCAACCAATCACTAAGCAGCTTTAATTTCACCAGAGCTGTTTTGGTTGCTATGAGCAACAGTTGTCCCTCTCCAGAAAACACCTCAGCAGACACTGACATGGTAGGAGAAATCTAGCATTCCTGGAAATATAAGCTCACAGCCATAGTCTGCCCCCCAAAAAGGAGCAGAGAGCACATGACAAATGAATCACCCCTTCCGTGCCCATATACACATCACACATCCTCCATCCTATAGGCACATCTTCCCTCTTAAAGGGATCATTGGTATGGAAGTCAGGGAAAATCCATCCAGCGCTTTGGTACTGACTCCAGGCCTCTCTTAAAGGGATCCCCGGTATGGAAGTTAGGGCAATTTCACTCAGCGTTCTGGTTCTAACCCCAAGCTCTCTTAAAGGGATCCCCAGTATGGAAGTCAGGGCAATTGCCTTCAAATGCTCTGGTACAGACCCCAGGTTATCTTAAAGGGATCTCCTGTATGGAAGTTAGGGCAAATCCCTCGGCTCTCTCATTCTGACACCAGGATTCTATTAAAGGGATCATTGTGATGCAAGTCAGGGCAAATCCACTCAGCGCTCTGGTTCTGACCCCAGGCCCCTCTTAAAGGGATCCCCAGTATGGAAGTGAGGGCAAATCCACTCTGCACTTTGGCACTGACTCCAGGCCTCGCTTAAAGTGATCTCCGGTATGGAAGTTAGGGTAAATCCCTCAGTGCTCCGATTCTCACCCCAGGCTTCTATTAAAGGGATCATTGATATGGAAGTCAGGGCAAATCCACTCAGTGCTCTGGTTCTGACCCCAGGCCTCTCTTAAAGGGATCTCCGGTATGGAAGTTAGGGTAAATCTTTCAGCGCTCTGATTCTCACCCCAGGCTTCTATTAAAGGGATCATTGGTATGGAAGTCAGGGCAAATCCACTCAGCGCTCTGGTTCTGACCCCAGGCTGACGGGATGATGTGGGATATTAGAGGTAGTAGTCCAGTGGCTCTGGCTGATGGGACGATGTGGGATATTAGGGGTAGTAGTATGGTGGCTCTGGCTGACGGAATGATGTGGGATATTATAGTGAATGTGGCTATGCGGAGTGGGCGGGGCTATACACAATATATATATTATAATATATATATATATTATATACACACACATTTGTTATAACTAACCGTAGTTAGTTACTATGCCCGGGCAGCGCCGGGTTCTTCAGCTAGTTAATAGAAATAAAAGTGAAATTTTATGATCTTAAAAGGGATCCCCAGTATCCCCAGTAACAGGCCATGAAACGACCTCTGATCAGATTGTATATAGACAATCGTATGTGCACTTTTATTTAAACTTCAGTGACTGTCAGCACAAAATGATGGCTCAAACCATGTACAGACACTCGGTGCACAAAGGCGAGGCCCATCACTAAAATATACAACTTCCAAACTGCTTATTTTCCCTCAATTTCAAATCACTCCTCTTCCTTAATTGACAGCTCTGGGTTTATTGAGCTAGATAAAAATGGAGGTAGATGGAACACAAAGCTAATAATGGGATAAAGTTGCCCAGTAAACTCCATTGCTGGAATCTTAGAGCGACCGCTTCCACCATTGTCCCTTTATTGTCCCTAATTTATTGTATTTGGAGATTTATCTACAATTCAAATACCATTCACAATTTTTAAATAAAAGGTCTCTCTCTTTAGAAATACCTCATATAGGTAAGTATACAACAGAGTCTAAGAATTGTTGCATAGGCATTTTTAAAATTCGCCTTATTCAGTCACAGGCCTCAGATTCCCAGGATACAAGGAGCAACTAGCTCAATCCTCACAGGGAATGAAAGATTTCTACTCTGTGAAATAGTGCTGTGTGCCAAATCCTTTCTAAATCCCCACAACAATGTAATTGCGGTCTCCTTGTCATTATAAGAAATGTTTTTGGTGGCTTGTTTACAAGATAAATAAATCGCTATGCAAAGCATCTGTCTGCGCCATGCATCTCGACAAGCCTGATTTTCTCTCTCGTCTTTCTTTTTTTCCCCCTAAAGCTTAGAGGCGCGATCATCAAAACATTAAACCCTTTCTTGGTCCAGTGATCCTTTCATATGCTCCACGGAAACATTTGTTTAAACAGTGATAAAAGCTTGCCGATTTCCATGCAGCAGACAAACTAGAAGACCAAGGGGACGTGAGCACTCTGATCCAAGAGAACATGGAAAATGGAAGGCACCTTTTGTATGACTGATGTTTTCACTTGTGATTCTTCTGCTAAAGGACGCACGCTTTACAGTTTGGAAAGCTACCGCATTTTCATATGCTCAGCCGATGGCACATTGCTAGTGTTCCTTTTTAAGTTGATGGAATGGTTTTGTAAAATAATACATTAGAAAAAAAAAACAAAGTGAGGACTTTTTTTATAATCAAAATATGACTTTTCTGCTGTTGCAGTGTCTCCATGGGAAGGAGAACAAAAGCACACTGGGGAGAATTATAAAGACTGGCACACAGCTTGGCAGTGACCTGTATCTACTAACATGGCCAAACCCACAGAACTAAGTTAGGCCATAGCAGTTCCAAATCCAAAAACTACAGCTTTTGCTTCCTTTTTTACATGACCTTCATACATCCAAATAATGGCACCATTGGTTTTGTCCAGTTAAAGCAGGGGTCTCAAACTCAATTTACCCGGGGGCCGCTGGAGGTAGAATCTGGGTGAGGCTGGGCCGCATCAGGTTTTCCACAAGAAAAGCTCTTACAAAAACATTCCAATGCTGTCAAATGTCTTTATTTTTTCATCTTATTTTGTGTTAAAAAATAAAAATAAATTAACAAAATCATAAGAAAAAAAATAAATCAATCAGTAATAAATTAAATGAAAATGATAATACAGCAGATATAGAAGACTGAAGAAACCACATATAGTTTCCACATATAGAGAATTATAATTATTATTATTCAGATTCAGATGTCTGTATTAACAGTTCTTTAACATTTAACTTTCTGAGCATGAATGGAAAATTGAACATAAACTGTTTTGAACATGGCTTCTTCTGCCTACTCCTTGCTGCTAGAGATCTCACAGCGCTTACTCTCTCATAGCCGAGCCACATTTGATTAAGGAGGGAAGCAGTTGAGACCCTCAGTAGGGCTTGAAGATGCTCATCAGTAAGTCTAGACCTGTACTTGGACTTATTGGAGTTCAAGGTAGAGAAGAGCTGTTTGCACAAGTATGTGCTCCCAAAAAGACACATGGTGCACTTGAACATTCGGGAAAGCTCAGGGAAACTGGGGGGCAATTCTCTCAAAAATTGCCCAAGCTTGTCTGCTTTTCCACTCACCTCCCTGAACTTGGCTTTGAGTTCAGAGTTGCACTGCAGGTCAATGAGCTCCATTTGAAGCACAGGAGGGGCATCTTGCACATCAAAGGAGAAGGGGTCCGCAAAAATTTGAAATGTGGTTCTGTGCGTCTTGAAGTCTGCAAATCTGTGATCAAAGTCCTGCCAAGGTAAACCAGCATTCTCAATGGCATCACACAGCTGGTGAAATATCACCTGAGCAGTGGTCTGGCCATGCATTGGAATCACTGTGAGCAACTCCTCTATGACTTCAAAATGGTCATCAACACCACGGACATAGATTGCGAGCTGGGCAGTGTCGGTGATGTCTGTGGTCTCATCTAGAGCGGCTGAGCATACACTGAAACATTTTGCTTTCTCACACAGTTGATCATAAATGTCACTTGACAGGTCAGAAATGCGCTCTGCTACGGTGTTGGCAGAGAGGCTGATGTTGCTAAACTGACCTTTCTTTTCTGGACAGACAATACTTGCAGCCTGTAATATGCACTTTTTTACAAAAATTCACCTTCATCATCTCACTAACCACGTAGCTAGCTTCGACTGCTGCATCATTCTCTTTGGTTGCTTTCTTAAAGAAATCTTGTTGCCTCAGTAGATATCTTTTAAGAATAGCAACCCGGTTGGCCCTTTCATCTCCCTGGTATTTTGCATACTCCTCAGCATTTCTAGTTATCTAATGACGTTTCAAATTGTATTCTTTGTGCACTGCAACTTTCTCTGTGCAAATACGACACGTCGGGATGCCCCTGTGCTCAACAAAGAAATATTGCACTTCCCACTTTTCCTGAAACTGTCTGTGCTCATCACCAACCTTTCTCTTCACTGCAGATTTGAAAAAGACATATTTGGGGCTGTGTAATAGATAATTCCACTTGGTGTCACTGTTTCAGTGTTAGCCGATGCGTCTTTCCCGCTTTTTTTCTGTCCCGCTGAGCAGCAATTTCCGCGGCCGCCTCCTCTTCTGAGCCCGGGGTAATGGCGCAAGTTCGCAATAAGGCCGGCTGAAGTCCCGCCTCTGAGAGCAATATACCGCACCGCCCATTCTGAACCCGGCGCACCTGAGTCTGTGGCGCAGTCCAGTCCGGTCCCTGCTCGGCTGCTCCTGCTGCATGTGTGATTCATATGCCTTGCCTGCTGACAGCAGGCTGCTGTGACTGTCTAGCCATCATCATACTCACCTCCTCCTGCTGCAGCTCCGATCGTCCAGCGCCAACATCTTCTTCCTTGTAGGAGCGCGCGGTCACACGTCACGTGGTACCGCTCTTTAAGCTCATGAATATGGGCGCCACGCCTATGAGAGTGGAGTGGCATCCATATTCATGACCTTAATGAGCGGTACTACGTGTGACTGGGATTTCACATGCGAGACTCGGCCGTGTTTCTCGCATGTGTGATCCCAGCCGATGTGAGGGCCGCAAACTATCGTCCCAAGGGCCCAGGAGGTGAGGGCCACAAACTATTGTCCCGAGGGCCACAGTTGGCCCACGGGCGAGTTTGAGACCCCTGAGTTAGAGGGTTATTTTCAAAATAAAAAATGATCCCTTAGCAATAGGAAACGGGATAACTTACTGATCCCACTGGAGGTCCAACACCTGGGTAACCTAGCAATCATGAGAACGGGACCCTGGAACTCAGCAACCAAGTTCTTTATAAGGCCAGTAGTCCAAGCAATGAGAACGTTATCCCCTGGCCCTACAGATATGGGTAGGTCACTTTTGATTATGGGAAAAACCCTTTAAAGGAACTTTCCACTTTGAATAAACTTGTGTTGGCAGGAGAATTTCTCAATATTGAGCTGGTCACAGGACGTCATGCAGCTTGGATGTCCAGAGAAACAACATAATATTTAAGGAAAATGGCCAGCAAGTATTTAATTTTTCCGAAGAGCATCCTCAGGAAAAAAATCATTATACAGTTACCCCTGAAATAAGTGGGTAATCCACGTAATATAGCCAGACACATTGTAAGTGCTTTTCAGAATATATGAAAGTATTATTTCCAACATTTTCATCATATCTGTGTGGAGCTTCTGCGGCAGTTTTAGCTACATAATATACTAGAGATGAGTGAACCCAATATGCATGTGCCAAGGTGTGGACTACGGACGTGGCTGCTGGAACTGGGTCCCGCAATTATTTCGCTCAACTCTGTCATATACATATAAGAAACTTAAATATATCAGTCAGTGATTCTATTCCATATAAAATTCAGAAGCAACATTACTGTAAAGTGTAAGCCCTACATTATGACAGCCTGGTTGGAGAGTGAATTTTTATGCTGAATCACCCTAAAGTGTGTTTACAAGAAAAAAAAATCATTTTATGAAGTCCAAAACTACTGACCTCAATTATTACAAGGGAAAATGACAAAATCAGTATTTTTTCCGCTTTGACCAACTTTGGCACAATAGAACATTTATTTTCACCATGAACGGCTCTTAGGGTCCCGTTACACTACGCGACACGCTCCAGCGATCCCGACAACGATACGACCTGGTAAGGATCGCTGGTGCCTCGCTAAATGTTCACTAGTAAGCTGTCAAACAGTAAGATCTACTCAACGACGCAGCAACGATCCATATAACGATCTCGGCGGTCGTTGGTACCTTGTCACAGCAGCTATTGTGACGACTCACGCCTGCGTCCCTGAATTCTGAGTTGCCAACGAGGTCGCTCGTCGGTGTCAAACACAGCGATACATGCTGGCCAGCGGGACACCAACGATCAAAAAATGGCCCAGGACATTCGACACGATCAGCGAGATCGCAGCGGGGGGGCCCGGTCACCGTTATGTGTCACATGTAACGAAGTCGCTGATGAGGTCGCTGTTGCGTCACAAAATCGGTGACGTATCAGGGATCTCGCTAACGATCTCGCTCTGAGACGGGGCCTTTACTGACCTTTATGGACAGTATGTATGCAAGGCCAACAAAATCCCAACACAAAAGGCAATTTGCATAAAAAGGAAACATCTACCGTATATACTATAACTGCCTTTTAAATCCAACTGTTATGAATGGTAACCACATAGAAAGATTGCTCGTTTCACTCTCCTCTGGGACCAAAAAATAAATTAATAGACAAATGTAAAAGCAATAATGATAAGGATTTTCAGTCCTGAACAGGTGTTTTTTACATCGGTGAAATTGTCAGTTGCCAAGAGAAGACATGGGCCCAGCCAGCTCAGTTTTATTTCATTCTCAGTTCCTTCCATTAAAATAATAACAGGCTTTATGTTCCTGGAGCTGTAATTAAACAAGTGAAATGGTAGGAAGTGTGAGCGCTTGCATATTCAGGAGTGAAAAAAAACAAACAAAAAATATCACCATCATCATTGCAATGAATCCCTTCATAGCAGTTGAAGGCAAGGTTGCTTTATCAATATTCTTTACTTTTAAATGCTTTTTATTAACTTCTGCTCAGCACAATGACAAACATTAAAGGCGTTTTCCACTTTCAGGAAAGATGACCCCAAACTCTAAAATAAAAAAAAAACAAACTGGTATTGACCTCCTACAGGTTCAGCGCCAGCTCCCCACCACTGTCTGGGTCCATGTGTTTTGGCTAGAGCGGAAACATCACGTCAAAAGCACGCATCACAGCTGTAACCAGTCAATGAGCTCAACCGTTATGCAAAGGTAGACCGCACAAGTCACCGAACTCACAACTGCAGCCAAGACCCGAGTAGTGGCAGAAAGCTGGTCCTGGGCCCAGGAGGGAAGGCGAGTACCTGCTGTCTGTTACATTAAAGCACTTAGGGACACTTTTCTAAAAATGTAAAACCCCTTTCAAGAATATTACCATAAACAACCCAAAAGACAGCTAGCCAGTACAAGAACATGGAATATGCATAAATAGGTAGTTGAGCCTTTTAGGAGAGCACAAAATAAATTGCTCACAAATGTATCAGCATTTCACACATTTTACTATGTTCGTATGTAGGCAAATTGTTTAAGATATCCACCATTTTTCTGATGTTCACACTAAATTTAAGACTTGAACTCGTGTGCATAGAACCTTACTTCCACCAACAGGAAAAAAAGTGTGAATTACTATGAGAAAGATACGAATAAAGGGGGAGGAGGAGATGTGTGATTTTGGATTCCAAAAATTTATCAATCGTCATAAACTAAAGGTGCTCAGCTACATTAAACCCCACTCATAAGCTAATGTGTATAGAGGCCTCCCGACACTCCTCTGACTGCAGATATTGGTACTGAAGGATCAGGTATATTTGATTTAAAGTGCCTAATTTTTTTTCCAAAAAAGGAGAGATATAGATAGATATAGATGAGTCTATCTATCTATATATCTCACAATAATCACAGTATATTACAATTGCTCATTTTGCCCTTCTACCGGGTTAACTTCACTTTTCTCTGCTCTATTTAGAAACAGGAAGCCTCTTTTCCCTGCATGAGTCTTCCTTCTCTTCGACTCTGCTCCTCCCCCCTTCAGGGGACTTTTACAGTGAAAATGTACCTCCTGTTTCTATATAGAGCTTAGAAGGGTTCAGCTAGTCTGTTTTTAATCACATGACGCCATAGATCAAATGAAAAAGATATTAACTGTGAAAATTAGCAATTGTAAACAGTGCTGTGGCGCTGGTAAACTAAACCACAACTACTCAATTTCCCTGACTTCCAATTCTGACTCCACAGCACGACCTCACTACTGAACCATGTACATAAAGTGCAGCGCAGATTCATCTCTGCTAACATACTAGATCCTTAGATCAGGAACAAAACAAACATTTATAGGACATTTCATAACTTTCCCAAATTATTATGAAAACCTTTACAGCACATCCTGCATTGTACTACTGTACCCAATTTATTATTTTAGGAGTCGGTCCATTTTATACCAACTCTAACTCAGACTCCAACAAAATGGACACAGACTATGACACCATGGCTGACTCTACAGTCCCGATTGTAAGTACACAGTGTTATATAATATGAAAACTGCAATATATTAAGGAGAATAAAAATTTTGATGGAAGTGCTTCTATAAATATTAATGTCCACCCTCAGACAATGGTAGGCCGATCACCATCTTTCCTGACTCCCCATTACCACTTAAGGTTTTGCTCAGCTCAGAACATCAGGAAAAACAAAGGTTTCAGCAATTGAACTTGCTAAAACCCTTGCCTTCCCTAACATTATCTTTTAAGAATTAGGAGGCCCTCATACATATTAGTCAAGGGCTTTGGACATCCACACTTTGCGTATAGGGGAACAACAGGCCTCCATACATATCAGACTAAAACCAGTCAAATCAGACCAATTTGTATTGGAGCCCACAGACAATCTGTTTCGGAAGAGAAAGATCCAGCCTCTTGGATGCTTTTGTCCTCTGGGAAATAAGGCCCTCTCACAGAGAACACAACAGTGCTTGGTCAAGCTAAGAACTCCTGTGTATGGGTGGGTCAGGGGAAATTGCTGTCGATGCCTAAAGTGTGAGGGTCTTTGACAGTCATTTTAACTAACTTAAAGCTTTTAAGAAAATTAACGTGAACAAGTGTTCTTTGGTATGCTCTTTCATGATAATCATGCAGTCTAAACAGACTGCTGATCACCCAACAGACAAGTAAAACATGTTTATTGGGTGAAATTATCTTTTGGGCTGCACAAAAAAAATCATCATTCTTGGCAGCACATTATCCTGTGTTAATAGGCCTTGTACTGCCGAGAACAATGACAGCCTATTCTCACTGAGCAGTCTACTACAGGTTGGTCCGTGTGTATCTGAAGCCAAGTCGGCCTGTGTAAGCTGGCTAATAAACAACTGCCGACCTGCTGACATGTTGCCAGTCGGTGGCTGTTTATTAATACTCTGAGTCACGCACTATTTCACACTTTCATAAAAGATGTGGTAATGTATTCTACAAAAAAATAGGTATTAGACCTACCGGTAATGATGTTTCCAGGAGTCCATCCTGACAGCACCATGGAGGACGTCCTCCTCCTCCTTACAGGGACAGGAAAAGCACACGAGAGGTTAAAAGTTCATGTCCCACCCCCTCTCACTCAGTGATTTAACAAGTACCACAAGGTGGATGATGCTAGTAACAGTTTAATGAAACAATCATATTACAGCATATGACATAACATAATACAACATAGTATAACATAACAGGGAGGGAACTACCCGTGCTGTCAGGATGGACTCCTGGAAACATCATTAACAGTAGGTCTAATACCTATTTTCCAGGACGTCCACCTGACAGCACCATGGAGAGTACCAAAGCACCTCCTCAGGGTGGGATTACCGCCTGGAGAACTTTTCTCCCAAATGCGGTCTGTTGACCAGATAGCACATTAAGCTTGTAGTGCTTGCAGAAATTAAGATTGGCCCAGGTTGCTGCTCTACAGATTTGATCAACCAAGGCCCCCGCCCGTTCGGCCCATCAGGCCGATACCGCCCTTGTAGAGTGGGCCTTTACGGAATCTCGCAGGTTGGCGCCTTCGGCTTGGTAGGCGTCAGAGATTACTGAGGTAATCCAGCGCGCGAAGGACGCCTTAGAGGCCTTCTTCCCCTTATTTTTCCCCCCAAAAAGGATGAACAGGTTTGGGTCGATGCGCCAGCTATTGGTGGCCTCTAGATAGTCTAGAACTGCCCGCCTCACATACAGTGAGTGAAGACGCTGTTCCTTATGACGGGGATTATCACAGAAAGATGGTAACACTATCTCTTCGTTTAAATTTTTAGAAGAGGCTACCTTTGGGGTAAATGCCGGGTCTAACCTTAGGATTATACGGTCATCTCTTATCTGGAGATATGGGTCCTTAGTGGACAGGGCCTGGATCTCCCCTATTCTTTTGGCCGTGGTAATGGCTACCAGGAAGGCCGTTTTACGAGTGAGAGCAGAGATGGTTATTTTCTCGCCGAGAGCGTAGGGGTCTGTACAGAGAAACCTAAGTACCAGGCCCAGGTCCCAAGGCGGGGTGAGCTGCCTAATCGTGGGGCGCAGGCGCTGCGTGGCTCTTATAAATCTTATTACCCAGGGATGGGAAGCTAACTGGTAATCGAAGAAGGCGCTCAAGGCCAAAATCTTGACTTTTAGAGTGCTGGGCTTAAGGCCTTTATTAAACCCTGCCTGCAAAAAGCTTAGTATGCGAGGGAGGTCAGGGGTGCCTGCCACGAGATCGGACCTGCCACCCTCCAGACAGAATCTTTTCCATATCTTTCGATAGATTGCGGATGTCACTGGTTTCCTACTGGCCTGTAGGGTGGATATGACCTGATCCGTCAACCCCTTTGCCTTCAGGATGTCCCTCTAAGGATCCAAGCCGAGAGATGGAGTCTTGCTGGGTTCGGGTGGTGGATCGGGCCCTGGTGGATGATGTCCTTCCACGGGGGTAGCTCGACTGGATTCCCTACTGTCATGGCTCCTAGAAGGGGAAACCAGCTTCTCAACGGCCAGTATGGAACGATCAACATCACTCTTGCGTGGTCCTCGTGTATCTTCCTGAGCACTGCTGGTATGAGAGCCAGTGGCGGGAACGCATAAGAGAGGCATTCTCCCCAAGTCTGACTCAGGGCGTCTACGCCTTCCGGGTGGTCCGTCGGATTTAGGGAGTAGAATCTGGGGACCTTTAAATTCTTCCGGCTTGCGAAAAGATCTATACTGGGGGTCCCCCAACGCTGACAAAGATGGTTGAAGATTTCCACATTCAGTTCCCACTCTGTCGGGTGGATCTGTTGTCTGCTAAAGTAGTCTGCTACTTCGTTCTGGGAACCTTCTAAGTGTACTGCGGTCACTGATCGGACTGTTCGTTCTGCCCACGTGAATATTTTTCCCGCCAGGGTCTGTAGTGGTTGATGTCTAGGTCCTCCCTGGTGCTTCAGGAATGCCACTGCCATAATATTGTCGGATAATATGCGAACGTGACTATTCTTTAGTACCGACTGGTTTCGCCGCAACGCTTCCCAGACCGTGAAGAGCTCCCTGAAATTGGAGGATCTGGTCCTGATGTCTACTGGCCATTTTCCCTGGAAGATCTTCCCTTCTATGTGGGCTCCCCATCCCCACGCACTGGTGTCTGTGGTGACTACCACGTATGGAGAGGTTGTCCATAGTACGCGCACTTGAAGGTTTCTGGACTGTGTCCACCACCGAAGGGACTCCTTTACTCGTTCTGGCAGCCTTAGGAGTTTGTCTAGCGACACCTGACTTCTGTCCCACTTTGCGAGGATCTCTCTGTAATGATCTCGAGTGGAATTGGGCCCATCGGACACACGGGATGCAGGCCGTCATGAGGCCCAAGACCTCCATTGCCTCTTATGGAGCATTGACGCCTCAACAGGTCTCTGGTTCTGGCCTGAATAGTCCTTTGCTTCCGCTCGGGTAGCCAGGATATTCTGTCGGCTGAGTCTAGAAGGACTCCGAGAAATACTTTCCTGGTCTCTGGCCTGAGGTCTGACTTCTCCCAACTGATCACCCAGCCAAGGAACTCCATTACGGTAGTTGCTCGGTTCCTGTCTCGAATGAGCGCTTCTTTGGATCTGGCCACCAGTAGGAAGTCGTCTAGATATCGAATGATCATGATACCCTGATCTCTCAGGTAGGCCACCACCTCTACCACCAGGTTTGTAAAGATTCTGGGAGCTGAAGCCAACCCAAATGGAAGACATTGGAACTGGAAGTGGCAGGTCTGGGCGGGAAAACTGACAGCAAACCTTAGTAGCCTCTGGGATGAGGGATGGATAGGGACCTGGTAGTATGCCTTTTTCAGGTCTAGGGTGCACATGACAGCGTCCCTGTCTATTAGGAGGATTGCGGATCGGATCGATTCCATCCGGAATCTCTTGTACCTGACCCAGGCATTCAGTGGTTTCAAGGTTATGATAGTGCGGGCCTCGCCGGATGGTTTTGTGATCGAAAACAGGGAAGAGTAGTGCCCTCTTCCTCTTTCTGACGGGGGAACTGGTACTATGACTTTTGAGTTGACCATGTCCTGTAGGTCCGTCCACATTGCGGAGTCCTCCGGGACAACAGTGGGGGCAATATATCTGTCAGGGGGAGGTGAATAAAGCTCTATACTGTAGCCTTCCGCGATGGTTCTGAGGACCCACTAATTGTGGGTGACTCGGGACCAATTTGCTGCGAAGTGGCAAAGTCTCCCCCCAATACCTATGGCGTCATTGCCTCCTTAATCTAGATGCTGATGTGAAGAGGGGACCCTTGTTCCTCCCACCTTGGTTGAAGGAGCTCCTATAGGAGCTTCTATTGGACCTTGCGCGACCCCCTGAAGTCAGTCTGTCTCCTAGAGAAGGAGCCTCTCCAAAAGGGCTGGGGCCGTCGGGGTTTCTCCTCCGGGAATCCCTTATTTTTATCAGACACTAGCTCTAGAATGTTATCTAGGGCTGGACCAAATACCCTCAGGCCCGAGAAGGGGATGGCGCATAGCTTTGTTTTAGAAGCGTTATCCCCCGACCAGGATTTAAGCCAGACTGCTCTTCGGGCCGCATTAGAGAGGGAGCTGTTTCTGGCTGCAAACCTCACTGACTCAGCCGACGTATCCGACAGGAACGCCATGGCCGATTTCATGAGAAGTGATGCTAGGATCTCTGATCTAGGGGTCTTGTTGGTTAGGTGTTCCTTCAACTGCCCCATCCACAAAAACATAGACCTGGCCACCGAGGTGGCTGCTATGTTGGCCCTAATAAGAGCCGCCGACGTCTCCCATGTTCTCTTTAACAAGACGTCCGCCTTCTTATCCATTGGGTCTCGGAGACCTGATGAGTCCTCGAATGGGATGGCCGTCTTCTTGGTAACCTTGGTGACAGGAACGTCTATTTTAGGGACTTCCTCCCATGCCCGTGTTTCCTCGGGATCAAAAGGCAGTCTACTTTTAAAGTCTCGGGAGAGTATCAACCGACGCTCTGCCTCTTTCCACTCCTCCTGGACCATTGTCTTGATGTGTTCACTTACGGGGAACACTACCTGTTTCCGGGCCACCAGTCCTCCAAACATTAAGTCCTGTCTGGACTGTGGTCTAGGGACTTCCTCTATTTGCATAGTATTTCTAACTGCCTGGACCAACTCACCCGTGTCCTCCAGTCTGAACAGGTACTTCCTGCTCTGATCCTGTCTATCCCCCAGGATCTCGCCTTCTTCCTCCTGATCTGAATCCCGGAAGTCGGACTCCTCACTAAGGCTTGCTTCCGAAACTGGGTCTGCTTCCCACCTTGGACGCTTGCGACTTGGCCCTGGGCTGGGGGACTGATGCCGTGCGAGGCTGGCTGTAGAGGCCTGAACTCCTCCCTTATCAGCGATCTCAATTCGGAAAGGAGGGATGGCTGTTCCTCGCCTATGACCCTTGAGGTACAGGGTCCGCATAGGGTCTTGTTATAGGTGTCTGGCAGCTTTATCCTACATACAGGGCATCGGACAGATTTGGAGGTGGCTTTTGCTGGGTCCTTCACCCCAGAGGGGGATTCAGCCGGGGTTCCCTTCTCCTAATACAGAATGGGGCACCTACTCAGAACTGGGCTGCGGGGATGGGTGGGGGAGGGTGATCTGCGCCCTGCGCACTTACCCCTCCACCTGCTGGAGCGTTTCCTTCCATCCTGCGCGATTCTGCAGAGCGATCTGGACCTCAGGAGCGCGCGCTGGGATTCAAGGCCGGCATGTGACGTCACTGGACGTGATGCACGAACTCTCGCGATAGGCCGCCTCCTCCACTTCCTGCCCGGGCTGCGCCTGCGCTATGCCCCTGCCGCCGGTGCCCGCTCAGCCTGTCGCCTGCGGGGGGCTGACCCCCGTCTGCTGTGGCGGTCTGTTGGAGCCGCCGCTCCTTCCTCCCGGCGCCGACCGCGCCATCCTCCTGCCGGTGCCCGCTCGGCCTGCCGCCTGCGGGGAGCCGACCTGCGCCTGCTATGGCGGTCTGCTGGAGCCGCAGCTCCTTCCTCCCGGCGCCGACCGCCTGCCGGTGCCAGCTCGGCCTGCCGCCTGCGGGGAGCCGACCTCTGCCTATTATGGCGGTCTGCTGGAGCCGCCGCTCCTTGCTCCCGGCGCCGACCGCGCCGTCCTCCTGCTGGTGCCCGCTCGGCCAGCTGCCTACGGGGAGCCGACCATCGTCTGCTATGGCGGTGAATCCTGGAGCCGAGAGCCTCCCCTGGGGAGGAACGGCTCCCTCCAGGAGCGTCGTCCTGCTCCTGGCGTTTGGAGCAGAGGGACTCCCCTTCGGAGAGTTTCGGCCCCGGGACGTCTTGACAGGGGAAGGATTGAACTGGCCGCACGATCCCCTGAGCCCCTCCAGTAAGTTCAGCTCTCGTGTGTCCCTCCGTGCAGGGACAGGAAAAACACTGAGGGAGAAGGAGTGGGACATGACCTTTTAACCTCTCGTGTGCTTTTCCCGTCCCTGTAAGGAGGAGGACGACCTCCATGGTGCTGTCAGGTGGACGTCCTGGAAAATAGCGTTTTCCACTTATGCATTTATTAAAGAAAAATAAAGTCAAGCACTCACTTCTGTTTACAGTCATGATGTTTTATCTAAGGTGGTAGTGCGTAATTACCATTCAAATTTAGATCAATTAAAATCAATTCAATATTTACTGCTCAAAGCAGCTGCCGCAGTGTGAGTACTTAAATCATGACAGCTTCATATTAACCTGGCCATAACCCCAATAAATAAAGAAGGAAGGCACACAAACATAGCACTGCACGAAAAGGGAACAATTAAATAGAGCGATTTAAACATTAAAGTTATAAGGTTGATCATTTAGTAATAAAATGACTGCAATAGATTACCTAAAAAATAAAGAAGAGGTTTAAAAGCAGTAACGCATTGCACTAATGCTGATAGCTTGTACTCCATAGCCCATGGAAAACATATAGATGCACTTAGCTGCTTAGCTAGGAATGTAAGATTAAAAAGATTATATGACTCAGACTGGCTACATCTGTAATAAACCTGTATGGCTGTGGCTGTAGCACATTAATGTACACTCTGTGCCCCCTTTTTGCACGTCTTTGTTTAACTTCACTGTCTTAGCAAAATGTGAGAATGGATAGATATGAAGGTCATGTTTTTATAACCTCCTGTCAGAAAAGGGAAGCATTGTGGCCGGATATGAACCTCTATGTTAAAAAGTGGAAGAAGGTCAGAAGGTAAATAAAAAGCCCAGATAAAGGAGTGTGGGGTGACAAGGTCTGTAGAGAACAGAATTAAAATAAATGGCTCAAAAACAGAACAAATGCATAAGCACTAGTGATGAGCGAACGTGCTTGGATAAAGCCCCCATTACACACTGCGATATCGCTAGCAATATCGCTGCAATGTCACCGATTTTGTGACGTTGCAGCGATATTGCTAGCGATATCGCTGCATGTGATACTTACCTCCGACCGGCTCCCCCGCTGGTAATCTCTGATCGCGCGAGAAGCTGCTGGATCATTTCTCGTCGGCCACTTCCTGCGGCGCTTCCTGCTGTGACGACGAGCGACGCGTGGAGCCGGGCGGGAGGACGCAGGATCGCCGCATCTGACAGGTAAGTAGCGATCCCCGTCCCCAGCGATGTCGCTGGTTAGATCTGCCTGAGTGGCAGCTCACTAGCGACCACCCAGCGATGCACCAGCGATCCTGACTTCGTCATATCGCTAGTCGGGATCGCTGGTGCATCGCTAGGTGTAACGGTACACATAGGTGTTATCCGAGCATGCTCGCATGCTAAGATAGCAGCGTGTCTAGTGGCTGTTCGACAGCCGCAATACAGGCAGGGATTGCCTAACAGACAGACAATCCCTGCATGTGTTGAGTCTGTTGAACAGCCACGAGACACGCAGCCACGGGGACTCGAACATCATTGCGAGCACGTCGAAGACACTATTGGAACACAAGCATGCTCGGATAAAGCCTTATCAGAGCACGTTCGCTCATCACTAACAAGCACCCCGACCAAGACATTCAAAGCTGGTGATAATTTGCCGATACCATTAACCCCTTCACTACCAAGGGTGGTTTGCACGTTAACTCCCGGGCCAATTTTTACAATTCTGACCACTGTACCTTTATGAGGTCATAACTCTGGAACGCTTTCATGGATCCCGGTGATTCTGACATTGTTTTCTCGTGACATATTGTACTTCATGTTAGTGGCAAAATTGCATATAACTTGCGTTTATTTGTGAAAAAAAACGGAAATTTGGCGAAAATTTTGAAAATTTCGCAATCTTCCAACTTTGAATTTTTATGCCCTTAAATCACAGCGATACGGCACACAAAAAACTTAATACATAACATTTCCCACATGTTTACTTTACATCAGCACAATTTTGTAACCAAAATTTTTTTTTGTTAGGAAGCTATAAGGGTTAAAAATTGACCAGCGATTTCTCATTTTTGCAACACCATTTTATTTTTAGGGACCACTTCACATTTGAAGCCACTTTGAGGGGTCTATATGATAGAAAATACCCAAAAGTGACACCATTCTAAAAACTGTACCCCTTAAGGTGCTTAAAACCACATTCAAGAAGTTTATTAACCCTTTAGGTGCTTCACAGGAATTTTTTGAATATTAAAAAAAAAATGAACATTTAACTTTTTTTCACAAAAAAAATACTTCAGGTTCAATTTTCTTTATTTTACTAAGGGTAACAGGAGAAATTGGACTGCAAAAGTTATTGTGCAATTTGTCCCGAGTACGCTGATACCTGATATGTGGGGGGGAACCACTGTTTCGGCGCATGGCAGACCTCAGTAGGGAAGGAGCGCCGTTTGACTTTTTCAATGCAAAATTGGCTGGAATTCAGATCGGACGCCATGTCGCGTTTGGAGAGCCCCTGATGTACCTAAACAGTGGAAACCCCCCAAGTGACCCCATTTTGGAAACTAGACCCCCCAAGGAACTTATCTAGATATGTGGTGAGAACTTTGAACCCACAAGGGCTTCACAGAAGTTTATAACGTACAGCGGTACAATTAAAAAATCATATTTTTTCCACAAAAATGATCTTTTCACCCCCAATTTTTATTTTTCCAAGGGTAACAGGACCCTAAAAGTTATTGTGCAATTTGTCCTGAGTACGCTGATACCCCATATGTGGGTGTAAATGACTATTTGGGCGCATAGCAGAGCTCGGAAGGGAAGCAGCGCCATTTGACGTTTTTGGCTAGAATTGAGATTGGACACCATGTCGCGATTGGAAAACCCCTGATGTACCAAAACAGTGGAAACCCCCCACAAATGACACCAATTTGGAATCTAGACCCCCCCAAGGAACTTATCTAGATGTGTGGTGAGAACTTTGAACCCCCAAGGGCTTCACAGAAGTTTATAACGTACAGCAGTAAAATTAAAAAATCATATTTTTTCCACAAAAATGATCTTTTCACCCTCAATTCTTATTTTTCCAAAAGTAACAGGACCCTAAAAGATATTGTGCAATTTATCCTGAGTACGCTGATACCCCACATGTGGGTGTAAACCACTATTTGGGCGCATGGCAGAGCTCGGAAGGGAAGCAGCGCCATTTGACGTTTTTGGCTGGAATTGAGATCGGACACCATGTCGCGTTAGGAAAGCCCCTGATGTACCAAAACAGTAGAAACCCCCCACAAATGACACCATTTTGGAAACTAGACCCCCCCAAGGAACTTATCTAGATGTGTGGTGAGCACTTTGAACCACCCAGTGCTTCACTGAAGTTTATAACGTCCGGGCGTGAAAATAAAAAAATCGTATTTTTTCCACAAACATGATCTTTTAGTCCCCATTTTTTTATTTTCCCAAGGGTAACAGGAGAAATTGGACCCCAAAAGTTGTTGTCCAATTTGTCCTGAGTATGCTGATACCCCATATGTGGGAGAAAACTACTGTATGGGCACACATCGGGGCTCGGAAGGGAAGTAGTGACGTTTTGGAATGCAGACTTTGATGGATTGGTCTGCGGGTGTCATGTGCGTTTGGAGAGCCCCTGATGTACCTAAACAGTGGAAACCCCCCACAAGTGACCCCATTTTGGAAACTAGACCCCCTAATGAACTTATCTAGATGTGTGGTGAGCACTTTGAACCCCCAGTGCTTCACAGAAGTTTATAACGACCGGGCGTGAAAATAAAAATATCGTATTTTTTCAACAAACATCATCTTTTAGTCCCCATTTTTTTTATTTTCCCAAGGGTAACAGGAGAAATTGGACCCCAAAAGTTGTTGTCCAATTTGTCCTGAGTACGCTGATACCTCATATGTGGGAGAAAACTACTGTATGGGCACACGTCGGGGCTCGGAAGGGAAGTAGTGATGTTTTGGAATGCAGACTTTGATGGATTGGTATGCGGGTGTCATGTGCGTTTGGAGAGCCCCTGATGTACCTAAACTATTGAAACTCCCCACAAGTGACCCCATTTTGGAAACTAGACCCCCCACGGAGCTTATCTAGATGTGTGGAGAGCACTTTGAACCCCCAAGTGCTTCACAGAAGTTTATAACGCCTGGGCGTGAAAATAAAAAAAACATTTTTTTCCGCAAAATTATATTTTTGCCCCCAATTTTTTATTTTCCTAAGGGTAACAGGAGAAATTGGACCCCAAAAGTTGTTTTGTAATTTGTCCTGAGTAGGCTGATACCCTACATGTGGGGGTAAAACACTGTTTGGGCACATGGCAGAGCTTGGAAGGGATGGAGCACCATTTGACTTTTTCAACGCAGAATTGGCTGGAATTGAGATCAGACGCCATGTTGCCTTTGGAGAGCACCTGATGTGCCCAAACAGTGGAAACCCCCAATTATAACTCCAACCCTAACCTCAACACACCCCTAACCCTAATCTGAGCCCTAGCCCTAACCCTAGCCCTAACCCTAGCCCTAACCCTAGCGGGAAAATGGAAATAAATACATTCTTTTAGTTTTATTATTTTTCCCTAACTAAGGGGGTGATAACGGGGGGGTTTGATTTACGATTTATGGCGGTTTTTATGTTTGGCGGCTGTCGCACGCTAAAAGACGCTTTTTATTGTAAAAATAGTTTTTGCATCACCACATATTGTGAGCTATAATTTTTCCGTATTTTGACCCACCGAGTCATGTGAGGTCTTATTTTTTGCGGGACGAGTTGACATTTTTATTGGTACCATTTTCGGGCACGTGACATTTTTTGATCGCTTTTTATTCCGATTTTTGGGACGCAGAATGAACAAAAACCAGCGTTTCATGAATTTCTTTTGGGGGGTGCGTTTACACCGTTCCGCGTGCGGTAAAATTTATAAGGCGTTTTTATTCTTCGGGTCAGTACGGTTACAGCAATACCTCATTTAGGTCTTTTTTTATGTTTTGTCGGTTTTTTGCAATGAAAACAATTTTATATAAAAAATAATTATTTTTGTATCGCTTTATTCTGCGAGCTATAACTTTATTTTTTTGCGGATGATGCTGTATGGCGGCTCGTTTTTTGCGGGACAAGATGACGTTTTCAGCGGTACCATGCATATTTATATGCGTCTTTTTGATCGCGCGTTATTGCACTTTTTGTTCGGTGGTATGATAATAAATCATTATTTTTTGCTTCGTTTTTTATTTTTATTTTTTAAGGGGTTCGCTAAAGGGGTTAACTAATGGGACAGTTTTATAGGGCAGGTCATTACGGACGCGGCGATACCAAATATGTGTACTTTTATTGTTTTTGTTTTTTTTTATTTTGAAAAAATGGATTTATTGGGGAATATTTTTTTTTTTTTACTAATTTATTTAGCGATTTTTTTAAATTATTTTTAACACTTTTTTTTTTTTTTTTTTTACTTTATTACCTTGTCCCAGGTGGGACATCACTGTCCTGTGACAGATCGCTGATCTGTCACATCACAGATCACTGTGACAGATCAGCGATCTGTCACAGGCACTGCTGCAGACTTCCTCATGCCTGCGCTTTGCAGGCAGTGAGGAAGTCAGCTCCCTGCAGGCCCCCGTCGCCATCTTGGATCCGGGGGCCTGTAGGGAAAGAGCCCCCCGCAGCAGCGCTGCACATTGCGTTGCCGTGGGGGGCTCAGGGAAGCACGGAGGGAGCCCCCTCCCTGCCGATGCTTCCCTTTAACCCCCGGTACACCGCGATCGCGTTTGATCGCGGTGTGCAAGGGGTTAACGTGTCGGGGGCGGTCCGTGACCGCCCCTGACACATTGTGCCGGGTGTCAGCTATGATAATTAGCTGACCCTCGGCCGCGATCAGCGGCGCTCACCACGTGGGCACCGCTGATCGCGATGACGTAATATTCCGTCCATGGTAATTAGGTCCATGGTCACATGGACGGAATATTACGTCAATTGTAGGTAAGGGGTTAAGGATACTTTCACACTTGCGTTCCTTGGAGCTGCGTCGGGCTGCGCACGGCAGCCGCTAAGCTCCGCCCACGGCCACACCTCCTCCGGTCAGCTCCGCCTATGGGCACATGATGCTGCATGCGGCCTGCGCACCCTCTCTTTAGAATTGGGTACGCAGGCCATGCGCAGGTATGCGTTTGCCGGCGCATGCGTCCTTTTGACGGTACGCCGAGCACACCACAATGCAACACAGTGCGTATGGCGCAGGTCGGCTCACCATCAACAGGACGCATGTGCCAGCAAACGCATACCTGCGCATGGCCTGCGTACCCAATGCTAAAGATAGGGTGAGCAGGCCGCATACAGCGTCATGCGCCCAAAAGCGGAGCTGACCAGAGGAGGCGCGGCTGGGGCAGAGCTTAGTGGCGGCCCTGCGCAGCCCCAAGGAATGCAAGCTGCAATTTTTAAATTCATCTAAAGTCACGGGAGAAACTGGATTCTACTATTTGTTGTGCAATTTCTCCTGTTGTAGATTGTGGCCAGCTGATGCTTCTAGAGATATGGACCATAAACTGTTAAGTGGGATTTCACCGCTACAATAATGCCATTCATGTGGATGCTAACTGTGGTTTAGGTACACTGTGGGGCTCAGCTTCAATTTGGACTTGGTTGTGAAGGGTTCCCTTAATTTTGTTTTTCTTGGGGGGTGGAGATGGCATATTGCATTTTTAGAGTTTCAGAACTACAAGCAAGGTGAGGCCAAAAAGCTTCACAAACAGCTGAAATTAGGGGCAGACACCAGGAAAAGTGGCATCAATTGACGCAGAGTACAAATAGTATAATTGCGCAACATGGATGCAAGGGACAGTGCTTTGACCAGCATTGCTGAGAAACCTGCCAAATTCATGCAACGCACATGAAGGAGACCCAACTTGGAGTTAATACATTTCCAAAAATTAGGGGAAGACAACAGGAAAAGTGGCACCAATTGATCCACAGTAGAAATTTAAAATGGCACAGCATTTAGAGCTTTGATTTGAAGTTTCAATTAAGATGAGGAAGGTGAGGGACCAATGTAAGCCTGCTGTGCTAGGAGCCCTGATACCTCATGCAACAGCTCAAACTGCTTTTCTGCATAGCCACATTCAGATGGCACAAATATCAGCTTGGTAGACCACTAATGTTTGAAAAATTTAAGGATAGTAACACAGGTAGTTGACTGAAAGTAAATGCAAGCCTGCCGGTCTGGGAGCCCTACTGCTGCAGGCAACACACATGAAGGAGACCCAACTTGGAGTGCAAGCATTTAAAAAAACTATTGCCACACACCACTAAAGTGGCATCAATTTACCCAGAGTACAAATCCTATCATTGGCCTCTGACACCTGTTCCACTAGAGGCAATGATTTGCACCACGTCCGTATTGCGTTGGCCCAGGCTATGCAAAAGGACATACTGCACCAAGGCATGTCACTGCTGCCACTGTCACTGCAAAATGTGCAGAGTGGAATTTCACCATGTCGGCACACCGCAAAACAAACGGTTAACTGGTAGACCAAAAGAAGTCTGTAGTGATGCAAATCGATGACCTGTGGGGTGTGATCATCAGGATTGAGCACACAGCAACCGTGTTTTCTGCAGCAGCACATCCAGGCCGGGATAGTGGCTGAGAAATTGCTGTACCACCAGGTTGAGGATGTCAGCCATGCAATGCACATGTGTAATGTTGCTCCGGTGTAGGGCCGCCACCAGGTTTGCACCATTATCTCACAAGGCCTTCCGTGGCTCCAGGTTCTGTGGAGACAGCCATTGCTCAAACTCGGTCTGGATAGCTGTCCACAACGCTTGAGCTGTGTAACTGCGATCTCCAAGGCATATTAAGTCCAAAAAACGGTCTCTAAATCTCGCCCTTCTTAAATAACAAATACCCAAAAAGAAAAGAATAAGGCGCATCACAATGGAGTAAATGCAATAAATTTTATTAAGCTCATATAGCATATACAAAGAGAAGAAACAAACAGGTGTGACCACCACCCCGTACGTAAACACAAATACACATACGTATGGGCAAAATGAAGGAAACACAATTAAGATGTAGATACTAAATATAGCCCATCAGTATCAATGTACAATATAAGCGCAAGTTCGCAAACAGCGGCTGTAAATCTCAAAAGAGAAAGAATAGGCCAGAAAATGTAAAACTACAAATAATATGTGCAAAGTTGCAGCTATAACCTCTCCCAAATTGAGATAAAACAGCCACCATGATGATGGGCTACAAAAAAAACGGATTACTTACCGGTAATACTCTTTTGTAGAGTCCACGACAGCACCCACTGAGAGAGGGGATCCGCCCCAGGAACAGGAAACCTACAGAGATAAATGGGGCGGTCCCCCTCGCTCCCTCAGTTTGTATTACCGAGAACAACGGAGGAACCGCCATACATGTTTTAGTCAATTTGTTTGGGCGATTCATCTATCTTACCCCTATATTATTTATGTTCGCTAAGTTTAACCACATATTAAATTCTAATGACAATCTCCACCACCAAGGAGACCCATGTGTGAGAAAAAGAATTTTTACGGGGGGGGAAGTGAGCGGGTGCTGTCGTGGACTCTACAAAAGAGTATTACAGGTAAGTAATCCGGTTTTTCCTCTTCGCCACGACAGCACCCACTGAGAGATTTCCAGAGATAATCACTTGGGAGGGCACACAGTGTTAAGGACTGATTTACCAAAAGTCAAATCCTCGGTAGAGGATAAATCTAGTCTATAGTGACTATAAAAGGTAGATGGAGAAGACCAGGTTGCAGCCTTACATATTTGTTCAATTGGGACGTTTGCCCTCTCGGCCCAGGAGGATGATATGGCTCTAGTAGAGTGCGCCTTAATCCCCAGCGGAGGTTCTTCTCCTTTTGCCAAATATGCCATTGTGATCGCATCTCTAATCCACCTGGATAACGTGCCTGTTGTAACTCCAGACCCCTTTCTGTTGCCCTGGAAGGAGACAAAAAGAGACCTACTCTGCCTCCAGGGACTGGTCCTATCAAGGTAGGCTAGTACCGCTCTTCTCACGTCTAAGGTGTGATATTTCACCTCGTCCTGGTTTGACGGGTTTTCGTAGAAGGAAGGTAGGCATATCTCCTGAGACCTATGAAATTTAGTTGCCCGTTTGGGAAGGTAGGACGGGTCTGTCTTCAAAATCAGTCTGTCTCGTGTTATTGACAGGAACGGAGGATCTACTGATAGAGCATGAAGATCACCTACTCTTCTAGCTGATACTAAAGCTACTAGTGTAGCAGTTTTTAATGAGAGGCACTTCATTGATGCTGAGCCTATGGGCTCAAACGGGGCCTGAGTAAAGGCATCCAAGACCAGAGTAAGGTTCCATGCCGGAAGCCGAGGAATATGCACCGGTTCTGATCGTTGACAAGCTGAAACAAAACGGGTCACCCATCTATTTGCTGCCACGTTATAGTTAAATAGGGCTCCTAGGGCCGATATATGGACTTTAAGAGTATTTACTGAGAGGCCCAATTCTCGGCCTTTTTGAAGAAACTCTCAGATGGCCGTAATGGGTACTTCACCGGCTAGCCCTGCTGGGTGAAAGGTCAGGAATTTCCTCCACACCTTAGCGTATATTCTTGTTGTAGACTCTTTTCTACTTTGTAGCAGGGTATTAATCAGGTTTTTCGAAAAGCCATTCTGCTTCAATAGTTCCCTTTCAAATTCCAGGCCGCTAGGTGTAGGGCTTTGACCTGTGGATGGTAGCAGGGTCCCTGCGAGAGAAGATCCTGGTGCAGCGGCAGGATCCACGGGTCGGTTATTGACATGGCTCTCAGCCATGAAAACCACGGCCTTTTGGGCCAAAACGGGGCTATCAAGATGACCCTCGCCCTCTCTTGTCTTATTTTCCTGACTACTGTTGGTAGCAGAACCATTGGAGGGAAGGCATAGGCTAGCTGGAATGTTCAGGGTGCTTGGAGGGCATCTAGTATGTCTGGGTTGTCTGACCTGTAGAGCGAAGCAAACCTTCTTACGCGTCTGTTGGCTCTGGTCGCGAACAGGTCTATCTCTGGTCTGCCCCATTCTGTCGCTATTGTCTCGAAGACGTGCCTGCTGAGGACCCACTCGCCCCGATATAGGACCTGGCGACAGATAGTCTGCTTGAGAGTTGTCCACTCCTCTTATGTGGAGCGCCGACAAGGAGTGAAGATGTACCTCGGCTATTTCTAGGATCTTTTCCGCGATAGACATCAACGGTCCTGATCGCGTACCTCCTTGTCGGTTTATATAGGCCACTGCGGTGGTATTGTCTGTCTGGATCCTCACGTGGGTTCCTTTTAACTGCGGGAGAAATTGGGATATCGCATAGTAAATAGCTTTTAGCTCCTTTACATAAGAGGAGGTTTCTATTTCATGTTTACGCCACCGGCCTTGCATCATGTGCTCCTCCAGGTGGGCCCCCCAACCTAAGGGGCTAGCATCCGTGGTGAGCACCTTGGAGGGAGTTACCCACCATTGCACTCCCTTTGACAAATTGGTAGGATTCAACCACCACTTTAGGGATTCAACCACTTCTGGCGATAGGGACATCCTCCCAACCGCCCCTGCAGTCTGTTTCCTGCAGAATAGCCCATTGTAGCCTTCTGGAGTGGAACTGGGCCCATTGCACTGCTGGGATGCACGATATCAGGGACCCCAGCAAGGACATACCCTGTCTTAATGATATTACGGGTCTCCCTATAGTATTCTGTATCTTATTGATTATGGCCACCGCTTTAGCGTCTGGTAGAAAGCATTTCTCACTTACGGAATCTACTTGTAGGCCTAGGAACCTCTGACAGGTCACTGGTTCTAGCCTGGACTTCTCCCAGTTGATTAGCCAGCCTAGTGTCTGTAAGGATGAGATAATCTTAGCTATTCTTGTTTCGCACTGAGAAACAGAATTCCCCACTACGAGCAGGTCGTCCAAGTAAGGGATCACTAGGGTGTCATTCAGTCTTACATACGACATCACCTCCAGCATCAATTTGGTAAATACCCGAGGAGCCATGGATAGCCCGAATGGCATTGCCGCAAACTGGAAATGCTGAATCCGACCCTTGAACCAGACCGCTACCCGCAGGAACTTCTGGTGCTCTCGGAATATGGGGAGATGGTAATAGGCATCCTTGAGGTCCAAGACTGCCATATAACACCTGGGAAACAAAAGTTTTATTGCAGAATTTATTGACTCCATCTTAAATGGCCTCAGCCTCAAGAAGGTATTAAGCTTTTTTAAATTTATTATAGTCCTGAAAGAGCCATCTGGTTTTGGGACTAAAAACAGAGGAGAATAAAAGCCCATTCCTTTTTCGTCCCCTGGGACCTCTATCAGGACCTGTTTAGTTAGCAGTACTGCAATCTCCATCTCCAGTGCTTCCTGCTGTATCCGGGACTTCATGGAAGTCAATAGGAAGAGGTTCGGTGGATGCCGAACAAATTCTAGTTTTAGGCCTGATGAGACGATATCAATGGCCCATGGGTTTGATGTTACCTTCCCCCATTGGTGGCTGAATTCCAGTAGTCTGCCACCTACCGGTGTACTGGTATTAGTGGAACCTGTCTCCTCTGAAGGGACGTTTTCCGAATAGATTGCCCCTCTGTTTGGGGTCCTTATTTGCCCAGCGGTCCTGGGGTTTAAAGTCTTTCTTTTTGCCAAACGGCGGCTTTCTGTAGGCCCTCCTATTAAAGGGAATATACGGGTTAGGAAAACTTTTTTTTCTCTTCCCCGCTTTTGTTAAGATCTCGTCCAGTTCCGTGCCAAATAGGTACTTACCATGGCAGGGTATAGCACACAGTTTAGTTTTTGTTTGCATGTCTCCTTTCCACCCCTTCAACCATAAGACCCGCCGGCCTACATTGGTTAGTCCTGCTGCTCTAGCAGATAAACGGAGAGAGTCCGCTGAGGAATCGGAGAGGAAGGCCGCTGCTCCTTTAATGAGGGGCATAGAGGACAGGAGTTTATTCCTGGCCACTCCGTTTTTAATATTGTCCTCTAGGTTATTCAGCCACACCAACATTGACCTTGCCGTGCACGTGGCTGCTATTGCGGGCTTAAAAGCTGCCGTACATGCTTCCCAGGATCGTTTAAGGAGTGTATCAGTCTTACGATCTAATGAGTCAGCCAAAGTTCCTGAATCCACTACCGGCAGGGAGGATCTACGAGAGGTAGAGGCCACTGCCGCATCCACCTTGGGGGCTCTCGACCAAGTCGTCAATTCCTCATCGTCAAAAGGGTATTTACGCTTTGACGTTAAGGGGAGGAAGGTCCTCTGCCCCTGTTTTTCCCACTCCCTTTTTACTAGCTCCTTTATAGCTGGGACCACTGGGAATGCTCGGACCTTTCTACGGGATATGCCTGCAAACATTATGTCTTGCGGAGTCTTGGGGTCCTTACTCTCTGGTAGCCCCATGGTATTTCGGATAGACTTATCCAAGTTACTGACGCTGTCCGTAGGGAAACACGTCTGCTCCTCATCCTCTGAGGAAGGGTATTCCTGGGATCTATCAGAGTCTAGATCCCCGGTTTCTGATGGCGACTTTGACGCCGGCGAAGCTCCTCCTCTCGGTGAACCTATTTCTCTCACGGAGGAGTGACCCCCCAGACTACTGGAGCTGCGTAAGGCCCGTAGCTCTTCTCTAATTATCGCTCGGATATCCTCTTTCTTCCGTGAGGATTCCTCTTGTAAGGCCTCCTCAATACACGACTGGCATAATCTTTTAGGGTGGCCGTCTGGGAGGGGCTGAGAACATAAGGCACACACTCTATTTTTCGCCTTCTCCGTTCTTTTGGCCTAAAAGGGGGGTATGGACCAGAAAACACGGCCATCAGTTATTTATTCTGACTGAAAACACTCACCCGTGAGTCTCGTCAGCAAACTACCGGCTGCGGGGTCCGCGACTCAGGCCTAGGCGAGGCGTGGGACGGTTTTTTCTCTTTACGTTTTTTCTCCAAGGGCTCATCTTGCCTGGAAGGTCCGCTAGATTCCTTCCTGGAGCTGCCACTTCTTCTGGTGCTACTGCTTCTCCTTGTAGTACCGCTTTGTCTGCTGCCATGTGGGGATTCCACTGGTCGAGGGGGAGACTGGAAGAAGAGCCTTTCCCAATTGGAAGCCAAGTGGATTATGAGGGTAGATTGCGTACGACCCAAAGGCCTTAATGAGGTCTTGAGCTTTGCTCCCTTTTTGTGAAACCAAGTTTTTTACGTGCTTTTTACATGTTTTTAATTATCTGTTTTTATTTCATTTAGCTCTTTCAGGCCATGAGTTCCCTTTGTATTTCCTCCTGTGTCCTTCTGATTTTTCAATCAATCAATCAAATTTATTATCGCCAAGTACATATTACATATATACAAGGAATTCTTTGTGGCAAAGAGGCAACATAATATATAACAACAGATACAACAAGTAACATCTAACAAGACAGATACAGTATATAGTCTACACATGACGATTTAATTGTTGAACAGAGTGGATAGAAGCTGTTCATACGGCGGTTGGTGCTGCATTCGGGGACTCTGAAGCGACGTCCTGAAGGGAGTAGTTGGAATGAGGAGTGTCCCGGGTGAGAGGGATCGGATGAAATTTTCAATGCGTGGGATCGAATACTCTTATCATAAAGATCCTGGATTTTAGGCAGTGGGGGAACCCTCTCTGCTGTTCTGAAAGTCCTTTGTAAGCAGAGTTTGTCATGCACAGTGGCTCCCCCATACCAGACTATCAGAGAGGAACAAATCACAGATCTGATGACAGCATTAAAGAATAAGATCAGCAGATACTTAGACAAACCATATCTTTTCAGCTGACGCAGGAAGAACATCCTCTGTTGTGCTTTTCTTATAACAGCATCCACGTTTTTCCCCCATTTAAGATCATGAGAGATAACACCAAGGAATTTGGTCTCTGTGACCCTAAGAACCACTTCGTCATGGATGTAGATTGGAAGTATCTCATGTTGATCTTTCCTAAAATCCACAACCATCTCAGCAGTTTTTTTTAGTGTTGAGTACATTTTCTCTACATGATTTGTTATGTAGAAACATCACTCATCTGATTGGCAAATGTTTAGTACCGCTATTACTTTTTACAAGTTCAAATAACAGCTTTATATATTTTTGCATCTCTTTCCCAAGATGTGGACAGGTATATTTGATTGATTCATATGGACACTCGGGTTGATCTTTGAGAGGAGCGCTTCCGGATGTTTGGCTTCCTTCTGGTTGTCATGGATGCGCTCCCATTCAGCGTCATGGGTCCTGCCTCTCAGCTGACGTGTCGCTGTTTGGCCGGCCCCTATGATGTGGGACGCGCACTCCGTCACTTCCGGTATGAGGCGCGAGTACCGGAAGCGCCGCCACACCGCGATCTATTCCGAGTGGAAGGGGAACTATTTAACGGCCACACTTTCTCCGCTTTCACACTGCCCCCCGAGGAAGCTGACGCGAAACGCGCGTCGGGGCACTTCTCCACCCCAGGTATGCACATGACAGTTTGCCATTTATATTTTTTGATCATGGGCCTCTATATTAGCGGCTAAATATGCGGTCATGGGTGACTTCACCTTATACATGGGCATTGGTGCAATCATATTTATATGTGCAACTTTATCAGACATAGACTGTTTTACATATGTGTGCATCCATTCCTCCATAGCCATTTTGTGCACATACATATGCTTTGGATGGCTGCTATATAATATGTATTTTATCCCTTGCTGCTATATTGGAATGAAGATGATTAGGCACTATATATTCTTCTGCACATGGCACGTTATCTCATTTTTTGTAGCCCATCATCATGGTGGCTGTTTTATCTCAATTTGGGAGAGGTTTTACATTTTCTGGCCTATTCTCTTTCTCTTTTGAGATTTACAGCCGCTGTTTGCGAACTTGCGCTTATATTGTACATTGATACTGATGGGCTATATTTAGTATCTACAGCTTACCGTATATACTCGAGTATAAGTCGATCCGAGTATAAGTCGACCCCCCTAATTTTGCCACAAAAAACTGGGAGAAATTATTGACTCGAGTATAAGTCTAGGGTGGGAAATGCTCCATAGATTATTCCCCCATATGGTGTCCTCAGAAGAAACTCCATAGATTATTCCCCAATATGCTGCTCCCATAAGAAGCTCCATAGATTGTTCCCTCATATGCTGCCCCCACAAGAAGCTCCAGATTATTCCCCCATATGCTGCCCCCACAAGAAGCTCCAGATTATTCCCCCATATGCTGCCCCCCCATAAGAAGCTCCATATATTGTTCCCTCATATGCTGCCCCCCACAAGAAGCTCCATATTGTTCCCTCATATGCTGCCCCCACAAGAAGCTCCATATTGTTCCCCCATATGCTGCCCCCATAAGAAGCTCCTTAGATTATTCCCCCATGTGCTGCCGCTGCTGCATGTAAAAATAAAAAAAATGACATACTCACCTCTCCGTCGCTGGGTGTCAGATTCTCACCTGTCCTGCGTCCATGGCTGCTCACCGCTATCTGCACGTCATCAGTCAGTGACGTTCAGACTGCAGGGGGCGCGGCGCGCATTAACCACGTCACCGCTCCCTCTGCTGTCTGAAGTCACTGACCGATGACAGACAGCAGCAAGCAGCCATGGACGCAGGACAGGTGAGTATCGCTGTACTTACCCGTCCTGACGCTGTCTTGAGCCCCCAGCTTCTCCGCGCTCTCTCTTCCTGCCTTCAGCGGTCACGTGGTGCCGCTCATTAAAACTCATCAATATGCGCATATTGATGAGTTTTAATGAGCGGCACCACGTGACCGCTGAAGGCAGGAAGAGAGAGCACGGGGAGAAGCTGGGGGCTCAAGACAGCGTCAGGACGGGTAAGTATGACCTGACACATCTGCCCCCTCCGACCCCTTTGTATATGACTCGAATATAAGTCGAGAGGGGGACTTTCAGCCCAAATTTTTGGGCTGAAAATCTCGACTTATATTCGAGTATATACGGTAATTGTGTTTCCTTCATTTTGCCCATACGTATGTGTATTTGTGTTTACCTACGGGGTGGTGGTCACACCTGTTTGTTTCTTTTCTTTGTATATGCTATATGAGCTTAATAAAATTTATTGCATTTACTCCATTGTGATGCGCCTTATTCTTTTCTTTTTGGGTATCCAAGGCATATTAGTTTAAAGACTGCCTGTTTGTGGTGAGCACTGGCTGCGCAGTACAAAGATGGGGGGGAATCTCTCTGCACTGCTGGAATGCGTGTCTCATTAAGGGAGTGGTTGAGGGCGCAGGTAGAGGCAGAAGCAGTGGAGGAAGTGTTAGATGCAGAGGTTTGTCCCACAAGCCTTGGGGATTCCAAGGCTTTCAGTAACATTACCACCTAACCCACGTACACGTCGAAGCCTATTCCCCCTTCCATCACGATCTTGTTTTTTCCCCACTCATATTGGATGTACCGTTACCCTCTTTTTATCAGCTGTTTCACAACCAGACCTGTCGATCACCTGTCACTAAATTATCAGTATTTATTTTCTGAGATGGTGTGCCTACACAACAATACTAGCCCAAATGATTTTAACTAGGAAATGTGGCGTCCTGCCCTAACGATTTTGATTAGTAAATGTGACCTCCTGAGTCCTAACTGCAACACAGTATTAGCCCAAATGATTTGGATTAGGAAATGGGGCTTCCAGCCTGCACCCCAATATTAGACCAATTGATTTTGATTAGTAAACATGACCTCCTAAATCCTGACTGCAACACAGAATTAGCCCAAATGATTTAGATTAAGAAATGTCGACTCCTGCCTGCACAACACTATTAGCACTAAAAAGTTAGATGCTGGAAGGTCGATTTCACACAGGAAAGGATCCTATCTAACTATACTACAACTTGCAGCAGCAGCCTCTCTGCACTGTTAGACAAAACGGCGCCAGCAAAACATGTCCGCTTGAAGCCCTTATGTATGGAAGTTGTGGATGGTTTCTGCGCCGTGATTGGCTGTCGAAAGGTACACACATTAAGGTAATTAAAGAAATCATATAAGAACTCAATAAAAGATGCAATTTTTATTTAAACTATTTAAAAAGTAACCACCAGCAGGTGGTACGAACACACCACAAGCAACACACAGTGAAAAACAGACAACCTTAGTGTGTACTAGGTGTCCCGGTGTACTGAACCTGGTTATTGTATCGAAAGCGGACGGATCCCCACAGGCATATGAACTGTGCTATACTTTATGTTTTGTTTTTCTGTTATGCCAGAAAGCATGTGATTATTTTGTTGAGCCTGCAGTGGTTTATGCAGTGTTTTAAATAAACCAGCAGAAGAAAAATGCCTGTGTCTTCCTCTGTGAGCAGCCGAGTAAGCTAATCCTCCACTGTAGTTGAACAGCCATTTCCATTTGCTTCTATGGGAATTCCGAAAATAAAGTATAGAAATAAGGAGAATGGTGTAACATTTTTAACATTTTAACACACCCTGTCAACATGCCCAATCCCACCAGAACTAGCCAAAATGCACCTGCCAATATTTGTATCAATGTATTCAAACTAAAGGAACAAAAAAGCGCAATAGGGTCTTATCTGTGTTATTTCTGGAGAATTAGATTAGAATTTACTCACCCTTTTTAGGAGAGGTTCAGGCATGTGGGATCAGTAATCTGCTTGCTGCACGTCCAAAGGTCAGCTCTGTGACCAGTTAAAACATCAGATTTCGGAATAAATTCTTGGACTTTTGTGCGCTGCCAGATAAAATCACGGTTTACTATGCACCTTGTCCGTGGAACTCATCTGCTTGGAGCCTCCCCAGTTGAGGGCTCCCTGCTATTTTGACTGCGCCCTCAACTGGGGAGGCTCCAAGCAGATGAGTTCCACGGACAAGGTGCATAGTAAACCGTGATTTTATCTGGCAGCGCACAAAAGTCCAAGAATTTATTCCGAAATCGAATATTTGTATCAACTCCTTTTCTAAAAGCATCCCTTTCATCTTTGTGTCTTCCACTTGCTACCGTTTCCTTTTTTATAACATCTGTCAAGAACCCCATATTCATTTCCTCATGCAGGGTCACATGCGGTAAGCCATTGGGTAGCAGTCCTGTCATGCCGACCACCCCTCAAGCCATGGTTTTACCTTAAAAAAAACCTGTAGAGGTCCCCAGTCTCGAAACTAAGTGACGCACCCACTTCTCCTCAATGGAGAGTTGTTCCATAAAAAAGGTGCAGTGCTATTAACCCTGCGAGAAATTCTAGATTCTAATTGGTGCCCTTTTCCCTCACCAAGTCCAAAGCTGAGTTCACATTGCATTTTTTCCTAAAACTTTCAAAAATAGCTGCAAAAATGCTACAATAATAAATAGACTGCAGCCACATTGAGTAAAAATTTGGCCAAAAGCGCATAAGTTGATATCACATCCATCGACTTCAAAAGATCTTTAAATGTTCTTTCCTGCCCATCACCAGCTACCTCTTCTTTACCAATAAAATCCAAGGCTTTTGTGCCCCCCTCCCCTCCAAGTTCCATTTTAACTCCATGTACCATTAGTAGCCAGGTTTACATAATATAAGCCTGAAAAAATGTACAAATTACAGTAAATGAAAGTTAAAATAACCATTGCAGCTTTACTGATAATGTTGTTAATTTAATTCTAGAGAATCCAATCTGGTTAACAAACATTTAAGAAGATTAAGCAATAGCTAGGGGCTTCAAACTGGCATTTCCTTATTTTTCCACTTTACTTGCTTTCTTTGATCACTGAGTCATGAAATGTCAAAAATCTTAAAGCCCCAGAGGATCCTCAACATTCTGCCTTCGACCTGATGAACTTGGTGCATGTAGATAGACAATACACACCACAAGGAATATATCCTCTTGAGCATAAGCTTGTGCAAACACTGTACGATACTACCATGGTACAGCCAAATAACAGGAGATGAACAAAAGTATCATCAATCTAATGGTGTTTGATGAAAGAGGAGAAATCAAGACCCATCAGTTTTATTAGAACTCAAGCTAACACAAAGATAAAGTGCAGCGGAATATATTGGTGCTACATAAATAATTATTAAAGGGGTTGTCCAGGAGAAACAAATTATGTTTAGATATGCTCATAATAAAGTGCCTTAGGTTTTTAACGTGTACAGCAACAGTGGAGTTCATGTATTCATTAAAAGCAGTGTGCTGAAGCATTTGTGTATATAGGTGTTTGATGAAGGGAGAGAAAACAAGACCTAACAGTTTTATTAGACCTTAGATAATAGTCTGGTTCTTGGTGCTCTACTTCCAGCTTGCGCCTGGAAGGGAAAGCTTATACTATATAAAAGGTGTCCGGGCTACTGGCTCATTATAATAGCTAAGCCAGCCCACCTCTCTGCCCTGGCAATGAACACACAAAACAGGCCTGGCTTAGCCATTAAACTGAGCCTATCTTGCATTGTACTCTTCTCTGCTGTGGATATTCTTTATGCATTATCACTTCTGTCAGGACCATTATAGTTACATACTAGTATCAATTAAATGGCTACCAATTTATTAATTTACGAAATCTCTGTATTCAGCCTTCAAGGAACATGAAGTCAGAACAAAGAAAATACTGTATGAAGAGGATAAACTGGATATCATGTACACATTCCAAAATATCGGCTACCTAGTTTCAGGAATGCCAACAGGGTAGTAATGGTGGTACTGGAGTCAGGGGCCCACCAGAGCCTGCTACCAGCCAGCATTTGCTATTACACTTTGGGTGGGACAGCAGGACCTCTTTTGTTTTCGCCCCTTCTCTCCATGCAAGCAAACCTACAGTGCCAAGTCATGACTGCTGGCCATACCCCTTTCTCAGCCTAAGAAGGGAAGGAATCGTCTGTGAAGCCACCAACATCTGTGCTTGCCTGAGCCAGGCAACTCTAGACACAGTTATCATTAAGTCTGTGTCAGGCTGTTGTGCTATGATAGAAAGGAATTTTAGGTATTTCATACTAAGAAAATCAGTACAAAATCCTTCATCTGTGGTACCACAAACCTGAATTTTTATGTAAAATGGACCCACCATCTATTCCTCCCCTTTGCTGGTGGTGCGCCCAACTAGAGATTCTATTTTTCATATTTTTGGGACTGCCCTTTGATTAAACCGCTTTGGGTGAAAGTTCAACTCCTCATTAAGCAAGTTCCAAAGTCCCTCTATATCCTCAGCTCTTTGTATTAAATATTTTCCCCGAGTCCATATGTAAGAAATCCATTAGATTGCCCTTACATACGGTATGTTGACAGCAGCACGCTGTTCGGTTGCCTACCATTGGAAGTAATCCTCTCCACCTTCTCAACTAGATCTATATTCTCACATCAAGGATATCAGGAGCTTTGAGTATCGGGCAGCCCTTAATGACAATAATGTATAGAGAATTAACCTCGTTTGGTCTCCTTGGGATTTCTTTTTGGTCATGTTAACTATATGACCTCTATGAGATTGATATTAATAGGTCACAACATTCTATATCATACCTCCTCTCCTTTTCCTTTTGTCATGGTTAATGTGTTTGCTCGTTCGTGAGCTTTTACACTTTATATACTTGAAAATGTTTAACCGAAAGTTAAAATATTATTATAGAATAATATTGAAGGACAATCTATAAATGATAGTAAAAAAATTAAAATGACTACATTTTTTTATTTTCCTGTAAAAATTGAAAAATTAGTTTAAGTAAAAATTTAATAAAAAAAAAAAATCACACAAGTTATGCCACTGAATACCTCTTGTTTAAAGGGATTATCTATGCTAAATAAAATCTCTATCAAACGTACTGTTGTAGTAAATAATTTGGCAAACTCGCCAATCACACCTTTGGATCCAGTGTCCTGGCACCAGAAGCGATGATTCTTCTGTTCCAGGACCACTGAGGGCAGGGTCGTATTTAGAGTTTATGATGCCCTAGGCACTCTTCGTGCTGCCTCCCCCATTGGAGAGTATAAGCCCCTTTACATTTAGCGATGCACCAGCGATCCGACCAGCGATCCGACCCGGTCAGGATCGCTGGTGCATCGCTAAATGATCGCTAGTGAGCTGTCACACAGGCAGACCTCAAAGTGATGCAGCAGCGACGCAGCGCACGATAATCACCTTTCACACACAGCGGTCCTGATGTCCTCCCGCCCGCCTCCACGCATCGCTCGTCGTCACAGCAGGAAGCCCCAGCAGGAAGCTGATGATGAGAAATGGAGCCGGACATTCTCGCGCGATCAGCGATGGACAGCGGGGAAGCCGGTCGGAGGGAAGTATCACACATAGCGATATCGCTATAACGTCACAAAATCGTTGACGTTATAGCGATATCACTATGTGTAAAACCCCCTTATGACTAAGGCCTCTTTCACACTTCAGTCTTTTAGAATCAGTCACAATCCGTCAAAGTGTTGAAAAAACGGAACCTGTGCAGATTGTAAAAAACTGATGCACCAGATCCGTTTTTATGACGGATCCGTTGAAGCAGGAGTTGTAGGAAATGTAACCCCTTTCTGCCATATGAGGTACTATCCCGTCCATGTGCCCTGGGACTTAATTTTCAGGGACGGGATAATACGTCATAGCGATCAGCGGCCGGATGTCAACTGATTATCACAGCTGACACCCAGCACTGTGTGTCAGGGGCGGTAACGGACCGCCCCCGACACGTCAACCCCTGGCACACTGCGATCAAACACGATTGCAGTGTACCGCTGATCTGTCACAGCGATCTGTGATGTGACAGATCAGCGACCTGTCACATGACAGTTATGTCCCCCCTGGGACATTGTAATAAAGTTAAAAAAAAAAAAAAAAATTTAAAAATAATTTATAAAAAAAAAAATCGCTAAATAAATTAAAAAAAAAATATTCCCTAATAAATTCATTTTTTGAAAGTAAAAAAAAACAATAAAAGTAGACATTTGGTATCGCCGCGACCATAACGACCCGCCCTATAAAACTGTCCCATTAGTTAACCCCCCTTAGCGAACCCCTTAAAAAATAAAAAACAAAACAAAAAATAAAACTATCATACCGCCGAACAAAAAGAGCAATAACGAGCTATCAAAAAGACGGATATAAATAACCATGGTACCGCTGAAAACGTCATCTTGTTCGGCAAAAAAACGAGCCACCATACAGCGTCATCAGCGAAAAAATAAAAAAATAATTATTTTTTATATAAAATTGTTTTCACTGCATAAAAGCGCCAAAACATAAAAAAAGACATAAATGAGGTATCAATTTTACCGCACGCGGAACGGTGTAAACGCACCCTCCAAAAGAAATTCTTGAAATGCTGGTTTTTGTTCATTCTGCGTCCCAAAAATCGGAATAAAAAGCGATCAAAAAATGTCACGTGCCCAAAAAAGGTACCAATAAAAACGTCAACTCGCCCCGCAAAAATAAGACCTCACATGACTCTGTGGGTCAAAATATGGAAAAATTATAGCTCTCAAAATGTGGTGATGCAAAAACTATTTTTACAATAAAAAGCGTCTTTTAGCGTGCGACAGCTGCCAAACATAAAAACCCGCCATAAATAGTAAATCAAACCCCCGTTATCACCCCCTTAGTTATGTAAAAATAATAAAATTTTAAAAAAAAAGTATTTTTTTCCGTTTTCCCATTAGGGTTAGGGCTAGGGGTGTAGTTAGAATTGGGGGGTTTCCACTGTTTGGGCACATCAGGTGCTCTCCAAACGCAACATGGTGTCTGATCTCAATAAGAGACAATTCTGCGTTGAAAAAGTCAAATGGTGCTCCTTCCCTTCCAAGCTCTGCCATGTGCTCAAACAGTGTTTTACCCCCACATATGGGGTATCAGCCTACTCAGGACAAATTGCAAAACAACTTTTGGGGTCCAATTTCTCCTGTTACCCTTTGGAAAATAAAACATTGGGGGCAAAAATATCATTTTTGTGGAAAAAAATATGATTTTTTTTTATTTTCACGCCCGGGCGTTATAAACTTCTGTGAAGCACTTGGGGGTTCAAAATGCTCACCACACATCTAGGTAAGTTCCGTGGGGGGTCTAGTTTCCAAAATGGGGTCAATTGTGGGGGGTTTCCACTGTTTAGGTACATCAGGGGCTCTCCAAAGGCAACATGACACTTGCAGACCATTCCATCAAAGTCTACCCATACAGTAGTTTTCTCCCACATATCAGCGTACTCAGGACAAATTGGAAAACAACTTTTGGGGTCCAATTTCTCCTGTTACCATAGGGAAAATACAAAAAATTGGGGACTAAAAGATCATGTTTGTGGAAAAAGCCAGATTACTTACCGGTAATGCTCTTTTAATGAGTCCACGACAGCACCCACTGGAGGTATCGGATCCGCCCATTTGGAACAGGAAACCCTACAGGAAAGATAAAAGGGGCGGTCCGCCTTTCCTCCTCAGTTTTACGTTTCAGAGTACCAAAAGGACCGCCAAGGATTAGGCAATGTTCTCTTATTTTAACATCTTTCTTATCCATTATTTGGTTGATATACTTTAACTATTGATATCTTTAGGGGGGGAAGTGAGCGGGTGCTGTCGTGGACTCATTAAAAGAGCATTACCGGTAAGTAATCCGGCTTTTTACTCTTCGCCACGACAGCACCCACTGGAGAGATTCCAGAGACCTTCACCTGGGTGGGACCACCGTGCCAAGGATAGTCCTGCCAAAGCTTAAGTCAGAGGTTGATGAAAGATCGAGTCTATAGTGGTTATAGAAGGTAGAAGGGGATGACCAAACTGCCGCCTTACATATAGTTTCAATCGGAACATCTCCCTTTTCCGCCCAAGAGGTTGCCATTGCCCTGGTGGAATGCGCCCTGATGTTCCCTGGAGGATCTTCGTTTTTTGCGGAGTAGGCTAAACGAATGGCCTCTCTGATCCACCAGGAAATGGTGCTCTTCGTGACTCCATACCCCTTCTTACAGCCCTGAAATGAAACAAATAGGGCCCTACTCTGCCTCCAACTGTTGGACCTCTCAATACATTTTAGGACAGTTCTTTTGACGTCCAGAGTATGGAACTTCTGCTCTTCCGGAGTAGAGGGATTTTTATAGAAGGTTGGGAGGAGTATCTCCTGAGATCTATGGTATTTTGTTGCCACTTTTGGCAGGTAGGCAGGGTCTGGTTTTAATACCAATCTGTCTTGGTATTCTTGGAAAAAAGGTGGATCTATTGACAAGGCCTGGATATCACCCACTCTTCTAGCTGAGGTCAGTGCTACTAAGAGGGCCATTTTAAGTGCTAAGTATTTGAAGGGTATTGTGTTGATCGGCTCAAAGGGGTCTACCGTTAGGGCGTTTAAGACCAGATTTAGATCCCATGTAGGGACGGAGGGTATGTGGATTGGAGCTATTCGTTCACATGCTGTAATGAATCGAGTTATCCACTTGTTGCCTGCTATATTATGGCCATATAGTGCTCCTAATGCCGATATTTGTACTCTAAGCGTATTTACTGCTAAGCCTAAGTCTTTCCCTTTCTGCAGAAATTCCAAGATTGGGATTATCGGAACTTCTGCTGTATAAGGTACTGTATGGAATTGAAGAAATTTTTTCCATATTCTAGTGTAAATTTGGGTTGTGGACTGTTTTCTACTTTGTAGTAGTGTAGTAATTAAAGACTCAGAGAATCCTCTTGTCCTCAGTAACTGCCTCTCAAATTCCACGCCGTCAAGTGCAAGCTGAGCACTTGAGGGTGGAAAAAGGGGCCTTGGGAGAGTAGATTGGGAGTCGAAGGAAGGACCCAAGGATCTGTTATTGACATAATCTGCAGCCACGAAAACCACGGTCTTTTTGGCCAGAACGGTGCTATTAAGATTATCCTTGCTTTGTCGTCTCTGATCTTCCGAATTACTTGAGGTAGGAGGATCAATGGAGGGAACGCATACGCCAGGTTGAAATTCCATGGAGCTAGAAAGGCGTCTAGTATGTCTGGGTGATCTGACGGAGATAGGGAGGCAAATGTTTTTATCTGCCTGTTCTCCTTTGTGGCGAAAAGGTCCACCTCGGGTTGTCCCCATAAGGCTACTATGTCCCTGAAGACCTTCTGATTGAGGCACCACTCTCCTTGTCGTAGAGTGTGTCGGCTTAGGAAGTCTGCCTTTTGATTGCTCTCGCCTCTGATATGAAGGGCCGAGAGGGACAAAAAATAGTTTTCTGCTAAGTTTAAAATTCTTGCCGCTGAAGACATCAGAGTCTCTGATCGAGTTCCTCCTTGTCTGTTTATATAGGCCACTGTGGCAGTGTTGTCCGATAGGATCCTGACATGCTTCTGTTGGAGCTGCGGAAGGAAGTTGTATAGAGCATAGAACACTGCAGTCAGTTCTTTTAAATTAGATGAGTACTCGCATTCCTCTCTATTCCACCTTCCCTGATGAAACCCATTCTCCATGTGGGCTCCCCAGCCCTGGGGACTGGCATCGGTGGTTACGATACAGGATGGAACTATAACCCATGGAACTCCTGAACATAAATGGTCATCATCTAACCACCACTCTAGGGAAGTCAAGACTTCTTGTGACAGGGTTATTTTGTTCTGTAAATGACCACTATGTCGCTTATCCTCTTGGAGGATCTGGTGTTGTAGCGTACGGACATGGTACTGGGCCCACCGGACTGCCGGGGTGCAAGAATTTAGTGATCCTAATAGTGACATTGCTCCTCTCAAGGACACCCGTGGTCTATCTATAGCTGCTCGTATTTTTTGTTTTGTGAGGGTGATTTTTACCTGAGGTAGTAGACATCTCTGGGTCAAGGAATCTAGTTGAAATCCTAGAAATGTCTGGAGAGATTGTGGATCGAGTCTGGACTTTTGGATATTGATGATCCAGCCAAGGCTCTGAAAAGAGGAGATTGCGTCAGTCACGCGTTCAGTACATTGTTTGACTGAATTCCCAATTATTAGGAAGTCGTCTAAATATGGCACGTTCAGTGTGTCCTTTTGGCGAAGGTAGGCCATCACTTCTGCCATCACCTTGGTAAATATTCTTGGTGCCGTGGAAAGCCCGAAGGGCATGGCCGCGTATTGGAAATGACGAATCCTGCCCTCGACTTCCTCTGCGACTCTTAGGTATTTCTGGAATCTATTGTGAATAGGGAGATGATAATAAGCATCTTTTAAATCAATCCCTGCCATTACGCAATTTGGGAAAAGCAGCTTTATAGTGGATCTAATTGATTCCATTTTGAAGTTATAATTTTTTATAAATGAATTAAGCTTCTTTAAATTAATAATGGTTCTAAACGTACCATCTGGTTTAGAAACCAAAAACAGGGGAGAGTAAAAGCCTCTACCCTGTTGTTCCTCAGGGACGTCAACTAAAACTTTTTTAGCTAGTAGGACTCGAATCTCGTCTTCGAGAGCCTTTTGCTGGACTGAGGAATTAAGGCGAGTTATAACAAAGAACTCATAAGGGATCTGAAGGAATTCAATCTTTATTCCTTCCTTGATTATGTTCAAAATCCATGGGCTTAACGTAATTTGTTCCCATTTGGTAAAAAAATTTTTTAATTTACCCCCAACTGGTGGGTCTAAACTCTTAATTTTTATCTCTCCTATATGTTGGCCCTCTGAAGATGGTACCCTTCTGCTTTTCGTCTTTCGTGGCCCATCTATTCGTTCTGTCCGATTGTCTTCTTCTCCCGAATGGCCGTCTCTTAAAGGTTTTCCTATAAAACGGAATGGGAGAATCACTGAAGGCCTTTTTCCTCTCTTTTGCCTTGGCGAGAATTTCGTCTAAGGCTTTCCCGAAGAGGAACTCACCCTCGCATGGGGTTGCACTAATTTTGGATTTTGATTGTGCGTCCCCTTTCCAGCTTTTTATCCACAGCGCGTGTCTGGCGTTATTCACCAGGGCTGCCGACCTCGCTGCCAGTCTTAGGGTGTCCGCTGAACCGTCTGCCATAAAGGCAGCTGCACCTCTTATCAACGGGATGGCTGCACGCAGTTTCTCCCTTGACACTCTTTGCTCAATCTGCTGGTCTAATTGATCTAGCCATACCAGCATTGATCTAGCAGTACATGTGCTGGCTATTGCGGGTTTGAATACCCCGGTGGTGGATTCCCAGGACCTTTTGAGCGAAGATTCTGCCTTTCGGTCTAATGGGTCTGCTAACAATCCTGCGTCCTCGACCGGGATCGAGGTCTGTTTGGAAGTGGAGGATATGACGGCATCCACCTTTGGTATTTTAGTCCATTTTAATAGGTCCTCATCAGTGAACGGATACTTCCGTTTTGAGGCTGATGGGAGAAAACCCCTCTGGTCGTGTTTTTCCCACTCTCTTTTGATGAGGTCCTTAATTGCCGGTATCACCGGAAATGATCTCCTCTTTTTTTCTGCCAATCCCGCAAACATAATGTCCTGCGCGGTTTGGGCTCCCCTTTCCTCTTCACACCCCATAGTATTTCTAACCGCTTTTACTAGGTTATCTACGCTGTCCAGTGGAAAACATGCGCGTCCTTCCATCTCCGAGGATGACGATGAAGACGTGAATGCGGAGCCTGAGTTTAACTCCTGTTCTTCCTCTGACTCTGAACTAACAACGACCTGTTTCTTATGACTGGACTCTGAGGGAGTGCTGGCGCGGTTGATGGCTTGTATTTCCTCCCTAATTATGGCTCGGATATCTTTAGAAGATATCGTCGACCCCTGCCTGGTCTCTTTCATGCATTGTTTGCAGAGTTTTTTGGGGTAGGAGTCAGGGAGAGGCTCTGAACATAATGCGCATTTTTTATGTTTAGTTTTTTCTTTCTTCTTTGACTGAAGTGGGAGGTCAAAGGTAAAGAGGGGGGGGGGGAGGGGGAGGAGGTTAGCTTAATAGGTAGAGTATATACTTTGCACACTCACCCAGTGAAGCTTAATACCGGGTCGGATGGCTGAGACGGTCTGGATCGGGTTTCTGCTGCCTCGCTCCTGCGGGCAGTCTCTGTCCTGGCGCTGCGGTCCCTGGTGGAGTTGCCCCCAGCTGAATCCCCTGCTGGGGTCTGCGACTCTGCGGGGGACGACATGGTTCCATCGTTGCAGCGCTGTTTTATCTTTACTCCTGTCGTGCCCCCGGAAGTCGCCCTGTCAGGGCGCATGCGCCGCGTCATCGCCATCCTACCCCGGAAGTTCAACCATTACTTCCGGGGTATAGGAGCGTCGGGCGCCGGCCGGCTCCTGCGCCACCGCTACTCACACGCGCGGTTCGCGCGCTCATGGCCTCACCTCCCACGCTGTATCCCCACCATTGGAGGGGGGGGGTTCTGCCTCTGGATGCCGGACCGGCCCGCTCCCTGGTAAGACCGGGCGGCCCTCCCCGGACCCGGTCATCACCACTATGCCACCAGACGAGGGGGGAGCCGTCAAACGGAATCTCCCCCGACGCTGCTTCCGGACCGCAGCCCCTGCCGTTCCCGAGGAGACCGCACAGGCGGATGCATGGCCCAGGTAAGATCCTGCGGGATCCTGCTCCATTTGGAACAGGAAACCAAAACTGAGGAGGAAAGGCGGACCGCCCCTTTTATCTTTCCTGTAGGGTTTCCTGTTCCAAATGGGCGGATCCGATACCTCCAGTGGGTGCTGTCGTGGCGAAGAGTAAAAAATATGATTTTTTTATTTTCACGCCCGGGAGTTATAAACTTCTGTGAAGCCCTTGGGGGTTCAAAGTTCTCACCACACATCTAGATAAGTTCCTTGGGGGGGTCTAGTTTCCAAAATGGTGACATTTGTGGGGTGTTTCCACTGTTTTGGTACATCAGGGGCTTTCCAAACATGACAGTGTCCGATCTCACTTCCAGCCAAAAAAGTCAAATGGCGCTGCTTCCCTTCCGAGCTCTGCCATGCGCCCAAATAGTCGTTTACGCCCACATATGGGGTATCAGCGTACTCAGGTCAAATTGCACAATAAGTTTTAGGGTCCTGTTACCCTTGGGAAAATAAAAATTGGGGGTGAAAAGATCGTTTTTGTGGAAATATTTTTTAATTGTACGACTGTACGTTATAAACTTCTGTGAAGTCCTTGTGGGTTCAAAGTTCTCACCACATATCTAGATAAGTTCCTTGGGGGGGGGTCTAGTTTCCAAAATGGGGTTACTTGTGGGGGGTTTCCACTGTTTAGGTACATCAGGGGCTCGCCAAACGTGACATAGCGTCCAATCTGAATTCCAGACAATTTTGCATTGAAAAAGTCAAATGGCGCTCCTTCCCTTCTGAGCTCTGCCATGCGCCGAAACAGTGGTCCCCCACATATCAGGTATCAGCGTACTCAGGACAAATTGCACAATAACTTTTGCAGTCCAATTTCTCCTGTTACCCTTGGTAAAATAAAAAAATTGGACCTGAAGTAATTATTTTGTGAAAAAAGTTAAATGTTCATTTTTTTTAAACAAACATTCAAAAAATTCCTGTGAAGCACCTGAAGGGTTAATAAACTTCTTGAATCTGGTTTTGAGCACCTTGAGAGGTGCAGTTTTTAGAATGGTGTCACTTTTTGGTATTTTCTATCATATAGACCCCTCAAAGTGACTTCAAATGTGATGTGGTCCGTAAAAATAAAATGGTGTTGCAAAAATGAGAAATCGCTGGTCAACTTTTAACCCTTATAACTTCCTAACAAAAAAAAATTTTGGTTCCAAAATTGTGCTGATGTAAAGTAAACATATGTGAAATGTTATTTATTAAGTTTTTTGTGTGCCATATCTCTGATTTAAGGGCATAAAAATTCAAAGTTGGAAAATTGCGACATTTTCAAACTTTTCGCCACATTTCCGTTTTTTTTTCACAAATAAATGCAAGTTATTTGAATGAAATCTTACCACTAACATGAAGTACAATATGTCACGAGAAAACAGTGTCAGAATCAGTGGGATCCATGGAAGCGTTTCAGAATTATTACCTCATAAAGGGACAGTGGTCAGAATTGTAAAAATTGGCCCGGTCATGAACGTGCAAACCACCCTTGGGGGTTAAGGGGTTAAAGGAACAGAATTCGAGAGAGAGAATTTTTATGTGCCAGAAAGGCTGTGGGGGTTAAATTAAAGGAAGACAAATTGTTCCTGGCATGCTCAGTTTGAAAAAACGGAATCCAGCGAAGGATTCCGTCTTTTGACGGACAGCGATGGATCCTGCACCCATAGGCTTCCATTATAGCCATAGACGGACGCCGCTGGATCCGTCGCTGTCCGAATTTTCGACGTACACAAAAAACGTTACTTTGTCCGTTGTCTCCGGCCGACGGACAAAGAATTTATCATGGATCCGTCAAATGACGGATGAAACGGATGGCCATCCGTCACAATCCGTCGCTAATACAAGCCTATGAGAAAAAACGGATCCAGCGTGCAAATTTGTTGGATCTGTTTATTTCACAAAACGACGGATTGTGACTGAAACAAAAAGACTGAAGTGTGAAAGAGGCCTAATGCAGACACTGTCGACAGTGACTTAGGCTATTTTCACATCAGCCTAATACACAATGCTGCCAGCAAAAATATTCTTGCATAGCTATTATAGCAGCACGGTGGCTCAGTGGTTAGCACTGTACGTGTTTGCTCTGTGGTTAGCACTGTATAGGGTGGCTTAGTGCTTAGCACTGTATATGGTGGCTCAGTAGTCAGCGCAACAGCTTTGTAGCACTGGGGTCTGGGGTTCAAATTCCAACAAGGATGAAATCTGAAAAGAGTTTATATGTTCTCCCCGTGTTTGTGTGGGTTTCCTACCACACTCAAAAGACCTACTAATAGGATGTTTAGATTGTGAGCCCCAATGAGGACAGTGTTGATGTATGTAAAGTGCTGTGGAGTTAATAGCGTAATATCAATGAATAAATATTATTTTTAATATTATGTCACAATACCAGGATCTGAGGATCTTCTGTTTCGAGGTCAAGAGCTCTCTGATGCCATGTTGCTGCCTGTCTCGCTGTCTTCCTCTTTTGACACTGTAGTGTGGTGGACAAGAGAGCAATTAACTGGTTAACAACAAGTAGTATGGTGTCTGTACGAATTGAACTCTAAACTCTCCCCATACCATGTCCAGCAGACATTGTAGGATTACTATATGGATTTTATTACTCAGTTACTGCCCAGTCTCTGACTAAGGCCTTATTCATATGTCTGGGTTTAAACAGATACTTGAAAAAATGGTATCGGTGCCATTGGTGTATGGTCAGTGTGTCAGATTTTACAATAAGTGTTTTTCAAGGATGGATATATAAATAAATGTAAAAAATCCTATATTTTGCAATGTTAAATATATTATTAATGTATATTATAGATATCCATATACATTATATATTATAGATAAATCTGGACATTTTATATTATAGATCTCCCTGTATATTATTTATTATAGATCTACTTTGACATTATATATTATAGATCTATCAATAATATATAATGTACAAGGAGACCTATAGTATAAAATTTCCAGAATTATCTGTAATATATTATGTATAATCTATCATCTATAGTGTACAGTGTCATTTATAATGTATAATGTCCAGGGTGATCTATAATATATAATGCTCAGGTAGTAGATTTATAATATATAATGTACAGTCCAGGCAAATCTATACTATATAATGTCTAGACCAGAGGCAGAGATATATTTATACACCCCCACTCTATCTGGAACCAAACATTGGCAGTGCAGTGCTGCTGCTGTGTGCGCTCCAGGCAAATCTATAATACATAATGTCCAGAGGCAGAGATATATTTCGGGTATGTTTCCATTGTCAGAAACATCTGGATTGCATACAGCCGCAGCATCCAGATGTTACAGCATAGTGGAGGGGATTTTATGAAATCCCGTCTCCTCTATGTGTTCAAACACGCAGGTGGCAGACCTGCATATACGCACATGCGGCACGTCTTTATAGACCACCGCATGTCTATCTCGCGGACACGCTCAGTCTATGCAAGATAAATAACACCGTTCTATGAATAGGATTCAGTGATTCCACACGGTTCAATGAACACATGCGGTGTCGCTGCACGTACAAAAGCCGGCAAAGCTTTGGACAGAGCCGTTTCCTCTCAACACAGCCTTAGGGTATGTGCACATGCTGCGAATTTGTCTGCAGAATTTTCTGCACAGAATCTGCATCGCTTAGCAGAAAATGCAGGTAAAAATCTGTGCGTTTTTGATGCAGATTTTCAAGCGTTTTTTTCATGCGAATTTGTATGCAATTTTGTAAGCTAAATAAAGATCTAATATTTACCCCCCCAAAAAATAAAAGAATTGTGATGTCATTTCTTGTTCAACTTCTTCATTTACATACTACATTGAAGAATAATGTTTACACATACAGATAGATAGATAGATAGATAAATAATAGATCTATCATCTATCTAGCTATCAATATATCTACAGTACAGACCAAAAGTTTAGGCACACCTTCTCATTCAAAGAGTTTTCTTTATTTTCATGACTGACAATTGTAGATTCACTCTGAAGGCATCAAAACTATGAATTAACACCTGTGGAATTATATAATTAACAAAACAGTGTGAAACAACTGAAAATATGTCTTATATTCTAGGTTCTTCAAAGTAGCCACCTTTTGCTTTGATTACTGCTTTGCACACTCTTGGCATTCTCTTGATGAGCTTCAAGAGGTAGTCACCGGAAATGGTTTTCACTTCACAGGTGTGCCCTGTCAGGTTTAATAAGTGGGCTTTCTTGCCTTATAAATGGGGTTGGGACCATCAGTTGTGTTGTGCTGAAGTCTGGTGGATACACAGGTGATAGTCCTACTGAATAGACTGTTAGAATTTGTATTATGGCAAGAAAAAAGCAGTTAAGTAAAGAAAAACGAGTGGCCCTTATTACTTTAAGAAATGAAGGTTAGTCAGTCCGAAAAATTGGGAAAACTTTGAAAGTGTCCCCAAGTGCAGTGGCAAAAACCATCAAGCGCTACAAAGAAACTGGCTCACATGAGGACCGGCCCAGGAAAGGAAGACCAAGAGTCACCTCTGCTGCAGAGGATAAGTTCATCCGAGTCACCAGCCTCAGAAATCGCAGGTTAACAGCAGCTCAGAATAGAGACCAGGTCAATGCCACACAAAGCTCTAGCAGCAGACACATCTCTACAACAACTGTTAAGAGGAGACTTTGTGCAGCAGGCCTTCATGGTAAAATAGCTGCTAGGAAACCACTGCTAAGAACAGGCAACATACAGAAGAGACTTGTTTGGGCTAAAGAACACAAGGAATGGACATTAGACCAGTGGAAATCTGTGCTTTGGTCTGATGAGTCCAAATTTAAGATCTTTGGTTCCAACCACCGTGTCTTTGTGCGACGCAGAAAAGGTGAACGGGATGGACTCTACATGCCTGGTTCCCACCGTGAAGCATGGAGGAGGAGGTGTGATTGTGTGGGGGTGCTTTGCTGGTGACACTGTTGGGGATTTATTCAAAATTGAAGGCATACTGAACCAGCATGGCTACCACAGCATCTTGCAGCGGCATGCTATTCCATCCAGTTTGCGTTTAGTTGGACCATCATTTATTTTTCAACAGGACAATGACCCCAAACACACCTCCAGGCTGTGTAAGGGCTATTTGACCAAGAAGGAGAGTGATGGGGTGCTACGCCAGATGACCTGGCCTCCACAGTCACCAGACCTGAACCCAATCGAGATGGTTTGGGGTGAGCTGGACAGCAGAGTGAAGGCAAAAGTGCCAACAAGTGCTAAGCATCTCTGGGAACTCCTTCAAGACTGTTGGAAGACCATTTCCGGTGACTACCTCTTGAAGCTCATCGAGAACGCCAAGAATGTGCAAAGCAGTAATCAAAGCAAAAGGTGGCTTATTTGAAGAACCTAGACTATAAGATATTTTCAGTTGTTTCACACTTATTTGTTAATTATATAATTCCACATGTGTAAATTCATAGTTTTGATGCCTTCAGAGTGAATCTACAATTTTCATAGTCATGAAAATAAAGAAAACTCTTTGAATGAGAAGGTGTGCCCAAACTTTTGGTCTGTACTGTATCTATCTATAGATATATAATACCAAGCCCAATATTTATAATAAAATGGTACATGGAGAGTTAAATAAAGACACACAAAATCTGCGTTAGGCAGGGGTCACACTAGTGACAAACTCGCAGCAGTCTCGCACCTCAATACCCGGCACTGCCGCCGGAACTCGGGAGTGGAGCGTTTTGCTACGCAGAAATACATGCAGCGCACACTCCGGTCCCCTCCTTGTATGCACGGCTGGGCTCATCCCCCCCCTTGTATGCACGGCCGGGTTCTTTCTCGTCCTGCCCCCCTGCTTGGCTCATTCTCATCCTGCCCACCACCCCCCGGGCTCATTCTCATCCTCCCCCCCCCCGCTTGGGGCTCATTCTCATCCTCCTCCCGCCGCTGGGCTCATTCTCATACCCCCCCCTGTATGCATGGCTGGGCTCGCTGCTCACGAGTCCTTACGCGGTCCCTTCATGTGTATGTCCAGGCGCCGGTATCTTCTTCCTGTGTGAGCGGTCACGTGGTACCGCTCATTAAGGTCTTGAATATGGGCGCCACGCCTATGGGTGCAGTACCACGTGTCCGCTCACACAGGAAGACGATACCGTCGCCGGAGACCATTGGAGCTGCAGGCACCGCTGGAGGAGGAATGATGTCTTCAAGAGGGGGGAGGAGGACCAACCCCAGACTTGCGATTGCCTACAGTGGTCAGGTGACTAGAACAGCACATCATCAGTAAAACACCTGATGGCACGCCATTCTAGTAATCTGACCATCCCAGCCAATCAAAAGCCACTGGACTCCTGTAACAGAACAGTATAAATATCACTTCCAGTGCAGAAGCAGACCAACAGAACAGCCTGGGCTGGTTCCACAGGGGTGCAAACATCAGAGTAAAGCTCTGTTTTGCTGTATGGGGACCTGAAATTCCTGGCAGCCCTGCTTAGTTTAATGTGTGAATAGTGCTTTCATTTAAAATGCATGTATGATATGTAGCCTTATGGGTGATTTGTTTCCATAAATCACATCACAAGCAGCAGATAACTGGGTGTCAAAGGGCAAAAAAGAGGAGGCAGAAGAGAACATGGTTTCTGTCGGCACGGACAAGCCTCCTTAACACAAGGCGGGCAAGGCGAGGCAGCTAATCACTACGCAGTCTGTATTAAGCCTAAGACAATCTCCACAAGAAATGTGATTAATCCATGCATGACAGCTTAAAGGTCAATGCCAGAACTCAGAGTGTCTTGACTGCAAGGAACGCACTGACTTATTTTTATATCTTCTTTAAAAATTACAGCAGCCATGAAGTGGCTCAAAGAGCAGAGTAATGAACGCCATAAACCTGCCTCATAAAAATGGCATTCATGCAGTAATATAACAGGTCAGATGTGCAGGGAACATTTCATTAAAAATTCCCCTTCTTTTTGGCCCAAGAGAGGCTTAAAACTAATCATATAAAGTGGCTGAATGACACCATTAATAAGCATTAATATTTTAAACCTTTAATAGTACAACAGAGCTAGGCTGTTATATCAAAATGATACAACCTTATTAGGCAGTGCAGTTGGCTGTACTGAGCGTGAACTGTCAGTAGCTCTCAGTGGAAATATTGAGGTGGACCAAGGTCAATGGCTGAAGCACTTCATGTGCTCGTGTCTATGGCAGGCTGATTTCATGATAGGTGACCTCTTTCTGGCCCAATCAGCAGAGCGCTGACTTACAACCTTTGAAGAATAAAAACATAAAAAGGAAGAAAGAGCACATGCTGCTTTATATTAATAGTACAAGCATGAGCCATCCGCACAATGTGGAAATAACACTGCGGACCAACAGGGGGGAACTTACAGGCACATCTTCTCGGTCGGATATTGGGAGAGCAGTCTAGAAGGCAATTATAGTAACACCCACAGCTTAGAATAAAGTCGGGTTTTTCTTTTCATTGATGAATACTTGCTAATCGTTCTCCAAAAGAAAACTTTCATGGTATACATTTGGCTAATGAAGTACGTGGGAATGACAGCAGATAAGACAGGAGAACTTCCGTTAGTATATACTGAACGTACACAGCCCAGTATTGTGAACCGAGCCTTATATGTGAAACACTGCAAGTGTCTGAATATCTATTAAAAAGACAATGTATGTGTGGAGGAGTACAAAGAAAACTTACAGTAAATGGGAAAATGTTCAGTAACCTTGCTGTTATAATGAGCTATTAGTGTGTATACGTGTAGAGGTGGTGGGGGCTCTGCCTTTGAACAAAGACCAATAATCGACTATAACATACCAACAATTTTGCTTTTCAAGGAATATACTGTTAGTGAAGGGTGCCTAGGCTGCAGAACATTTTCTTTTGTGCATATACACTATTAAAAGTTCATGTGTATCATTTATATAATTACACTTAATCAACCATGTGGGCTTGCAACATAAAGAACGAATTTCAGCATGTGGACATGATTAGAAATCTCAGAAATGGCATACCTGCTTTAGTAGAACTATAGTTCGCTAAATGTAGAAACGCAATTCACTGCAACTCTTGTGGGGAACAGCAGAAGTCCTCATTTCAGGGTACTAACATTTAGGTTTTCTAGTACAAAAATAGGTCACAGAGGCACCAAGCGCACAACCACTGCAGCCAATCACTGGTGATGCCGAGCACAGCATGTGACCTGTGATTGGCTGAAGAGGCCACCAGCAGACACGGTCATTGCTGCCGAGATGGAAGCAAAAACAAGAGGGAGACCCCACTGCATTCCTGCGGGATCGACAGGCAATTAGTCCACTACTAGTTTATTTTATTACCTATTATTTTTTAATATTACTAAGCCCCATGCCCGCTACGTTTATGAGGTCTGTTCGGAGGTTCTGCCTGAAACTCAAGTGTACTCCGTTCATGTCACTGCATTCTAAGGTCCCGTCAGAGGCTTGTCTGAATCCTATTTTCAGGAGGAACCCCCGAAAGCACTGCAGGAAATCAGTGTGAACAGTAGCCCAAAGAATCCCCATAGTCCTTTCTTTATATTCTAAGTGCAACATCTGCAAGGAGTTTGCATGTTCTCCCCATGTTTGCGTGTGTTTACTCCCACATTCCAAAGACATACTGATAGGGTATTTAGATTGTGAGCCCCAATGTTGACAGTGCCAATAATGTCTGTAAAGCGCTGTGGAATTAAATTGTACTATATAAATGACTAAAATAAATTCTTCCCCATCTTTCCTAATCCATAGTAATTTGACCCTTTACTAGAGACATTAATACATAGGAAACAGTTCTATTATCCTTATACATATGAAATCTATTGTGGCAGAGTTTAACTATAGGTGTCTTACACCACAAAGCACTTTAGCATGGAACATTGAAAAAAGAATGTATTACCGTAGCTGAAAAGGGCGTCAATCCTTAAGGTACTGTCACACTTAGCGATACACCAGCGATCCCGACCAGCGGTTATGACGCGGTCAGGATCGCTGGTGCATCACTACGTGGTCGCTAGTGAGCTGCCACACAGGCAGATCTCACCAGCGACATCGCAGGGGTCGGGGGTCGCTATTTACCTGTCAGACGAGGCGATCCTGACGTCCTCCCGCCCTCGTACACGCGTCGCTCATCTCCACAGCAGGAAGCGGACGACGAGAAACAGTCCAGGACGTTCTCGCGCGATCAGCGATAATCAGCGGGGGAGCAGGTCGGAGGTAAGTATTACACATAGCGATATCGCTAGCAATATCGCTATAACGTCACAAAAACCAGTGACGTTATAGCGATATTGCTAGCGATATCACTTAGTGTGACAGGCCCTTAAGACATAAAATGATTGCCATACTGCGTACAGTCAGCTCACCAATTGTTACTAGCTTTTCAGTCTCCACATATTCCACATAGAAATGTCTGAGATAACTGAAGGTAACCTACATTCGCTCACCAAGACTCTCACCTTAATGATATTTTAAAGTCAAAGTTTTATTCAGCTTTACAGCCCTTCCGCAGAACGATTTCCAACGGACTAAAGGAACAGTTGTCGTTTTGATAAATGATGGATTGATATGAAAAGATTTCCACTTGCTAAGATCCAGCAATTATTTTCATCTTACGGTGCATGTGTCTGCTTCCCCACAGAACTTTATGAGACGCCGGGAGATTTGCCAGTCTCATTTCAGAGGTCACCTTACGGATTCCATCTCTGAATTGATATCAAAACTACCTTTCTGCTCTATAAAAATTCAAACTGTTTGGAGCTGCCCACACTGAATCTCAATGACATGTAAATGCCTTGGAACACAGCAGTAGACCATTATGATGAGTGCAACGATGAGCACTGCAGACCTTCCTCTCAAGCAAGTATTTTCAAGACATTGCTGAAAAACATGAACTTGAGTGTTACTATACCAACAGTAAAATGTTAAGTCGGATTTGATGCATTAGGTTATGTATTATACACCACATTGGTGTTATTGGCTACCAAGTAGGATGTGAACCATTGAAAGGTGAACAGCTGCTTGCATCTTTCCCAGTTACCCCAATATCTAGACAGCACAGAATTCTATACATGTTGTTCACTATGGTGTTAATGCACACTAAAAAAAATCCAGACTGGTTATAATGAGTAACAAACAAAGGTTTATGAATGGCCGATCAAAAGGAGAACAGAACACCGTACTTTCCTTTTTTCACAGATAAGGAAATTATATTCTGCATGCAGGGAGGAAAAGATATTCAAAGGGGCAAATTCTATGAAAACCTCATGGAGAATAAAATGGCTAAATTTTCAGGTTGCCTGAACAATAAAACATTACAATAAATTCATTCAGCAGCAGCACAGTGGACCTCGCAGAATAGAACAAAATAGGAGAAACAAGGCAAAAGAAAAAAATTAGTGTAGCTGTGGCATAGCTGAGTGGAGCCTTCAAGACCACAAAGGAAACGAATAGAACAAAATAGGAGAAACAAGGGAAAAGAAAAAAATTAGTGTAGCTGTGGCATAGCTGAGTGGAGCCTTCAAGACCACAAAGGAAAAGTACAGATAATCAACACATGTGGCATACAGGTGGCAAAATGTCAGCCTGGGACGATGAACTGGAAAGTACTGAGAGCAAAGCTTGTGATCTTATTTGTTGACATTCTACATGAACGAAGGAAGTCGCATCCTTAAGGCCCTCCACAACCCCAACATACACATTAGACCAATATCAACAGACGGCCTAAAGTGTACGGTGTGTTGGGGAGTTAAGAGATAAAGCTGTTGGCCAAATGGTTCAGCAGCTGCTTTATATTGTGTTTTGGGGAGTGGGCATTAGGATATGTTCACATAGCAGAAATTCTGTGGATTTTCAGACATGAAAAATGCTCATCCAAGTGCTGCAGAGCTTTTCAATGCAAGAATTGGTGTGACCTAGATTTCTTTAAATTTATAGTTTTGTCACGGATTTGAATTCAATGTGAAAGCCAAAATCCTCAAGAAATCCTAATGGTTGCAGATTTTGAGAAAGGAACATCCAAAAGTTAAAATGTATTCTCAAAGCTTAAAATAATAATAAAATCTGCATACTAATCTCTCCTGGGGCACCTACGGTAACAGTGGGATGGTCCCTAATGATCTCTGCACATATGAGCTCTAGTAGTTGAAGTCTAGATAGAGAGATTGGTAGATGACATGTTAACACTACTTTGAGTGCATAAGTAGTGATAAGTTTATAAGAAGTACACAGTGCTATATAATATGATGACTTCGATATATTAAGAGGATGAAAACTTCGATGGGAGTGCTTCTTTACCAGCACTTTCCTTGCAATTTTTGCAACATAATGTGCAACATGGGAACATACCTTTAAGGCCCATTTAGACAAGCAGATAATTGGGAGCAATAAACTGATGAACACTCGGCCAATGATTATCGGTTGGTGTAAACATTACGTGATAAAAAAAGGTAAACACTTGTTCATTGATTGAATCATTTCATGCTGGCATTAAAATCATTGTAATCACCAGCAAATCATCCTTTGTAAACAGGAGATGTGCACGTAGATGATCATGTTAATGATCATTCAGTGCACACAGAATTCTGGTTTGACCTGTCTAAACAAGCCATTAAACGACAGCCGATCAGCTTGTTTGTAGTTAGTAGTTTAACATTTGCAGTTGGCTTGTCTAATTGGCCCTTTCTTAGGGCCCCGTCACACATAGCGACTCACCAGCGATCCTGACAACAATATCAACGTGTCAGGATCGCTGGTGAGTCGCTACATGATCGCTGGTGAGCTGTCAAACAGACAGCTTTACCAGCGATCAGCATCAGAGACGCAGAGCGCGCGACGTCGCTGTGTACTTTAGTTACCAGTGCGCTGATGCAGGGAGCTGGTAACTAAGGTACACATCAGGTATCTAAGGGACGTGCGTCCCTTAGATACCGATGTGTACCTCATTTACCAGCTGATTGCTGGTCTCCCGCCTGTCACACGCAGCGATGCGTGCTGGCCAGCGGGAGACCAGCGATCAAAGACATGTACAGGGCTTTCCAAGAGCGATCAGCGATACCGGCATGGGGGCCGGTCGCTGATCGCTGTCACACACAGCGATCTCGCTGGTGAGATCGCTGTTGTGTCACAAAACTTGTGACTCAACAGCGATCTCGCTAGCGAGATCTCTATCTGTGACGGGGCCCTAAGTGTTGCTCAAAAAAGACAAAGGTGCATTTAAAATAAAAGATTATTGTAAACGACAGTTCCTATGGATGCTCGTTCATGACAATCTTTCAGTGTAAACAGGCTGCAGTACCCCATGAATGAGAAAAACCCTTGTTCATGGGTTAAATTATCTTTTGTGCTGCACAAAAGATCATCATTCTTGGCAGTAAATGGTCTTGTATAAATAGGACATGTGCTGCCAAGAACAATGTCAGCCTATGCGCACTGAACGATCATTTACAGATTGTATAGTGTGCATTGTTAAGCACGGCCTGCCTGTGTAACCAGCTATTAAATGGCCGTGAATAAGTAAATATTTACCGATCGGTGGTAGTTAGTGATAGGTGAGGGTAGTCGGCACTGCTCGATACTTGACTGAGCATTGGGGTGCTTGATCAAGTATCGAGCGGTGCCGAGTATCGCGTAGTGCTCAATTCCCTGCAAAAACCTACCATAATTTCAAACTTCTGAGCCATGATTGACACTGAAGCGGGGTATTCCCCTGCAGGGACTTCTCTAGAAAAATGCTCGAGTTACTTCCATTATGCTCGCTACCTGAGTTGAGCACATCCAATGTGCTTGATTCAAGTACCGAGCATTTCAGTGCTCGATCGTCACTACTGGTTGCATGATGCTCTCTCTCTGTACAGACCATTGTCTGTGAACACAAACACAACACATTCTCTAACACCAAAACGAGCCAGATAATACGCACATGGCATCAATATGAATCTGATAGAACAATACCTATGCATGCCTTCATATGAAATGGACAATACACGGATTTTACAGTATGGCCACACAGACCGATGAGTGAAATATCACTCTTCCATACACCTCAGTGGAAACAAATTCATGTGTTCTATAGGACTGGCATCACAGATTAAGTGTAACAAGAAATATTGTATATCCATTCAGCATTGCATATAAAGCAGTCTGTGCATAAAAACCTCACTTTGTCCAAACAAATTAAAGGGCTAGCTGATATGGTTTGTTATCTCTTCCCTAATTGTATCCGTTCACAGCTGTCTGATGTTGGAAAGAAAGGTGCTAAAAGGAAGCAGGGAAACAAACATTATTTCTCATCTCTCTGTGCCAGATCTCCCCGCAGTTGGAAACATGCCTGCTGGAAGCCTTTAGCCCAACATGGCTTTGAACTTGCTTTCACTAGACTCCATTTGAGCTTGCATTATAGCACATGCTAATGAGTACTTGCTATCCTGTAGGGCTGTTTTAAGTTTATTTCAAAATATGCATTTGTAAATTTATATTAAAAAGCCTGATTTTGTGTTATTTCATCTGCTGGAGACACATTCAGAAGTGTAGAGCAGGAATTTGCAAGTTTAGTCTCTAAAGAGAATTCCAATTTTTGAAAATAGGCGCATTTAAAAACAAACTATAAAAAGCAGAAAGCAGATAAAAGTCCACAATAAATTGCTTTGAACATTTAACAACAGCTTAGAGACTGTGGATAGAAAAGGCATTTTTTTAAATTTTTTTATTTTTTTTAGAGACCTCTGCAAGAGCAAATGCGATGAAAAGCAAATAAATCACCTACGAAATTAGACTACAACTACTAAGACCGTCTATGTAAAAAAAATAAATTCTTAGGGTTTAACAATATTTAAAAGTTCTGCATATCTAAATTATTGGCAAAAAAGTTGTTTTGTTGTGGTTTGTGTTTTTCAGTTGTCCAAATGGTGACTATAATGTGTCAAAAAACACTATCTACATTAGTTATTAAAGTGTGTGGTAGTGGTCCAATCTGTGGCGTCACAGTGCTGGCCCTGGTGGCAGGAATTAGTAACGCTGTTACACGCTTGGTACATGATATTAGCAGTAGCTTGAAACTACAGTGGAGCCACAGTTAAGGGGTCCGAAAGCCACGAGACCTGTCACCAAGACAAAAGTGGAAAGGAAAGTTTTTGCGCTTTTTTTTTTTTATTCCTGCTGCTCCCCCGATAATGCGTTTTTTACTTTTTTTAAAAAAAATCCGCCATACGATTCTATAGGTATCTTTTTGTTTTCTGCTTTTTATGGTATTTAAAAAGGAGGCACTGGTTACTTATGCACAGTTGCCTAAAAACATGTTTCCAGAGAATCCTGTGAGCAATGTAAAGCCCATAAAAATTTGCACTAAATAAAAAGGCCCATAGTTCTAGCCCTGTATTGCGGATGTGATAAAAAAAACAAGCCAGTATACTCAGGGGAGCCAAATGAATAATAAAAGAGCAAAAACTGCCCACTTTTGACCTGGTAACAAGTTTATTTAAAACATTAATGCCCGGATTCATCAGCTTCAGTGTTTATGCCAGTGTTGATGAAGAAGCATGTTGGAGGCAGTGGTGCCTTTGTTTTTTTTGGTGTTTTTTTTCCTTCACCTTGCTAATGGTCAGTTCGGGTTAGAAGATATAAAGGTGTTGATAGATTTAGCTTTCGAAGTCCTGCACGCCCATTTTGGAGTGGTTGACTGTAAGGGCAGAATCCCTTTAATGCAAAGGGTAGTCATATTCAACTTTTGCGACCATGATTCTTTGCATATGTAAACAACAATCTTGTATAGACGGACGAGGACAGCTATTTTCATATTGCGCCAGTCAAACTCTCAGGACCACCACCTTTATTATACCACAAGAGGTTAAGGCCTGGTCACACATAGCGATCTTGCTAGCGAGATCGCTGCTGAGTCACAACTTTTGTGACACAACAGCGATCTCACCAGCGAGATCGCTAAGTGTGACAGCGATCAGCGACCGGCCCCCATGCCGGTATCGGTGATCGCTGCAGGAAAGGCCAGGACTTTTTTTTGGTCGCTGGTCTCCCACTGGCCAGCACGCATCGCTGCGTGTGACAGGCGGGAGACCAGCGATCTGCTGGTAACTAATGTACACATCGGGTATCTAGGGACGCACGTCCCTTGATACCCGATGTGTACGTTAGTTACCAGCTTCCTGCATCAGCGCGCTGGTTACTAACATGCACAGCGATACCGGGCGCTGGGCGTCGCTGTGCTGATCGCTGGTGAAGCTGTCTGTTTGACAGCTCACCAGCGATCACATAGCGATTCACCAGCGATCCTGACACATTGATATCGTTGTCAGGATCGCTGTTGAGTCGCTATGTGTGACTCCAGCCTTATTTAGCAGTATGACCATCTCTAGGTCTTTCTGCTGATAATATCCTGGAATAGAAAGGAACTAATCAGGTTCTTGTTTTTCCAACCTCCTTTGAGTGAATAGATAGCTTCAAGCATATTAGCAGGCAAACGCTTGATGAAATTATCAGACCGCCATGGTATAAACAATTTTAAGTTAATTTGTGAGCGGAGGTGAATATAAAAAGAAAAAAAATCCCACAAGGCAATCAAGTAAATCAGGTAATTATATCCTGGAAGGGCAGATTACATCATGGAAATTAACCAGAGTGCGGCTCATACCTCAGAGAAAAGCAAAGCTTTCACACACCAATTACACGTTATCATTTTGTGTATACATTATATTTACTGATAAGCAAAACACTTTCTAAACTCTCCCCAGAAATAAACAGTGAATTAATCTAGCATGAACAATTTAGTCTTCTTCACCTTTATTAAATTTGTAATTACTAGTAACTTTTCCAGCTCTTGCAAGATACTGTACATTATGCCAATGTATGGAAGCCTGACTGTATACATCTAGTTTTCAAAGGACCTCTCACTGTGATGGAGCCATGCAAAATGCATCATCATCAGTGTACTTTTAGAGCCGCTGCTATGGGAGAAAGATGCTTGTGTTTTTCAAAGTGCTATGCTAAATTTTTACACAATTACGCCTGCTTTTAAAAGCCACACCACCTTTATGTGCTGTCCCTTATAAAACAGACATATGTCATATTCTGTTTTTAAACATGGCTAGCATGCCTTAAAGTTTTTTCTATTTTTTTTTTTTACCGGGTTGGAGTGCCACTTCTATTCCTGTTTCCTTCTGCCTTTTTTTTTTATATCGGTTGAGATGTATGTAAACTGCTGCTGCCCGGTCCGATGGGCGGGGCTTATTCAACTGCTCCCTGTCTTGCTCTACACAAGAAGAAATGCATAGAGCAAGACAGGGGGGGGGGGGGGAGCAGGTGAGTAAGCCCCGCCCAGCGGACAGCGGCAGTTTACATACATCTGAACCGATATAAAAAAGGTATTTACGCATGAAAGGTGCGGGGTCAGGGGGAAGCAAAAGTACTAAGAGAATCCTTATGTGACACACAATTGAATTATATCATTATATGATATCTCAAAAAAGGGGTGACAGATTCCCTTTAATGATGGCACAAAGGGTAAAATACTGATAAAACTGCTGTGAAAACTTAAGGTGCATTTCCACTGGTCGATTGTGTCCTAATAATGGACCAGTGTAAGTAGGCTGCCAATCACCAGAGGAACAAGCAAAATAGTTTTTCACTCTTCCTCCTTCTGACATCATTTCCTTTGACAATTCTGAGGCGTTTTTGGCAGCAAATCTGCAGCAAATCCGCAAACCTTTTTACACCTGCGTTTTTGCAGCAGATTTGACTCAATTGAAGTCAATGCTGCAGAAATGCAAAAAGACTTGACATGCTGCAGAAAATAAAAACGCTGCAAATACAGACAGAAATGTACTGAACCTGTGCACAACACTGCAGGATTGTCATTGAATTACCTTGCTTGAGTATTCCATTGCGCTTTTGGAGCATTTACACGCGATAAAAAATGCAACGAAAACACATCGTGTCCACATAGTCTTAGACTGTGTGCACTTACTTTGTGCAGAAATTTGCACCAATTTTTTTAGCACATGATGTTGAATGTTAGAATGATCCATTCCTGCTAAAGCCACATCTTTTTCCCCAATTGTCTGATAACTTCCATTTGAAAAAGTTTTTTCCCCTCTTTGAATCCCCATACTCCGCTCCACATCTGAAACTGGTTGTTGATGGAAGAATAAATGGAGATTTTTTTGTTCAGCCAAGGCATAGGGACATCAGTACAAACCATTGGGAGAAAAAAAAAAACATAGCAATTTACAGTGAATTAATCTGTTCAAAATTAAACAGCTCGTAAGAGTGCTCCATAAAACCAGGTCAAATTGACAAACATCCCAAGTTCATTTCATTCAGGAAAAAAAAAAATTCATTGGCAGGAAGACTTCAGAGAGAATAATTACTGACTGAGCACAGAATACAGCATTTAATTCTTTCTGCTTTCAGAGAGAAACTATGTGTAATAATGATACATTTATCCTCTCAACCCCTGATTAAGATTTCTCTGTGGATTTAGAGGAGTGCAGCAGCAGATACTCCATCATAAGCTTCCATTCTGCTTTCAAGCATGTTCTCTCCCCGTTCAATGCTAGCATAAAGACATTACTCCCCCTCTGCGCACACATCCATGTCCCTGACTGAAGTCACAGGTAGAGAAGATTACATTTACATTTCAGAAATTATTGCTACATCTCCCATGAGATACGAAGTACAACATATATTTTCAATGGTGAAGAAAAGCTGAAGAAACCTGCATCAGAGCTAGGAATTTCATTAGCCAGGTCAAGAGGTCACAACCCCAACGATTAACCGGATCAAAAACACATTTTCCTTGATATACAATTGTAGACTAAATCAGGCCAAAATTAGGCCAATCATGCTGTTTGACATTTAACTATTTCTGGCCAAATCCCATAAGATCTGCATGTTCATATTCCTCAACGCCACCCCTTTCTCTCACTGTGGAGAGCCTCTTTAGAACCAAAATTGATTTTATAAGTGTGTTTACAACATGTGAGAAACCATAATAATGACTTCATCATAATTATCAGCATCAGCCTCTCAAAAAAAAAACCTCAACTGACCAAACTACATTGAATCTATGGAAGAAACTCTTCTCAATTTATGATCCTTGAAAAGCTCGTTCATTGGAACTTGTGTGTTCTGGTGTGAAACCCTTCAGTTCACGAACGCAGTCTTAATCAATGAAAGGTCAATGACTGGATGATAATTCCAGATCAATGTGATAAGTCCACGTCACCTCCAGGTTACACAACCAAGCACAGTAACCATTCAGGCTTTTTTACTACCATACAGAATGGAAAATTCACTATAGATTACCGAGAGCAAACATACTATTGAACTGACACCATAAGGGGCATCGGGCTAAGCTGCTGTCCTGAAAATATGTGCGGATTAATGAGGTCTTTTAGTCACTGTATCACCCTGATTTCTAATGGTGTGTAATTTCACACTGCAATGCTTCCTTTACACTTGCCGTGTTTTAAGTGGCCCGTTTTTGCGTCCCAAATAGATTTCTAGGGGGCCGCAAAAATTCATTGGAGCGCCGTATGACTTGCTCGATATTTTTCATGGCTTATGGACACGGCCCCCATTGAAAAGCAATGGGGCCGCAAAAACAACAGAAGATTACCCAGTGTGTTGTTTTTGCGGTACACTGTGAAGACTATTTGCGGAATGCCGTAATTTGTTTCCCCCTACTTTTCAAAAGCTATTCCAAACCAGAAAAACGGCAATTAGAGAAGATTTTTGGGGCCCGTTTTTGCAGAAGACCGTGAAAATCACGGCAATACAGTCTGGGCAGCAAAAAACAAGGCAATCATAAAAGAAGCCTTAGGATTCTCCTCTACTTGCAGATTTGAGAGGTCGTCACATGACCAGTTATATACGATTTGAATACATGCAGGAATGCGTTGACTACCTTCTCTTCCCGCTTCTCTGAAGTGAACCTTGTCATTATTTGCCCTTAAGTATTCGAATTGCATGTGAGCATTCATATGACAACATTGTGAATCTGTAATAGAGGATTATCCTAACTAAGTATATATTATATACCATTAGGCAGTGTCGGACAAGGGTGCTAAGGGCCCACCAGTAACATTGAAATTTGAGGGGGCCCACTTTTCCCCTGCATGCAAATATTACACTACCCTCGTTCACAAATTTACCTATATCTATTATATACTTACCTAAAATTGTCCGTCATCCACTTCCGTCCGGACGTCCTCGAATCCTACAATCCACCGCGCCGCACCGGAAGTAGGCCGACCGCCATATTGGAATACCCAAGTGATGGGTATTCCAATATGGCACCCGCTGGTGGTACCAGGCCCTTCCGCAGTACCACCAGAGGGGACACCTCCGGGACCCCCATGCTGGACCCTGCCGCCGAACCCCTGTCGCCTGCCCACCCACCTCCGTGCATTCACAGCCGGCAGGAAAGACCGCGGCTTGAGGCCTGTGCTGGAGATGGGGTGCGGGCGCCCTATGGTGGTGCCGCACCCCATCTCCAGCACAGGCCGCAAACCACAATGTTTCCTGCAGACTGTATGACTGCACGGAGGTGGGTGGGCAGGCAGCGGTGGGACACCCCCCCCACACACACACTGCCCTCCCGATGCGATAGCCTCGGGCCCACATCTAGTCACTATATAATAACAAACTGGGTAATTTGGTTCATGAATGAGATGCTGCTTTTTTCTGTACAGATTGAATGCCAAGTACTGCCCATACAGTGGGGTTGTGGGCCCTGATCTGCACAGGGGCACACCGGGGGATTCCCCTGTTGTCCTATGCGCCAGTCCGAGCCTGCCATTAGTAATCAGAACAATACAGTGCCTGCCAAAAATTACCCCTGGTCCAGAAAACTTCAAGTTTCCACTTAAAAAATGCTTGTTTTATAGAACAAAGATACTGAAAATATTAGTTTCACAGGGTGTTACTTGAAAACTCCTTCCACTGGTGCAAGAACTTGGTATGATGTCCATGAACATACTTTGCATTTACACTTGCTCTGCATAGCACCCCCCAATCCAAGTCTCATCAGGGATGCTGAGGGATACCTGGTGGGGTGAGCAGGATGCCTGTGAAGCTGCAGTGTCCTCTCTGCTTGTCACAGGAGCTTACAGAGTAAGCGCAGGCGCAGTCTCCTCTGACAAGCAGAAAAAAAAAAACTACATTAGCAATGTCTCACTATGTCACTTTAGGAGGGCAATGGCACCACCATTTTACAAGTATTGGTTCTTGTAGCACTGCAGCTGAGAAAAGCACACAATGTCAAGAGCCAATGGAGCCTACAAAATGTCTGCGCCCTAAGGTATGGAAAAAAATAAGAAACACATTGATTTAAGCCTTTCCAGATTGCTGGCATTAAATCACCATGTGTGTGTATACCTGCACTTTATAAGACAGAAAACTGGCATAATAGCATTGATAAATAGCATTATAAAAGTATATTACAAAGAGTACCGTAAATGAAAATGTGATTGTCCCTTTTCTGAGAAAAATAAAAGTAAAACACAAACTTTTGGTAAAATGAATTCCATTTTTTAATTAAACATGCTACGAATCCTTTGTGAAATTATCTGCTAGGAAAAGTAAACTATAATGAAATAATAATTAAAACACAATTGTCACTTTTATCTTTATAGACAGGTCTGCTAAAGAAGGCTGGCTGCGCAGTTGGTTGCAATATGTTAAAAATGTTCTCAATTTAATGGTTCACTGCATTTAGTCATATTTGAAGTCAAATGTAGAAAGTCCTCTCCTACACATTTACTTACATACTATAATTTCTAAAATTATGATTTAGAGAGCGCTCTACAATTTAATACAACCGCACATTTTTATCATCTAGAAATTTTACAATGTGTATGTGGTACAAAATTAAAAGTGTCACCTTTGTGGGAAAAGACTAATTGTACCCATACACATTACAGCAGAGTTATCTACACCGGATTTTGATTGGACCAGCCAATTATCTTATAAATATGGGGGCTTTCTGACCACTGACATATTGAATTTCAACTCCTTGTCCTTAGTCCTCACAAGAGATAAGTCGCCGCTAGACATGTTTGGCAGATGCTTATTCCCCTGTCCCTGTTTGAAAACACTGGAATGTTTGACCAAACCAAGCATGCATGGGAGGGATGGGAGCTGTTCGCGGACATATGATGAAGTGTATAGGCACCTTACGGGTATGTTCACACATGGCATTTTTAGAGCATTCATATGCAGAAATAAGAGATAAGAGATAAAAAAGAATGGATCTACCTGTATGGTGTAGATCTTTTTGTATGGTGGACCACAACACCAGGGATATGAAATTACTGGTATTGAAAGGTAACTTCACATCTCAGAAAGAGAGAAGAGTCTGTGATAAATTTATAACGACCTTTCACACTCTCAATGCTGGAATGAATGTGTCGCATGGATTTATGTCTTTTTACATCAATTAAGGAATTTGCACCTAAGACCTTGTGGGGGCATCACAACACATTAGGAGACCCCAATCAGAGGACAATAAAACACCCGGACTACTTATCTATGAACTGGAGCAATATTTAGGTTTCTCCCTCTCCCATAATCATAATTCTGCTTCACGTCACTTGTCTCATCTATTGCATTTTTTCTGTGCTGTATTGTGCATAAATATGTGACTCTTCAGATTTTGTATTAGTCAATGCCTGATGAAGAGACCTGAGTAGTCTCGAAAGCTTGCAATGTGTTACCATCTTTTCAGTTAGCCATTAAAAGGTATCAACCACTGAGGACTCTCAATTCTGAATATTTTTGTATAATATAGACACTACTGCCACCCAACAATTGCTCTCAGCAATCAGCAGCTTCTCTCTACATAGAACTCCTGTACTGCAGCACTTACAGCATCGGGAAACGGTCAGATACAACTGTGACCATTTAGAAGCAGGGTATTCTCTTCTATCAAATCCATAAATGGTGTAACCCCCAAATTCCACCTGTGTTCCCATCCTTCTTCCGGACCTGCAATGGTTAGAGATGACTGTAAAGTTGACCATTCACAAAAGATAGCTATTGACCAATAAATATCTTCCTGAGGTCTACTGTTCAGGCTGAAGGGTAAAAGCATCTGACATACAGACATACATCTTTAGCAGTATCTATATGTCAGGGAACAAAGAATACGATAAGTTCCAACATTCCTGAACCTTCGTCACCTATCAAGGATGATGGCAGACATATGGGGCCAGAGTGGTGACCACAAACACACACACACACCTAAACAGCTGCACTCAACTTGAATTGTATGATGGTAGTCTCAGCCAATTTGTGTGTTTTTTATGCTTTGATTTACTTGCACTCCTGAAGCCATTTTCCAGAGCGGCTATTTTAGAAATATATTTACTTGAATCCATTGTCCGACACAATAAGAAGTCCTATCTAGTCTGCACATTGTAGAACAAATATAAAAGCATGCGAAGCATTGAAGCTATTATACTAAATGGTAAAAATAAAGCCTGAAAATCATAGCTGTGTTTACCAAGTATAGATCTCCTGTCAATTATTGTTTGTCATGGTGTACACTATGAATCTCTGTTTAAGTGGATCCCAAAGGAAAAGGCTTCATGGCGCATCAACACATTCAACATCAACAGTATACACTACACATAGCATAAAGGAAACACTCATTAAAGTGGGTTTTTGATACATAGGACATTATAAAAGAGGTAAGAAAACTCAGGAGGGCTTTGTTGCAAAAGGCTGCATTTCAATGAATCACAGTGGCAACATCCCTGTTACAGCGGCAATATAAGGTTTCCATGAGCAATAGCACACAGATGATTAAATATAGCATGGGGAGTCTTTCTACTGCTATAGGTCATGTTTTTCTTCATTATTCGCTAGCGTCTTTTGAAAACCTTTCTAAGATCACAGTGAAAATTGCTAACCAAATCTGGCAATGTGAACGTCGGCCCACGTAGAGGATGAAATGAGCCTTCGAGTGAGTCGATTTTGTAGATGTGCAGCAGTTTTTCTGACATGTGACTTCTGTGGTTAACCTCATGAGATACTATCAGTCAATTCCAGTAAAGAAAAATCAGGTGCGAGGTTTCCAAGAGATGTGCGTGACAACAACTTTTTCACACTATCTTCTGTGGACATACAGAGGCTACCATATCACTTGGTTTCCCACTAATGCGAAAAGTACAAAAACAACCACGATAACAATCTAGGCTTTCAGAATAACTGTTCAAACAGCATATTTTGGTTTTCCTATGTCTGCTGATGTTCATTTGCTGGTCCACATAATGGTGTGTTCGTCTTTAAATACGGCACATAATATGCTAATTATCTCTGACTCCCCCTGGTAAAGAATCATTGACTGAACAGCCTTCTCTGTACCTATACCAATACAAGGCGGACTGCCAAATAAAGGTTGTCAGAGCTGGATTTGGGGCTAGCTACAGGTAATTTAGAATAGTTTATGTGATGTTTCTAATCATAAATCGACTCTTAAATAAGGGCTAAAACATCTGAAGCACGGAGGGGAGAAGCTTTCTGGGGATCGGACTAGTCAGGTCTCTCCCAATAGTCCCCAGCCGGCTTTTCAAAGCATATTTCTCTCAAATGAAGCAATGTTTTAGAGTAGGGGGTAATTCACAAGTCGTTTTCTTCTTATGAGAGAGCTATCCATGTTGTTCACGGATAGCACTCGTACATCTACAGTGGGGGAAATAAGCACCATATTTGATCCCTTGCTGATTTTGTAAGTTTGCCCACTGACAGACATGAACAGTCTATAATTTTAAGCGTAGGTTAATTTTAACATTTAGAGATAGAATATCAAAAAATGAAATACAGTAAATTACATAATATAAATTATTTAAATTTATTTGCATTTTGAAGTGAGAAATAAGTATTTGATACCCTACCAACCATTAAGAGTTCTGGCTCCTACAGGCCAGTTAGACGCTCCTATTCAACTCATTACCTGCATTAAAGACAGCTGTCTTAAGGGGGTTTTACACATAGCGATATCGCTATAACGTCACCGATTTTGTGACTTGTTAATGCTATCAAGGTAGGTGGGATCACAGTCACCAAGAAAACCATTGGTAACACATTACGCCGAAAAGGTTTAAAATTCAGCAGTGCCCGCGAGGTCCCACTGCTCAAGAAGGCACATGTGCAGGCCCGACTGAAGCTTGCCAATGAACACTTGGATGATTCTGTGAGTGATTGGGAAAAGTAGTTGTTGTCAGATCAGACAAAAATTGAGCTTTTTAGCATTAACTCAATTAGCCGTGTTTGGAGGAAGAAAAATGCTGCCTATGACCCAAACAACACCATCACCACTGTCAAGCATATGGAGGTGAAAACAATATGTTTTGGAGGTGTTTCTCTGCTAAGGGCACAAGAATACTTCACAACATCAATGGGAGAATGGATGGAGCCATGTACCGTAAAATCCTGAGTGACAACCTCCTTCTCTCCACCAGGACATTAAAAATGGGTCGTGGCTGGATCTTCCATCAAGACAATGATCCAAAACATACAGCCAAGGCAACAAAGGAGTGGCTCCAAAAGAAGCACATTAAGGTCATGGAGTGGCCTAGTCAGTCTCCAGACCTTAATCCCACAGAAAACTTATGGAGAGAGTTGAAGCTCCGAGTTGCCAAGTGATAGCCTCAAAATCTTAATGATTTAGGGATGACCTGCAAAGAGGAGTGGACCAAAATTTCTCCTGAAATGTGCGCAAATCTCATCATCAACTACAAAAAATGTCTGTTATTTCTGACTGCAAAATGCAAATAAATTTATATAATTTACACAATTTGTGGTACAGTAAAGGGTGTTTTACTAGATGGGAGATACATTTCTCCCAGCAGATTAATGTATGGCAGGGATTTTCCCTAAAGACAGGACGTGTGATGATGTAATGGTCACGTGATCAGCCCATGTAATATTTACATCACCGATGGGAGGGGTTATGGGCTATGTAATGGAGGTTGGTATTTGGCACATGGTGAATGTGTCTGGAATTTACAGGAACTTGGCTGGACTTAGCCTGAACTTGTATACAGGATCCCCGTGCTGCAGGACTATAGCAGCAAGACTCAACAACCCTGGGAATGGCACCTGGCGGATGCCGCCGGACCTGGCAGCCGCTTAGTTAAGCCCGTCTCGTGCAAGGGGTGAGTCTGGGACCAGTGGTTCTCCAAACTGGAGTACATTTATGTTTTTCCCTTATTTTCCGTTAACCTGCTGTTTGCAAAGTGACATTAAACCACTGAAATTAGACTTTAAGCTTGTGTGTTGCCTCGTTACTGCAGCCCTGCCAGAGCGAATCCCTACAAATGTGATTTTCTGGATTTTATTTTGGATATTCTCGCAATGTTAAAATTAACCTACCCTTAAAATTATAGACTGTTCATGTCTTTGTCAGTGGGCAAATTTACAAAATCAGCAAGGGATCAAATACTTATTTCCCCCACTATATGACAGTCTATGGGGCTTTTCACATGTTAGATTTTTTCCTCTGACTGAGTGGTCCATGCAAAATCGCAGAGACATGTTCTATATTGATCAAAGTGTCTGATTAAAATCAGCAATGCAGGTCGGTAAGTGTAAAAAAATCTGACAGCAGTCGGATGTCAATCAAGAGCTGTCCGTTTTTCATTGATTGATAGAAGGTCGAGAAACCTTTTTCTTCCATTATCAGTGAAAAGAAAGTGATAAAACGCACATGAAAATCACTGATGAAACTTGGTCCATTTTTCTCGTACGTAAAATAAAACCTGATGTGTGAATGAATCCAAAAAACTTATCTGGCTGCAATCACTTAGACAGGCTGTGCTTCATGCTACCCATGAATCTAATTGACAAAATGCTGTAAAAGGTTGGGCCATTTGACTGCTATTAAAGGGTGTGGATTTTACATGAGGAGAGCTCTTCCTCCCCTTGTCTTCCTGCAGTGACTGTCAGGCTGGTTTGTATATGTGCATATATGCCAGCTTGTCAGTCAGCTTTCATTATGATTACACTGGACTCAACACTCCAAGAAGCCAAGACAGCCCAACATTTTTGTGTTAATTCAGCTAATAGGTGTACCTGTGCCTATAATGTGCTGCCATTACAAGAGCATATTAAGTTGACAGATCCACATTTAGTGTTCACCTTTCAGTGTCTACGCCCAGCAGCCATGTTTTGCTCCCCACATTCAACAAGTCCATTCTTTCACACCTTCGTTTTCTTTAGTCCTTCTGGCATAAGGAGACACAGAGAGCCAATACTACAAAGATGAACGGCCCCCTCCATAATGAGTCCACCAAATTACACTGCTGCCTAAGAAATGGTGGTCAATGTACTCTAGGATACATACGAACAAAAAACCTTGTGCTTGATTTTATTCAGAAGAAAAAAAGGCGACTGGAATATAAAAATAAATGACAAAGTGTTGAGACTTTGACTAGTAGCTGCAAGACCTGTATAGACAATCTTGACCTATCTAAGCACGGACATAAAGCAAGGAAACGTGGTCATAAAGCATTATATGCTACAATATGCAGTATTCATCTAAATAGAAGAATGAAGATTTTGCAGTCAAAGGAGACGTACTATTCTCCCCTAGTCATATTACGGTTTCAGCTGTAATACTGCAGACACGTTAACTTAATGAAGCCAGTGGTGTGAATAATGAAACTGTGATGAACAGAGGAATGGAATGCTTCTTTCGTTCCTTATGAAAGCACACAGGAAATGTTGGTAAGTTACACTGAATTGACAACCCATATACCTTAGTTACAATGAGGAAAACAGGCATCTGTTTTATAAAGACAAAAATCTTACCAGGACAGTGGCTTTATGCTTTGATAGGTCATGGATTAAAGATGGAGGCTGTAGTTAGTGAGCTAAAACCCCAACATACACTAGCTCTGCTCCCCACATTCTACAGAATATATATATTGATCACACCAGCGGCAAGGCAGGAATGTTTTACACTTGTATGTGGGAGATGGTAATAAGCTGCCTTCCATCAAATTTGAGTTAAGCAGTCCTGTGTACATCAGGCTTCCTTCAGACGTCCAGGTTGCATGTACGTGTTCTATCATTGATTTTCACGGACACAACATATTCCCATTATAATCTATGAAGCTGTACACATATGCGGATTTTTCCGCAAACGGAGCATAAATCACAGAGACATGTCTGTTTTTTTCCAGCATCTATCTGCTGTCAGGGTCTAACATTGCAAAGGATAGGAGAAACGATGCAATGTATTCATTCATTTATACATAAAAACACGATAATACGCAAAAACATGGTACCAATATCATCAGTGTATGTGAAAAACACTGACGTCCATAGCACTAAGCACTTGTCCTACCCTTCATTTATTTTTCATACTAGTAACAAGAATAATATGTAAATCGAGAAACCAAATGCACCAAACAAACTTCATGGTTTAGGAATAAGCTAAAATAGACTTTAAGGGCCAGTTAAGTGACTCCAGGAGGCAGTTTCAGGTTTCTTCCATAGTAATAGACAAATAAGGCCAAATAAGTTGGCTGATCAGATTTGTCCAATCTTGCCTTAATGACAATGCATGAGAGATCCCCTAGTTCTTACAGATGATTTTAGCATACTTGCCAGGGCCCCCGTATTGCTTGCCGTCCCTAATTACCTACAAACTAAAATGGCTGTCTATACTCATAGAAATGTTTTCCTTCTTTCTCCTGTAACATCAAAATAATATTAGGCTATATAAATGGTCTAAAAGATGCAGCCGTGATGCTGGGAATCCACTTGCCCGAGGTAATGATGCCTAGAGCTCTGTAATGTCACCCTGCAGGAACTGCGAGCAGAGACATGGGGGAGCAGCCACTGGTCTGTAGATCAGATTTTGCTGGAGGAAGGCACGTTGACAAATATTCTGTTTGCTGAAGGATGCAGCTGAACAGCAGAATTTTATAGTAACCATGATGGATTTCCAATACATAAAAAGCTCCCACTGCTCTACATCAGTCCGTGAATTTATCAGTGTTATAGAGACTGCCAGAACAGGAAAAGCAGACACCAGCACCTTTCAGCTTAGGTCTTGGCAGACAGTATGCACATTATAGATGAGAACATAAAATGTAACTCAGAAATAATAATGTGTTGGAAGAGCCGAACGTTGATTTTAAAATAATTACAATTTGCTAAAATCAGTCACACGCGTCACCCCTGTGAACTCTGATAACAAATCACAGTACAAGAACTACTACAGGCCGCTTGTGGTACTGCATCATCATAAGCTTCACCCAATGTGAAGCATCAATCACAGAAAGGGGATGGCAGGAATACAGCTCACAAGACGTAATTGCCAGATAGACACCAAAGAAAGAGAGCCATAGTTCCTATTTTATATTGTTAGATTTGAATTATCAATATTAATTAAAGTAGAACTCCAGGTTCATGGTCACCATGTCCACTCACCTGAACATTCTGTATAATTAAATTATACTGACTACCACAACATGGAAAAATGTTTGTTTTTTAATCACATATACTGATGATGATTAAACAGCTCCTGCCATGCAGTTACAATGTAGAAAATGACAGTTCAGCCTTCTCACATTGTTCTTATAATCCATTAATTTTAGAGGAATAAACAGTGACATAATTATAAAAACAGTTAAAAAGCAAAGAAGCCAAGATAATCCACCAGATGTGTCCATGTTAGGATTAACACTATCCAAACAGAATGATGATCACAGTAAATAATATACCATGGAGCATGAAAGTGTCACTCTATGAAAAACCTGAAAATGCTAAATATTTATAAATATGTGCAAAAATAAATTACCGTAAGTCAAACTAGAACATAAGAGTCCTGTGTATATGGCTGATAAGTCCTACACAAGGACAAAATAACCTTAGCAATGCACTCAAGTTCAGGTATATAAGATCAGATAAGGCCTGTTTCACACATCCGCTTTTTGGCATCCGCCATCCGTTTTTGTGTGAAAAAACGGATCCGTTTCCGTTTTACCGCAAACGGATGCAAACAGATCCGAGGTAACCGCTAATGGAAGTCTATGGGACCAAAAAACGGATCCTCCAAAAAAATGGCGGATCCGTTTTTTAACGGAAAACGACGGATTTGGACGGATTTTAAAAAACGGAAGTGTGATCCAGGCCTAAGATCCAAGTGCTACAAGACAATCATGTAACAGCCATATTACATGTACACATAATACAAAGAGGACAGAGATGAAAAACCAAACATGCTCCACAAAGCTGATTATAAATACAGTCATATGTTAAAGTTTGGGCACCCCTATTAATGTTACCCTTTTTTCTTTATAACAATTTTGGTTTTTGCAACAGCTATTTCAGTTTCATTATGTATCTAATAACTGATGGACTCAGTTATATTTCTGGATTCAAATGAGGTTTATTGTACTAACAGAAAATGTGCAATCTGCATTTTAACAAAATTTGACCGGTGCAAAAGTATGGGCACCTCAACATAAAAGTGACTTTAATATTTCGCAGATCCTCCTTTTGCAAAAATAACAGCCTCTAGTCGCTTCCTGTAGCTATGAGTTCCTGGATCCTGGATGAAGGTATTTGTGACCATTCCTGTTTACAAAACAATTCCAGTTCAGTTAAGTTTGATGGTCGCCGAGCATGGACAGCCCGCTTCAAATCATCACAGATGTTCAATGATATTCAGGTTTGGGGACTGGGATGGCCATTCCAGAACATTGTAATTGTTCCTCTGCATGAATGCCTGAGTAGATTTGGAGCGGTGTTTTGGATCATTGTCTTGCTGAAATATCCATCCCCTGCGTAACTTCAACTTCGTCACTGATTCTTGCACATTATTGTCAAGAACCTGCTGATACTGAGTTGAATCCATGCGACCCTCAACTTTAACAAGATTCCCAGTGCCGGCATTGGCCACACAGCCCCAAAGCATGATGGAACCTTCACCAAATTTTACTGTGGGTAGCAAGTGTTTTTCTTGGAATGCTGTGTTTTTTAGCCTCCATGCATAATGCCTTTTTGTATGACCAAACAACGCAATCTTTGTTTCATCAGTCCACAGGACCTTCTTCCAAAATGTAACTGGCTTGTCCAAATGTGCTTTTGCATACCTCAGGCGACTCTGTTTGTGGCGTGCTTGCAGAAACAGCTTATTTCGCATCACTCTCCCATACAGCTTCTCCTTGTGCAAAGTGCGCTGTATTGTTGACCGATGCACAGTGACACCATCTGCAGCAAGATGATGCTGCAGGTCTTTGGAGGTGGTCTGTGGATTGTCCTTGACTGTCCTCACCATTCTTCTTCTCTGCCTTTCTGATATTTTTCTTGGCCTGCCACTTCTGGGCTCAACAAGAACTGTACCTGTGTTCTTCCATTTCCTTACTATGTTCCTCACAGTGGAAACTGACAGGTTAAATCTCTGAGACAACTTTTTGTATCCTTCCCCTGAAAAGCTATGCTGAATAATCTTTGTTTTCAGATCATTTGAGAGTTGTTTTGAGGAGCCCATGATGCCACTCTTCATAGGAGAATCAAATAGGAGAACTACTTGCAAGTGGCCACTTTAAATACCGTTTCTCATGATTTGATACACCTGGCTATGAAGTTCAAAGCTCAATGAGGTTACAAAACCAATTTAGGGCTTGAGGAAGTCAGTAAAAAGTAGTGAGGAGTGTTCAAATCAAGAAAATGATAAGGGTACCCATACTTTTGCACCGGTCAAATTTTGTTAAAATGCAGAGTGCACATTTTCTGTTAGTACAATAAACCTCATTTGAATCCAGAAATATAACTGAGTCCATCAGTTATTAGATATGAAACTGAAATAGCTGTTGCAAAAACCAAAATTGTTATAAAGAAAAAAGGTTAACATTAATAGGAGTGCCCAAACTTTAACATATGACTGTAACTGAATGTAATGTAGAGAAATACCCAGATATCGGTAAAACTTGAATTCTAGGACAAAGTATAGCTGAATTCTAGGACAAAGTAAAGCTTCCTCAGAGGTAATGGTAATTCATTTCATTGCAACTGTCAGTCACTGAATATGAGTAAACCGCAGCGATTCGAGCAAGCTCATGTCGCTGTAGTTACAGACAGATGCTGTCCACATAACACTACCAGCATCTGCCTAGTATGTAGGAGGCTCAGCTCCAGAGTCAACTTCACATAGTTCTTACTTATCTATGCCAAAAGTGTATGTTATAGGTCATTACGGTGTTAAAGCCAAAAATATTAAAAGGACATAACTAAAGATAAAGTGTAAACTAAGGGAATTTAGGCTAGTGTAGTGGTTGTTTTCTTTACCTAACAAGGACAACACATGAAGGCAAAAGACTTCATTGCTATAAAAGGTAACTACAAGAATTGTTTGTGACAGAGACAAATAGAGAAGAATTGGTAAATAAATGACTACAATCGGACATTAACTTAAACCCCTTCACGACCAGTGACATTGTATGCGTCATGAAAGTCTGTGCCAATCCGACCAATGACGCAATGCTGTGTCATGAATTGATAGCCCCCCTGCGGGTGGGGTGACCGGGGTCAATGAAAGGTCACCCGACCGGCAGGTACAGGGGGTTTTCTACTTCAAAAACAGTTGGGGTGGCTGTTACGCCCCCGTCACACACAGCGATCTCGCGATCAGTGACTGGCCCCCCTGCCGGGTATCGCTGATCGTGCTCGAATGCCCTGGACTTTTTTTGATAGTTGGTCTCCCACTGGCCAGCACGCATCGCTGCGTGTGGCAGGCGGGAGAGCAGCGATCAGCGAGCTCCCAGCTCGTATCCAAGGTAAACAGCGGGTTTCTAAGCGCCTCACGGCGCTTAGAAACCCTCTGTGTACCTTAGATACCAGCGCGTTGATGCAGGGAGCTGGTAACCAAGGTAAACAGCGGGTTTCTAAGCGCCGCGGGTTAGGGTTAGAATTAGGGTTAGAAAAAGGGTTAGGGTTGGAATTAGGGTTGGAATTAGGGTTGGAATTAGGGTTGGAATTAGGGTTAATTTTAGGGTTAGGGGTGTGTTGGGTTAGGGTTGGGATTAGGGTTAGGAGTGTGTTTGGGTTAGGGTTGGGATTAGGGGTGTGTTGGGGTTAGGGTTGGAGTTAGAATTGAGGGGTTTCCACTGTTTAGGCACAGGTCTCCAAACGCGACATGGTGCCACCAATGATTCTAGCCAATTTTGCGTTCAAAAAGTCAAAACAGTGCTCCCTCCCTTCCCAAGCCTCCTCTTCTGTACCGGATTACTCACAAAATTCACCGTTTTGAGATGCGCTATTCATAGCTTTTTGCTAGACCTGGAGCTAATGCACCAAGCAAGCAGACAGCCGAGAGCCACAATTCATGAGGTCGCGAGCTACATGTGGCTCCCGAGCTACAGGTTGGGGATCCCTGCTCTAAACGGATGGAAATATAAAAACTCTGGCTAGCTCATGTATATCCTAATTCTTTAATGTGGTCTACTGCACAGGTATAACAATCTACTCCATTACTTGGCACTATAACCTTTACGAGGACTATTTGGAGAAAATGCTTTGGGAAAATCCTCCCATGCATCGTCTCCCTCTACTATGACATAGTTCCTTTATAGCCCATTCCATCCACATAGCACAAAAAAAACTATGACTAAATCCTTGAGTAGGTATGACTTAACTGACCGTACGGCTATGGAAATATAATTTTAAATTGCCTTATCAATATTTCCATCAATATCTTCATATTAAAGAACTATATTCAAAAATTATCTCATTCTCTAAAAGTTTTGTCTCCTACGCCTTGTGAATGATTATGCAGTTCTTCTCATAAACTTCTAATAGATCCCACTCTGACTGTACCTCCTACACGCTTATATGCAAAAATGGGAATCCTTCATAGTCGTCTCAACTCCCAATTAAATTAATATGGGGGAAAAAACAACCAAATCATCCATAAGGAGAATATGTCAGCTATTGTTTTTCTGGTGCCATACTCCACCTCTCCTCCACAAACTTGCTCCAAATATTTCTAATAAGTACGGTATATGTGATGTGGAAAAACAGGGGCAAAAACAGCTCACATCTTCTGGTCTTGCACATCAATCCAACCTTAAAAAAATTATTTTTCGCTTAACGGATATACCAATTGCATTAGATTCTCTATATTTTCTCCTCAATGTCCCCAACCATAGCGAAAAACTGATAGCTTGCTTCTTTACTTTCTGACAGCTGCAAAATGTTTAAATAGCAAAAAAATGGAAATGGACTCCGGTGCCGCCATTGACAGGCCCATATTCCAGACATTAAAGATGTCAGATGTTAGATTAAGATTCTTAGATACATAGATAGATGGATAGATAGAATGGATAAACAGATAGATGATAAATAGATGGATGGCTAGAAAGAAAAATAGTTAGACATAGGATAGTGAAATATTAAGCCACTAGAGGACTTTATAATATATACAATATTGCAAATTTATTGAAATAAAAGGTGTTTTTACACACACCTAAGCTGATGAGTTGACCTGCTTGTGCGGAGCTCAGCTCATCAGACGCTGTGCCGAGGGAGGAAAAAGAAAGTGGAGGAGGGGGGTGGGGGAAGGTGCAGTTAGAGTTGTCACAGCACAGGCATACTACACAGGAGGAGGCGGCGCCGCATAGGGTCATGATGGATGGCTGGGAGGCGGTGCCCAGACGCAACAGGGGCATGATGGACGGCTGGGAGGCGGCTGATACAGGGGGACACACCATACCTATGGGACGCATTACAGGTATGAAGAGCTATTTATAAAAGGCAATATTTCTGCATTACTAGGGGTCAGAAACAGAAGATCCACCTTCACAGAGCGCAACCTTAGTGCTACTGAAGGTGGCTCTTTAACTGAAAAACGCCCTAGGGGGGGTGACAGGTTCCCTTTAAGAAATAGACCGTATTAATAAATATGCCCCAATGGATGTAATAGTGTAAATAATTATTTATATAGCACTAATATATTCTGCAGCACTTTTAAGCTGAAGAACGTGAATCAATAAACAAATCATCCTATACATAAAAAAACTGGAATAAATCATGAGGGTGGGGTGGGATATACATCAAGGGATAAATGCAAGCAATGCAGTGGAAAATACAAGTGGGGTATGGTCCTACAGATTTATTTAATATTGAACACATTAAATATCGCATAGCTGAAATGTGACTGAAGGAAAAGAATACATATGTTCAGAACATATATTAGGCTTTCATATATGTATGCGATAGAAAGACACTGATATCAGAAGTAGAATGGAAATAATAAATGGATGCAAAATAAGGACGTAGTTGGTGTATGCGGATGGAGGAAATCATTTTTTAACTCCATGTTTGGAAAGCAAGGGTCCATTGAAGATAACAATCTAGCGTTATAAACAATATAGAAGGTGCTGATTGTTGCCATTTTATTGGTAGCTCAGTAAGTATAAAGGCAAGAAGGGCTGCACCTTTCAAACAGACAATAGCTGCTTACAGCCTTTAATAAAGACCCAGAGAAGGACGCCAGCTCTCTTGCAGAGGCGGATAATTGAGGGGTTAATTACACAGGCAATAAAATAGGTTTTATGATTTACTGTGCACAGCCAGTCTCAATATTCTGGCCATAAATAAAAGACTGCAGATAAGGAGAGCTGCAGGCAAAGCAGGACCCAGCATCTTTAATGGGCAGTTATACGACCCGCTGTGCGTACACGGGCTGTAAATCAGCAGAAACATCTTTTATGGAGTTCTGGCTTTTATGATGTCATTAACTTTCCTCCTTATACTTTAGGTTTAATGAAATAAAGTCATGAGGAGGGATCAAAGGATGAGCCGATGCCTTTGGGTTCCTTGTTTTATCCTTTGTTACAGCCAAAGGGGAGGTTTATGTATCTGAGTAGGGACCTATTCTGGCATTCAGCTACTTTGTAGGGGGGAAAAATTAGATATTGTGTTCTTGTCAGAGGTAAAAAATTGCTTTATGATTACCAGCCGTTGGCATTAATATGATTAATAGGAATGTGCTCAGGGACACACTGTACATTTTTTACTCATTAAGTAAATTCAGTCTTGCATCTAGGTTTTAACCTGTTTTTGAAGTCATGCTTGCTGCCAAAAAAAAAAGAATTAATTTACCTATTGGGGTGAAAGCATACTGAGCAATCATTATTGGCTTTACAAATGCATTGCACAAGCAAGACACGTCTGAGTGTATCCCAATCAATAGAGCAAGACATGGAGGCTATTACATTTTGGGAACAGGAAGCAGCAGGGAATCAAATACAAGTTATCTACAATGCTCATTGTACCCAGAGACCAGTAGGATATCACTGTTCAGCAGCTGGAAGAGAGACATTTTCTTGAGGATTTCTTTTTGTTTTAAAGGGATGGCAGTAGCTCACGTCCTATGAACAGTCCATACATTCACATAAAATAATACTTTGTGGCTCAAGAAAGTGTATATTAAATTAGCAGTGTAAATCAGACTGTGGAAATTCCTGAATGATCTTTTAAAAAATATGCACTCTTTGACTAAGCTATGGATCCCCAACCTGAGACTTGGGAGCCACATCTGGCTCTGGATTCTGTGACCTGCGGCGGCTGTCTGGCAGCTTAGTGCATTAGCAACAGGTCTAGCAAACTGCTATGAAGAGCAGGTGTCCAGATTGTTAGGGACGGCGGAATGCACTAATAAATAAATAATAAGTGCGTTCGCCGCCCGGGGTCCACCGTGCAGTAGGTGTTACACCGCTGCTAGATAATGGCAGACGCACAATATGGCGGTATATCGCACACGGGTTGAACGTCACCAGGTGTGCACAGAGCGTACTATTATCTCCACAGAGACGCATGGAACATAAATGTAAGTACTGAGCCTGTTGGACTCACAGGTCTCAGAGAACTGCACGCACGGTGTATGGTCACAGGATCTGAACCCAAAGCAAAGGGTCAGGGTCCGTCTAGACCTACCGTGTGTGCGGCGTTGCTACCGCGGATGCCCACAGATGCTGCTGGTTGCAGCGCGGCGACTGACTCAGCCGCTATACGACAGTGCCCAGAGAAGGCGCACTGTCGGACGCTAGTTAGGTGAAGATATGCACTGTGGCCTGTATCATGCCACTGACTGGCACTGGCGCTGACCATAATATTAAGTCCCTATCCACACACGTAATATCAGAGGGAGGGGAGTCTTAATGAGTCATTCGCAGGCACATGCATCCGTCATCATTCACACAGGTAGCAAGTAGAGTCTATACTAGAGCATGGCCGAGTGGCCATGCGGGCCTTTTATAGTCATGCGCTTCCAGGACCTTCCAGATCTCTGAGATGGACCAATCGGATCAGGAGAAGGACCTGAGCATGTGACTCCCAATCTCCACTGGGAGATCGACTCGTGAGCACGCCCAGTAGCACGGCGAGAGGACTTAGCCTCTGGAGTGGCTTGCTGCAGAGCAGGCTGCGCTACTATTGCTGGTCCAGAGGTGGCAGCAACAACCAGAACCAGAGAACTGGTCTGAGCAGGACGTCTGGATTGCCGAGATTGCTGTGCAGGTCCCTGAGAGGTCGGAGGGGAATGGGAGACCACTGGCTGCATGGCTCTGGATTCCTGCTGTGCAGCTGCAGGAACCCGATGCCTAACACAGATGTGACGTCTGAGTAGCCTCATACAGAACAGCTGTTATGGATCCGTATATATTGGGCATGTGGGGTGGGTGGAGAGATAAATATGGCAAGCTGGTAATAGGGTGGTGCATTCAGTTAGATAGGTGCTTGACTCTGGATGCAATAGTGTAGTCGGAGTGCTTGATGCTAGAATACTGAATGGTGGGAACACCTAGACGTAAATGTACTGCCTATAAGACAGGCTGGCACAAGATCTTGGTGTGATTTCTGGGGGAAGTTTTTTCATTGTCATTATACCAGGGAGTGTCAAAACTGGAGAGGGTGGGGGAATCTGATGTCTCTACTTCGAGGGCTCTGGATGTGGCTCGCGACCATCTGTTAGGGTAGGATGTGGCACTTAGTGAATGAAAGGTTGGGGACCACTGGTCTAAGGCTATATTCACATATATACAGTGCTCTCACTAAGCACAATGTGAGGATTTCTGTCGGATTCCCATAAATACAGATGACAAAACTTTGTCGTCAGAATACCAGAAGCTACTTCCATAAACCTAACACTAGGGGCGCTCTATCTATCCCTGCTCCACGTATTACTTTTGATGGTGACGATGCCAGGGCCATGTACCTTGCTGACCTCCTGAATCAGCATTATATCTGTCCCCTTCCCCTACCAAGGAAAGTGGGGAGTACTAGTGTATGCATATGCACAAGCCATACTAACAAGGGAGGATGTACAGGGACGAAATGAAATACCAAACATACAAATATGCACTCCCAAACAGAAAGGTACACCAGGAAGAAAAGGAAGGAAAACCAAATTGCAAAGGATTAGGATTTGCAAACAGCCGAAACACCGAGCAACAGTCACAAATCAACACTCCAAACACCTCTGCCAGCAACCGACTTCTGCACTCCCTACCAGGAAGTACAAGATTAACACTGGCAATCCAAATTGCAAGAGGCCAGTATATAGGAGTGGCCAATACTGAACAGCTGAGTTCATCCAAGCAGAAAGGCTTCAGAGACACCAAGCTGAACAGATTAACCCCACTGCTATCAGAAACCTGCATTGTTTAATATGAAGGAGAAGTGCTTCTAATCAGTGCAGGAGTAAACCCGTGACCACAGGATTATGACAGAAATCCCTGACAGAACAATTTACTTCAATGGAGGTGACCGAGGTTCTTGGAAACTGTCTAGTCTCTGGCCTCTCATCTTTTTCAGACACGCACAAAATACAGCAGACCACATTTTTGTGCATGTATGAGAAAAATCAATAGTGCCAGGATGGGACTTCAATTGTCTCCTTGAAGTGAACGGCTCTGTCGGTGTTTCCCCCGGAATCCTGTTTTTGCGGGGAGCACTGTATGTATGTGAATTTAGCTCAATAGAGTGCGCACACAGCCGTATTACAGTAAAGGTTTATCACGACAGCTGTTGGGTGACCCGTGACCATAGGCCCCTTCTCTGTCCCCAACACTAGGGGGCGTCCTAGCTCGCCCTATTCCCAGGGATATTTCTGAAGGTGAAGGCGCCGCGGCTTCTACCCTTGCCTTATCTCCTGAGTCAGCCCTCTGTCTGTTCTCTTCTCCCACCAACGGAAGCGGGGTGCTATTGTGCACCGTAGTACACCAAACCAACAAACAAGAAAACACAAACAAGGGTTAATAGAAAACTCAAGGCATACAAAATATTTACTCACATATAACAGAGGAATGCACCGGGGCGTGGAGGTAGGGGAATAAACAAAAATAGAGAAGGATAGGGAATTACCACACTTACAAAACAAGTAACAGTCACAGATAACTCCTCCAACACTACTTCTCATATGAAAACCTCTCCCTCCGGAAGCCAGTCAGCAAATGTTAGCTCTGACAAGGATTTGCATCAGAGCCCAGAATAAAAAGGGTAAAGGAGTGGCAAGCTGAGCTCAGCTGCGAGTTCAGAGATTGACAACATGGCCGAATAACCCCTGTTTTGCCAGAAGGAATAAACACCACTAAAATGAAGGAGAAGTGCTTCTTCTCAGTACCGGAGTAGGAGCAATCAGACGCTGCGATCTTCTGGCTCCACACTGTTGCTGTAACCCTGTGACAAGTTTGGATAGCACTGTACTTGGAGATGAGAAAATAATCATATTTATACATGATTCCATGCGCTTGAGGCCTAAAGCCCCCTTTATATTTAGCGATGCATCAGCGATCCCGACAACGATATGACCCGGTCAGGATCGCTGGTGCTTTGCTAAATGGTCACTAGTGAGCTGCCAGACACATCTCAGCAGCTTTGCATTGTGCAGAAGGGAGAAGGAGGACAAATTATATTCTAATTAGAGAGGGTATACATGACCTGTTTGCAGGAGGGCTCCCTGGACGCACGTTTCGCGTTAGCTTTTTCTTAAAGGGGATAAGAAGAAGCTAACGCGAAACGTGCGTCCAGGGAGCCCTCCTGCAACCAGGTCATATATACCCACTCTAATTAGAATATAATTTATCCTCCTCCCTTCTGCACAAAGCGGTTTCACTATTTATAGTATTTGAGTAGCATAGTTGCACATTTATCATTATATTCTATGGTTTTATCATAGCATTATCTTTTAAGCAGATACATATATATATATATATATATATATATATATATATATATATATATATATATTTTTTTTTGCTTGTGTCAGGAATACACCAAGACATTTTGAGCACTATTGCATTTTATTAATTTGTTTATCTGTTATTTATTTTTTCTGTAAATTATTTGAGGAGTGGTATAAATAAATACATTATTCTATTTTCTACGCTGTTATGAGCTCTGTATAACAAAAATTATAGCTTTCATGAGAAAATAAATTTATTATCCTTATGGTTCATTTAAGTATCTATAGTGTAATTTAGCATTAGTGCTCATATATTATGGATATAATGTCCTGACATTTTATAGATGCTTTCTAGTTCAGTTTGAGCGTTAGGATTAATCCATTATTCACACACTGATTGGAAAATAATTGTTTTCATATCCATTGAACCATATAAGCACCAATTGTACCAGATAGTACTTTTTTGTATTAGTATTTTTTTTTTATGTTTTTTCTCTTTTATTTACTTTGATCATTAGCTCGTTAATTGGGTATTACGGATCCTGTGTTTTCAGGTCCATTTGTGTGTCTACCTACTAAATTAACAGAATTCATTTTTACCAATTGTCTGTCAATAATGTTAATAAAGATTGAATTTTAAATTTATTTGGCATATACTTCTTGTAATTTATAGGTTTAATGTTATTTTGGAAGTGCCTTATGAAATTAGGTCACCCCTTTATGGTTTTTGTGTGCTAAGAATAACATCTGCACAATGAAGGGTATGAGTGTGTTTCACACTTTGTCTCTCTGGTGTATACTTCTAATCCTTTTTTGGTAGTAGGGGAGGGGAGTTGGTTATGGAGGGACATTTAGGGAAGGGTGGACAGGCTAATATCTGAGGACAAAAATCTGGGTAGAGGGAAGATGGGGGAGGGAACGGAATCAAAGAGCTTTGGATAAATGAAGTCTTGTGGACTAAATTACCCAACCTACACCATAGTATGTTCAACCAGTGGAAATTATTTAGCACAACTGAAGCTGGGAGGCAGACCTCGGCGCCTTTATTCTGAGCACATGACTGATGTGTTGACATCACTGCAGTGGTGAACAGTGATTCTTATCTGTTGCTAGCGGCAACAGTCATTCTCCCGACATGGGGTCCAGCAGAGGGTCTACTTGCTGATGCAGGCCTGCACACCAGGACAGACAAATAGGCTTTGGAGATGGACAGGGCTCATAGGGAGGTTTTGACATAAAGGACCCTTTAGAAAGGCTGGAATTGTCAGTCCTTTGATGGCCTCATGCTGGGCCATTAGCTTCTGTTACTAATTTGCTGTGGATGTGAGAGGCTGAGCCGTTTGAACACCTGCAAGAGACTTTGCAATGCATTGTGGGACCAGTAAATTTTGCAGAGAGGCCAGACCGCCCCTGTCCATTACTTACAAGGCAGGAAAGGAAGGAAATTATTAATATCTGGCATAGCCTCATCCCGCATTTTAGTAACCAGTTTCTATGCACTGCTGTTTTCACATGGCATCTGGTGAGTCTACACAGACTCCTCTCCCAATGTGTGTTCTTATCCCACAGAAAATGTGACTCATGTGGATTATCAGAATTCCTGTGCCGTCAGATACCCAGAATACCCTTCTTCCATAGCCATGATTATTAGCTCTCAGCCTTTAATGTTCGTAGCCAGCAAATGAAATAATGGAGAGAATATGTCTTCATTTCCCTCAGACTGATTATTCTCTGTCTGTCTGGCTCCATCCCAAGGTTTCAGAATTCTCTCAGAGCCATGATCCATCTACTCTGGTTTTCCGGTGGTGCAGACCTGCTTTCGGTTATCATTACTAAACTCTGGGCTGTGGGGGGTGATTAGTCACAAGAAAACCATACAAAGCTAACATTTCTCTCCGTTCAGCCAGAGTTTAAGGATATGTGCACACGCTGCGGATTCTGCTGCGTTTCCGCAGCGTTTTTGGCTCTGCAGAAACGCAGCAGATTTTGCTGCGTTGTACAGTACCTTTATTTCCTATGGAAATAAAAAAAAGCTGTGCACATGCTGCGTTTTTTTCCGCGCGGTTTTGCTGCGGTTTACAATCCGCAGCATGTCAATTGTTTGGTGCAGAAACGCTGCGGTTTTACACCTCATCCATTATGAGGTGTAAAACCGCAGGGCAAAACCGCAGAAAAAACGCAGATAATCCGCAGAAAAACCGCAGAAAAACCGCAGAAAAACCGCAGCACTTTGTCCTGCGGATTTCCTGCGGTTTTCTCTACAAAATCCGCAGAGACTAAAAACTACGTGTGCACATACCCTTACGTACACTTTTACAGCTCATCCGAACCCCCTCCCCCCTCTTGACTTCTATATTGTTGGCCATTAAAATCAAGATCTAATAATATATGGGAGATGCCACTTGAATAGGAATTTTAATGAACCATCAATAAAGAAGTGATTTTATCTTTTTGGATTGAGCTGGGCAAACAATCTCTTGTTCTCTTCAGCATTTACAAACATCCAGCAATGCCAAAGTCTCTGGCTTGCCAGAAATGAATATGGACAAGCGGGTGAGCTAGGTGTTCTCTATTTATAAATGTAATATGGAAAAAGTGGTAAAAATTGAGAAATTTTCGGAGTTCTTTCCCCTCCCTCTGACTACTCGGACAAGAAATCTTTTGCAGACATGTAATTGCCAGACACATGCATATTAACAGACACTGCCTGCAGGAGAATTACGGCTACTGTGCAGCATGAATAAATATTTCAGGGATTAAAATGGATGCTTCATTGCTGCATGGATTTAATATGTCCCAGACCCTAGAGGAATACAGAACACCATCAAAACGGAGATTCATCTTTTCAAACTTTAATTGGAAGACTGACACTATATAATGTATATGGAATATTCTTGCAGATGGCTATAGCTCAAAACGTATCAAAGTGAGAACATATGTTATGTACACAAGATATATATAGGTTGTATTCAAAATCTACAAGTCACCCAAAAGAGAAAAGATGTTTTCCATATCAATTTTTCCAAGTGACACTAAGGTTTAGTACACACAGCGAGGTGAATTTAACAATACGACTGACAGTATTCTGGTGTAAAAAAAAGTCACAAATTACTGCATATATATATATCTAATATATAAAGCTCAAGTATGTATGTATGTGTGTGTGTATGTCCGGGATTGACATCCGCACCGTCGCAGCTACAGCCACAAAATTTGGCACAGTCACACGTCTGGACCCCGAGAGCATCCTAGGCTATGTTGTGAGGCGAAATTTTAACCCCGCGCGTTCCAATTCACCAAACAATTTTGCCCCCATCTACATAATGGGGAAAAAGTGAGTGTGTATCAAGCCCCGCCCCTCGTTATGATGTCATAATGGTTGCCATGGCGACGCTGTCGTCATCATAGGTTGCAAGCCCCGCCGTTCATTACGATATCATAATGGTTGTCTATGGGATGGAGGATGTGTGATGGGTATATGGGCACTGGACTATGGGATGGCGGATATGTATGACGGGTATATGGGCACGGGACTATAGGATGGAGGATGTGTGATGGGTATATGGGCACGGGACTATGGGATGGAGGATGTGTGATGGGTATATGGACACGGGACTATGGGATGGGATGGCGGATATGTATGATGGGTATATGGGCATGGGACTATGAGATGAAGGATGTGTGATGGGTATATGGGCACTCGACTATGGGATGGCGAATATGTATGATGGGTATATGGGCATGGGACTATGGGATGGAGGATGTGTGATGGGTATATGGGCACTCGACTATGGGATGGAGGATATGTATGATGGGTATATGAGCACGGGCCTATGGGATCGTGAATATGTATGATGGGTATATGGGCATGGGACTATGGGATGGAGGATAATTATAATTTGCTATAACTAACCACAGTTAGTTACTATGCCCGGGCAGCGCCGAGCTTTTTTTCTAGTATATATATAAAGCTGAGTGTGTGTGTGTGTGTGTGTCAAGACATGCCCAAACACATAGCCCCGCCCACTGGCAGCTGGAGCGCTGGGTTGCAGAGGGATAGAGTGGGACGGCGCGTGGAGGGACAGCAGGACATGGATGGAGAGCAGCGCCGTGGAGGGAGAGAGCGGGAACGTGGAGGGAGAGAGCGCGGCCATGGAGGGAAAGCAGGACACGGATGGAGAACGGGGCTGCAGAGAGGTAGAATGGGATAGATCATGGAGAGCGGGGCTGCAGAGGGAGAGAGCAGGACGGCGGGTGGAGAGCAGAGCAGCGGAAGGAGAGAGCGTGATGGCAGGTGGAGAGCGGGGCTGTTAAGGGAGAGACACGGGTGGAGAGCTGGGCTGCTGAGGGAGAGAGAGAATGCCAGTGGAGACAGGAGCTGCGGAGGGAGAGAGCGGGACGGCGAGTGGAGAACGGGGCTGCGGAGTGAGAGAGCGGGACGGCGAGTGGAGAACAGGGCTGCGGAGCGAGAGAGCGGGACGGCGAGTGGAGAACGGGGCTGCGGAGCGAGAGAGCGGGACGGCGAGTGGAGAACGGGGCTGCGGAGCGAGAGAGCGGGACGGCGAGTGGAGAACGGGGCTGCGGAGCGAGAGAGCGGGACGGCGAGTGGAGAACGGGGCTGCGGAGCGAGAGAGCGGGACAGCGAGTGGAGAACGGAGCTGCGGAGGGAGATAGTGGGATGGGCAAGTGGAGACAGGGGCTGCTGAAAGAGAGAGCAGGGCTGTGGAGGGAGAATGCAGGACGGCGATTGGAGAGTGGGCCTGTGTAAGGAGACAGTGTGACGGTGGATGCAGAGCTGGGCTGTGGAGGGGGAGAGCTGGGCTGTGGAGGGGGAGAGCTGGGCTGTGGAGGGACAGCATGGCTACAGAGCGAAAGCGGGGCTGCTGAGGGAGCGAGCGGGACAGCCAGTGGAGACAGGGGCTGCGGAGGGAGAGAGCACAACGGTGGAAGAGCAGGGCTGCTGAGGGAGAATGCGGGACGGAGGGTGGAGAGCTGGGCTTCGGAGGGAGAGCGCGGGATGGCAGTTAGTTACTATGCCCGGGGCAACGCCGGGCTCTTCAGCTAGTGTTCTATATACACTTCATAACTTGTGACTTTTTTAAACCTTCACTCCTGCCATATTATTAAAAAAGTGGGCAAAGCTTAGTATAACAGAGTGGGCCATATGCAAACCTGGGTTGGCACAGACAAAATTACTGGTGCATGCATCAAATAGATTAGTTAGATTAATTAAGAGGCCTTTTAATCAATCAGGTGCATCTTATGTCAGCATGCAGTATATTAAAGGGACTATCAGCACAGGATGACTGTAATCTAAAGGGGGTTTTACACATAGCGATATCACTATAACGTCACCGATTTCGTGATACTTACCTCCGACCGGCTCCCCCGCTGTCCATCGTTGATCACGCGAGAATGTCCGGCTCCATTTCTCGTCGGGCACTTCCTGCTGGGCTTCCTGCTGGCGCCGAAGAGCGACGCGTGGAGGCGGACGGGAGGACGTCAGGATCGCTGTGTGTGAAAGGTGAGTATCGTGCGCTGCATCGCTGGTGAGATCTGCCTGTGTGACAGCTCACTAGCGATCATTTAGCGATGCACCAGCGATCCTGACCGGGTCTGGTAAATGTAAAGGGGCCTTAAGTCCCACAGCTCGGTGCTTCACAGCAACCAATCATGTATATACACTGTCCCATCTGCTTGTGTTTCCTCTATATCCACCCCCAGTCTTCTTTGATTGACAGCTCTGGCTTCATGCGGCCAGAGAAGGGAGGAGATAAAGGAAAAACAGGCAGGTGGGAAGGTGTAGTTAAATGTTTTGCAACACCGTGAAACGCTGAGTGCCTGTACTTGGTTTCAACAGTCATTCTGTGCCGGCAGAGTCCCCAAGAAGAGTGTACACAGTGTACTGCTGCAGTTCCAGGAACGTGAATGAGATTTCTAGAAATCTCATGCTCTCTGTGCTGCTTTTTTTTTTCTTTGTGTTTTTAAACCCCCTATCATATTCAGAAATTACTTTTACCTGTAGATACAGGGTTAATTTGCACATAAATCGCAATAAAAGCACGCGCGCCTTACTGTTAGAGGCGCAACATGGAGAAAAAGAACTTGTATCTTCCCTGCCACCGCTCACTTCCAGCCATCGGGGAGGTACAGGGGGCGGTTCAGTGACCACTCACTAAGGCTAGTTTCACACTAGCGTTTATGAGCGCAGCGACGGCCTGCGCACGGCCGCCGCTAAGCCCCGCCCCGCCTCCGTCGGTAGATCCGCCTACCGGCGCATGCCGCTGCATGCACCCTGCGTCCCCTATCTTTATCACTGGGGGCGCAGGCCGTGCGCAATATGCGTTTGGCGGCGCATGCACCTTTTTGACGGTGCGCCGGCGCAACCAAACTGCAGCAGGTTGCGTTTGGCGCAGGTCGGCGCACCGTCAAAAGGACGCATGCGCCGCCAAACGCATACTGCACCCCCAGTGATAAAGATAGGGGACGCAGGAAGCAAGCAGCGTCATGCGCCAGTAGGCGGAGCTACCGGCGGAGGCGCGGCAGGGGGCGGGGCTTAGCGGCGGCGCTCAAACGCTAGTGTGAAACTAGCCTAAGGCCTGTTTCACACATCAGTTTTTGTGTTCAGTCAAAATCCGCTAAAATGGCGGAGAGCGGATCCGTTCCTGAACTGACCACAACGTTTGTCACCGGAGCGTTATTTAAACGGATCCGTGAAAGGAAGAATTTTAAAGCAGCCGCTGCCTGGGGAAGGAGAGAGAAAGGAGAGAGAGAGAGAGAGAAAGGAGAGAGAGAGAGAGAGAAAGAGGGAGGAGAGAGAGAGAGGGAGGAGAGAGAGAGAGAGGGAGGAGAGAGAGGGAGGAGAGAGAGAGAGGGAGAGGGAGAGGGAGAGGGAGAGAAGGAGAGAGAGAGAGATTTTCCAACCGCCAGAACAGAGTTTAGGGTTAAATTTCCGGCTGAGTGAAGCCTTTCAGGCATGCGCAGTGAGAAGTGCGGATCCTGCCGCCCGAAAAAACGTTACATGCTCCGTTCGGGCATGTCGGCGGACGTCAAAATTTTGGCGGATCCGCAATAAAACGGATCCAACGGATGGCCATCCGTCAAGATCCGCCGGTAATGCAACTCAATGGGAAAGAAAACGTATCTGCCCAAAAAAAATGGCGGATCCGTTTTTTTTTTTTGCAAAACGGCAGATTTTGACTGATGGACAAAAACTGATGTGTGAAACAGGCCTAAATAGTGAGCGCGTATGTAATCTGTCAGCACTGACTACAGTCAGCTCTGTGCACACACACATACAAAAATGCTGCACACTGTACTGGCAATCAAAATGCCAGTGAGTGACCACAGCTGCTCACTGTATACTCAGCAGTGACTTCAACCACGCTCTGCATCACCTCAATGATTGGATGCAAGCGGCCACAGGGAGAATATAATTTCAATGTCTACCTATATCGACACTTCCAGTGAGGGAAGCAGGCATGGTTTGAGCATTATTTACCTGCAAATTAACCCCATCTCTGCATGTAAATAGCATTTCTGGACATGACAAGTTCTCTTTCAAGAAACAGTTTGTCAATGTATACTGGCCACACAAAGGGCAAAAGAATACCTTTTTGACCTCCATCTGGTGGATGGGTGGCCTTTAAAAATGGTATAGTACATGTCAGAAGCCTGTTCCAACAGATACATTTGTCAAGTTGCATAAATGCAAAGTGCACCCAGTCTTCTTGCTGGGTCTCCAAATGTCAACCTGGCCATTTAATATCCACTATTCAGCTACCGCATGCTAAAGGCACTTGTTTAATAGCCTCTTTATACATCCAGACCACAGTTCTATGTGCGATCATTCTGTGCGCATAGAATATCATTGTTTTCAGCAGCACACAACCAATTTAACACAGGACAAGGTGTTACCATGAACAATGAATTTTAAGACCGCTAAAAAAAATAATTGTACCCAAAATATAAGTGTTTTGCTCGTTTGTCAGGTGAATAACAACCTGTTTCGATGCCCTAATAGTTGGGAATGATTTTTTATAGAAACGTTGTACAGCCAATTATCAGCTCATCCAAAACCAGCATTGGTGGACTGTCCCCCTACCAATTATGCTGGACTAAAATTATGCCATTACATTGTTAAAAAAAAAAATCGCTATAGTTATGTCAGCATCAGATGAAACCAAGCTGCTAGGCCTGATGCAGGCAATGCTTGCAATAATTTCCCCGGTTTTCTAGTTATTGAAAAAGAAAACTGGCTAAAAGCAGAAACGTCATGAGCCAGCTTATGCTCCTTACTATAAGAGGGTGTCCCCACTTTGTTCCTGCACTGATTACGTGCGGACAATGCAGACGAGACTGCAGCATCCAATCAGTGCCTGACAATCACTACAGAACAGTTACAGACAGGCGGGGCCACCAATGCGAGTACACCAAGGCATTTTAATCACATTCTCAGCTTTTAGGCTTTTTTTCATTAAAACAAAAAAAACAAACTCTTAAACATGGTTGTGTCAAGTTTATAACTTATCCTCCAGCGACAGGACAAGGGAAAACATTGTGACTGCAGAGCGTTCGACCGATGGCCAGCCAGTGATAAATATGCTATTCCCTATCCCATCGATATGTTTACATGCTTAATACAAAAATATATTGGACAAGCCCCTTTATAAATTAAAAATAAATGTGAACTGAATAATTATAATTTAGCTCCGTGTGAACCATTTGTTAGGTTACAAGCACTCATATTTTGCCACACAGACTTGTACGAAGTCACAGCCACCTAGGACATGGCTTCTTTACATTCACTCATTCACCCTATAACCAATCTGATTATTACACCTCTGAAAACTGGTGTAATTCCAGGTAACCAAGCCCACGTTGGCACTTCATCAGCCTCCTCATGGTTAGGTCTTAAGAGAAGGGCAGATGTCGCCACATATCACCCGCACATTAGAAGAATAGAAGGCACAATTAACGAAAACGTAAGAGAAAGTGATAAGCCAATGGACAACACTGTTTCTTCTTATAAAACCCCCATGAAAAAAAGTGAGATTTTCCTGGTGAGATGCAGCAGACAGTGAAGTCTTCTGTACAGGCTACATAAATAGTTATTTCTTCATATCTCTTTCTGAGACACACATTCAAAAAACCTGCTAAGCTGATTTTTATCTCAACGCATGGTGGCCATCAGCTAACCAACCGGTTTCCTTCTTAGTCAGCCTAAGCTTTTCCGCTACACTGCAAGGTGAAAACCACAGCGAGAAAGCCAGGGCCCCTCTGCCTGCCCACACAACCCCAAGCTTCAGCAGGAAGGGGAACGGAATGAGGGTTAAGTGACTCAGTGGCCGCAGACGATGGGAGTACGACCACAGCTCGCACAATGATAACCTAGCATTAGCTTTCTTCACATTTATCTCTTCCTGTGTGAAGGTATCGGCTCCTTTATAACATGCACTAGCTGATAGATTTATACGCACTGACTGGGACTTCCCCGTGTAACGCTAGGTTTACATCAAGCGGTTTTTGCAGCATTTTTTATGCAAAATTAAAAGCTCCTTTTTACAGTAGCAGCAAAGTTTCACAAATCTCATGCTAGTTTTTTTTCCTGACCGAATCTGAAAACTGCAGTATTTTTTAAGTCTGCAACATATCCATCCTTTCAGCGTTTATGCACATTTTTTCACCCATAAAAAGCAGAGAAATTTTTTAAAAAATCTGTAAAAGTGCAACTTTTTTTTTTTTTTAACCCAAACCCTGCGTCCACAAAATACTGCAAAAAAGAAAAAAAAAAACAGGCGTTTTGAGCACAGTGTTTCTACTGCCAAAAAATTGATTGTTTTCAGTGGGAGAAACAAAATAACCTTGTAGTTACGATACCTTTATCAATGATAGCAAAAAAGAGGTCACGCAGATCCCACTGCTGCCACCAATTTGTCGGCTTACCCCCTTTCCAGCTGACAACGCCACCTCCTGTGCTCCCTGGCTGCGGCAAGCAACACTTTCCCAACCTCCCCGAATACCTCAGGAGCAGGGGTAATCACAAGGGCAGCTACCAACAGCCATGTCACATGTCAAGAGGTCATGTCTTAGCTGCAGAAAAAATAAATAAATTGCAGCAAAAATGCCTGGTGTGAACATACTATAAGAGCAAACGCAATTAGAAATGGCACTATAAATAGGGGAGCATGGCTAAACTGGCCTGAAACAGTTAAAATAGGGGCTGCCAAAGAAAAAATCTAAACAACTGCCAGATCCGATTTGGGGAGCAGCATCCTAAGCCTAGCAATGTCAGGCAAGACACCATGCCTTTCTATGCGTTTCCCATTGTAAGGGAGGAAACCAAACCCTGAAGAAGCAGCATTAGTCTCATTCACGGTTTACGCTCCCCTCAGCAATACAGATGAACACATTTCTCCATGTTGTTAGATTTCATGAGACGCCCGGGGCCTTAGTCACAGAGGGCCCCTTCTTCCTCCTCCCAGATGCCAGTTTACATGCCACTAGCTTAAATCCCCCAAGTGTTAATGGGAGAAGTAAAAATGACGATAGCTGCCAGATAAACTACACTACAATCTACGCACTGAGAAAACCGATTAAATCCCAAATCACAAACGGTAGGACACACGGTCTGGGCCCGGTGTATATTTTCAGGACAACCGTTATCTCAGGTATTGCATCTATGATGATGAATGTGTCAGTATCTGTAGAAAGTAGTGGAGGGGAAAATGAATATGGATCCTATTTAAAGGGGTTGTTATTTGAATATTGTGTAAATACAAATGAATTGAACTTACTAAGTTACATAATAGTCCTGGACTAATCCCCTCCCAGCCAATGCCACCCTCACCCGGCATGAAGAAGGGCCAATGAACTAATCATAACACCCAGCCCCTTTCAACATGTACCAACACACAGATGAAGCGGAATCCTCCAGCCGGGGAAAGGGGTCTAACATTGGGACATGGATACAAATTTCATAGTTTTCACTTCTATGATCAGAAGAATGAAAAATAAGTTATGTCCCCAGACAATCCCTGTTAGCTAACAGAAAATACACGGTTGCACCAACTCTCTCCGACTAGGCAAGTTTTACTTTTTGCCGCCATGATGATGACATCTGTTTTCGGCCTCAGGGTCTCCATATTTCATCTGACCTTAGTGGAAAAAAGAACTTAAAATGGGTTGTCAAAACTTAACACAGTCTATTATTTTTCTCCTTGTTTGGTTAGCATTTAGTCAAAGTTGAATGGCCAGTGCCACGTTCATGTTTTATAGCGGACACACAAGTGTGTGTACCCTTTCTAACATTATGAGCATTGGAGTTGAAACACTGACATTTCTTCCATATTTTTGTAGAAATCATGGCTTCAGGACAATCTACCTGACAGAGTAATAAAAAGAATGTAGATAAATTCATGTCTACTGCTCAGGAGTTTTTATTTTCGACAGCTGATGTTGAGTGAAAATCCTGCCATGTACATCAATGTGTCAGAGTGAAATCCAGTTATCTCTCTAGCCTGCATCCCAGCTCAGATCATAACCTCTCCTCCCTCCCCTTCCAGCATCTGCACAGAAGCCAAATCCCCCCCCTACTCAATTTTCACATCTCCGTAGACAAGTGGCGGATTATTTACGGCTTTTTATTCCTTTACCGCCACAATGTGTAGATCCGGTAAGCGTGCTGATCCCATGTGACAGTGCTTCAAAGAGACAGCTTAGAGCATTTATTCTTTAAGGTATTTGTAACACACAAAGGAAATGGGATCCCACTGGATATTACTTTCACTGTGGGTTTAGCTACTGATCACAGAAGACTCACATGTCACTTTCGCCCATCTTGGAGCTGGGACAATTTACAAGGAGAGTAAGACATGCTACAGTTATAAGACTATTATGTATACTGTATGGATTAAAATGTCCATACTGCATCTACCAAAGAGAATAACAGCAAAATTAAAAACCAACAAATGCAATGGTCAATTGCCAGGAATGGTCAGCTCAAGTCATTATTTTGGTTATTCAAGAACCTCACTCCAAGACTCTTTCAGATGTCATTTTTTTTTCACACATGTGAAACAGGAAACATGTCGCGATTTCCATCAGATTTTTAAGTGTTTGGAAAGACAGTTGTTACCATCACCATTTCAGAATTTTTTTTTTGCTGTAACTGAAGATTTCTCAAGGAAAGTAGGAAGGTATTGAGAGTGAGGTGCGAGTATTACCCACATCCATCGACTTTGGTGAGTTTGATCTGTGGTTATGATAAAAAACAACAAGCACCCATTATAGACTACTAGCTGAAGAGCCCGGCGCTGCCCTGGCATAGTAACTAACTGTGGTTAGTTAAACCCATCACACATCCTCCATCCCATAGTCCCATGCCCATATACCCATCATGCATCCTTCATCCCATAGTCCCATGCCCATATACCCATCATACATATTCACCATCCCATAGTTCCGTGCCCATATACCCATATACATATCCTCCATCCCATAGTCCCGTGCCCATATACCCGTCATACATATCCTCCATCCCATAGTCCAGTGCCCATATACCCATCATACATATCGCCATCCCATAGTCCCATGCCCATATACCCGTCATACATATCCTCTATCCCATAGTCCAGTGCTCATATACCCATCATACATATCCTCCATCCCATAATCCAGTGCCCATATACCCATCACACATCCTCCATCCCATAGTCCCGTGCCCATATACCCATCACACATCCTCCATCCCATAGTCCCGTGCCCATATACCCGTCATACATATCCAACATCCCATAGGCCCGTGCACATATACCTGTCATACATATCCTCCATCCCATAGTCCAGTGCCCATATACGCATCACACATCCTCCATTCCATAGTCCCATATCCATATACCCGTCATACATATCCACCATCCCATAGTCCCGTGCCCATATACCCATCACACATCCTCCATCCCATAGTCCCGTGCCCATATACCCAGCACACATCCTCCATCCCATAGTCCCGTGCCCATATACCCATCACACAAATCCTCCATCCCATAGTCCAGTGCCCATAATATACCCATCACACATCCTCCATCCCATAGTCCCATGCCCATATACCCATCACACATCCTCCATCCCATAATCCCGTGCCCATATACCCGTCATACATATCCACCATCCCATAGGCCTGTGCCCATATACCCATCACACATCCTCCATCCCATAGTCCCGTGCCCATATACCCGTCATACATATCCTCCATCCCATAGTCCAGTGCCCATATACCCATCACACATCCTCCATCCCATAGTCCCGTGCCCATATACCCATCATACATATCCTCCATCCCATAGTCCAGTGCCCATATACCCATCACACATCCTCCATTCCATAGTCAACCATTATGACATCATAATGAGTGGCGGCGCTTGCAACCTATGATGACATCAGCGTCGCCATGGCAACCATTGTGACATCATAATGAGGGGCGGGGCTTGAGACGCACACACTTTCCCCAGTATGTAGATAGGGGCACTATGACATCATAATGAGGGGCGGGGCTTGACGCGCACACACTTTTTCCCCAGTATGTAGATAGGGGCAAAATTGTTTGGTGAATTGGAACGCGCGGGGTTAAAATTTCGCCTTACAACATAGCTTAGGATGCTCTCGGGGTCCAGACGTGTGACTGTGCCAAATTTTGTGGCTGTAGCTGCGACGGTGTGGATGCCTATCCCGGACATACACACATACATACACACTTTGAGCTTTATATATTAGATGTGAACAGCCACTTAAAACACGTACCGATTATAGCTGTAAAAATCATAGATCAAACTCGTACGTTAAACATGCACCTGAATCGGAGTCCTGAGGGTGAGTTCACACCTGCCATGTTCAAACCACGGTAGTGCCGGGGTAATAAAAATACATTTTTAGAGAATGGGCCAAGGGACACCCAATAAACAGCCAGGTAAAAAAGGTCTTCTTCTTGGCTAATTGTCAGAGAGGGATATTTTGGCATACTGGGTCTCAATAGGAACTAGTCAGACAGTACATATGGGGCAACAAGCCTGTCCCCAGATATCTGCTGTCTAGGAAACATTGATTATGCACGCTAGATTTCAATGTGCCCAGTCCTTACATTCTCCCTATTCAAAAAGAACAAAGCAAATTTTGAGAGCCCACCATTGTTTATGAGAAAATCAGGGAATAAAGTGATTGCTAAGTGATGTTTGACATATCTATGAATATCTACGATCTGACGGTTTTAACCTATTCTATTAAAATAACTCCTCACTTGGACAAACTCGTGATAGCATTGTGGGCCTGTTTCATTAAGGTATTTACAACATTTTTTAGTTTTTGGCATTTTGCCTCTTTTTTTTTTTTCATGTGCCATGTTCATCTTTCTATTTGAACGATTTTATTCTATTTTACATGTCTGCCTGTATTTTTTTTTTCAGTGCACCACTACTGTGGACAGAGTTTAGGAATTCTAAGGGTATGTGCACACATAGTTTTTTGTCTCTGCGGATTTTGTAGCGAAAACTGCAGGAAATCCGCAGGACAAAGTGCTGCGGTTTATCTGCGGTTTTACACCTAATAATGGATGAGGTGTAAAACTGCAGCGTTTCTGCACCAAACAATTGACATGCTGCGTTTTGAAAACCGCAGCAAAACCGCGCGGAAAAAAACGCAGCATGTGCACAGCTTTTTTTTATTTCCATAGGAAATAAAGGTACTGTACAACGCAGCAAAATCTGCTGCGTTTCTGCAGAGCCAAAAACGCTGCGGAAACGCAGCAGAAACCGCAAAGTGTGCACATACCCTAAACGTTTTTACCGGATTCATCAATCCCGACTTTTCAAAAAGTAAAAACATGTTGCATATATTCCAGTACGCTCCCTCCAAATGATTTTATGTACGATATATCTGAAACCGTGACACAATTTTGTAAAACATATCACCTTTAGAGCTAAAGATTTGCAAAAAAAAAAAGTTGGAGATAAAAAAAAGCCTTACGGTACTTTGCACAAATTCATAAGCCACGTGTGTGCCATTTTGAACTATTTGGTGCAAAACCACAAAAGACAAGAAAAAAAATTAAGAATTGGGTCCTGATGCCCCGTTTCTTCACTGCCTTTGCGCTTCTTTTTTTGTCTAGCTTTGTGTTTTGCTTTTTTATTTGGTTTGCACCCAATTCATTATTTTATTTGCACCTTTTTTATGTCCATTTTATATACGCTCGCCTGTTGTTTTTTCTTCTTCTAACTTTAAAGCTTTGTGGGAGGAGTCTAGAAATTCCAGTTTTCATCTAATTCTTCATATGCAACTTTTAAAAAAAAGTCAAAAAATTTGGCCCAACATCACTGAAGTACCCCCCGTGGTTTTGAATGCACCAGTACTTAGATGTAATTGCTTTTTTTAACTTTTAGTGCCAAAAGTCACCGAAAAATAGCTCACAATGGGAAAAAAGTCCATTTTTGACTGCGTGCCACATTCATGAATTGGGCCCGCCATTTTGATAAATTTGGCTCCAAAAACAGAAACTAATACTAGACGAAACGTAATGGGACTTTAAACTAAAAATCTGCAAATGATAAATCTCGGCCTTAGTTTCTAAAGCAAGATATATTAATTTTGTGGAGTTTTTTTTCAACTAAAAGTAGAACAGTAACCAGTATGATAGGATACATTATTTTGAGCTGCTCATTTTCTATTTCCTGCTTTTATCCTTTCCAATCTATCTCTTCAAGGTCTGACTCATGCGAGTCCTGTATTACTGATGAGAGGCGAGGAATACAGGTTTTTACTTTATGCCTCATATATAAGCAGAGGAACAATTGCCAAGGAAGGCTCTTTTATTCTCGTTCACATATCTTGATCTATCTCTGAGTTTTTGCTCCTCATTAGTTCCTGATTTGGAGACTTTCTTCTACACTACAGCCTATTAGATGCAAAGCACACTGTCACCCATGTGAAAAGCAGAGCGATGATTCCTGCCATACGATGCAAGAAAAATCTCATAAGGACAAAAAAGGGAGATCGCACTGGTTAGGAGTCAGTTGTAACCATGAAAATGGGAAACACAATCGGGAGAAGTAGTCGCTCATTTAGTGACCCAATATAAAATCTATCCTACTCGGAGCACTCAAATTCATAGGTAAATATCCCAAAAGCAATAAAACTGATTAATAAAGGACATGCCATTTAAACATTGGTTCTGGTAAATTTTAGAATAATTAGATGACAACAAAAAATAAATAAATAAATAAATCCTGGGTATCATCACTATTTACAATCCAGGCACGTTACAGGTCAAAACCTTTAAAAGTCCTGCAAGCTATATGCATCATTTTACAGCAAACAGAATATCTGGCCACACCATAATGTTGCTGCTTATTCAAACTACAGCTACTAAAAATTCTAGTTTCACAGGATATGCCACAAATGTCTTATAGATGTGGGCCCAACCTTAACTGGAACCCACACTTATAGCTGGAAAGAGGGTCCCTGACCTCCATTACATAGATGTTGTGTGATCACCTTTTTATACACATGTTCTGAGACAAAAATGCATTTCCACACAAGGGTTAGGTGTAGCACTTACTTTCCTAAGGGGTCCTAACAAATTAGACCATTAAGAGGGATATTTGCATGAAATATAATACTATCAAGTAAGGCCTCATTCAGATGTCTGACTATTCATACAAAAACGGTCATCAATCTTTTGGATCCAAGGTTTATCAGTGTTTGGTTAGTGTCCATTTTTACCATCAGTGACTTTCAAGTATGGGAAAAAAAATGCATAAATAACATTTCAAATCTTCTTCTAGCCATTGCATGGTTAATCATGGACAGCACACTGTTTGCAAACTAATAACATCCACGTGCTCTCTGTGATTATAACAGGCCCATACACTTGTACTGGTACTTTGGACTGGCTGCTTGGATCACGGCACCATAGATTTTAAGACGTACACATTCTGTCCATGAAAATCACGGAGAAAATACGTACATGTTACACGGATATCTGAATGGGGCCTAAAATTTTGCTCTAATCGTCTAGCTTACCATATCGAGTGACTCTGCAATTAGTAAGAAACTGCGCACTTGTTGCAAATCAAATCTTTTATTATCTAAAAATTATCAATTTTAGGCACTATGGGGCAGATTTTGCAAGACTTATGGTTTTCAGACCAGTATAAAAAAAAATTACAGAAAATTGTGCCAAATATGTCAACTTGTGCATACCAAGTGCTAATACAACTTATCAACTTTTGGAGGGCATGGTGTAAAAATGGAAAAGTTTTCACACAACGTGAGACTTTTTGTTCCTTCCTTTATGCCAAAAACTTGCTTGCTAAATGTGGGCATGAATCCTCAGGAGTAAACTGGCATCTGCTCATGTTTAGCATCCAAGAGTCCAAAGGAGGAAAGACGGGAGCGCTCATAAACCAGCATTGTTATGAAAAATCAGATCATTATTACTACATAAAAACGTATGCATGCTGAACTTGAGTGACTCGTTACATCACTGATCGGTGCTTGATATTTATGCTCACGAGTAAAAAAACACGCTTACTCTTTATAGCAAATGGTCTACTTGCTACTTGATAAAACAAGGAAAGGAACCACTTACTGAGTAGCCGCGTCCAGAAAGTGACTGAGCTGAGCTCTGTGGAGGAAAGAGAGCAAGGTCAGCAAAGACAAGTTGCCAAAGTCAAATTTTCTTTGTCAGTTCTTTCATGAGCAGTACACATCAGACACACCTGAAAGTAAATGTAAGTGAGGAAAATACACTGGAACCAAATTTTAAGTGAATAAAAATGGCTGCGAACACCACTCTAATACACTATCTTCTGATTTTAGTTAAACATAGCTGCATGGTCAGTAATATCAAGATGTTTTACCAATTGGTAAATGGAAAATATATAATTTTTTTACACTGCACAAATCTCAAAAAGAGATTTAGAATAAAGAGAAAGCTGTACAAGTTGTGAAAAAAAAATGACAGCAAAGCAGTAAACCCCTCCCAATGCCTGGATCGGCCTTACACATTTACGGCTATCGGGAGATACACAGGATCTTTCTTTACCCGACTGCATTGTGACCAGAACCCAGACGACAGTGAAAGACGTCTTCATATTGAATAGACTGTCCGTGTGACTAATCGACAAGTCGGATGTACGGCCAGTTTTACTACATACTACAAAGAATGGACACATCTCTTGCTCTAGGGAGAGGAGTAATTTCTGGTAACTTTGCGTTTCCATTCATTGGTTTGAAGCAAGTGAATGCAAACATATAACATGAGAGATATAGTAGGTGATGGAATATGATTTGCAGATGAAATATGACTAAAATACAGGATCCAAGAAAGAGGATGTAGTCTCATAATAAAAAACAATTTTCTGCAAAACAGCACTCCCAAAATTTACATGATCATTACACACAGATGACATCCCTCCCTATATGAAACCAATGTAGCCTCTTTCTGCTGCGGCAGTGAAGACGTTAAGCACAACATACGGGTGAATAATGCAGCTGCATTTCCGATTTTTCCCTGGTGAGTCAGAGCACAGTGCACCTGCCAACCTTTCCTGCTAAGCCAATAATTGCCAATTTAATCTTTGCCTCTTGGTATCACTCATGTTTAGCCCTTGCTGTGCCCTGAATACATCTTCATTCATCTGGGGGGGTTGCACTTGACAATTAGAGTGTTAGCTTCAGCTAACTAGGGCAGCCAGTTTGGCAAGGCCAGGGAGACAATTATTAGTCTATTTTCCCATCATGTAGTGGGTGGTGCTAGGGAAATCTGAAATCTACCACAATTACATTAGGTTTCTTCTCTTTTCCCTTTCCGCTCTCTCCCTCCTTCTCTCCTCACACCCTCCCTTCACCTTCAGAATATTTCACATTATCACAGCTTTACAACCACATTCAAATTTTCCATGTTCACACGGACTGAGGCTTCTATTTAAATGATAATGAGGGACAATCCATTCAATTGAGCGAGGGAGAAAATCCATTAAAACACAGGCAGCTCTTAAGCTGGGTCATAACCAGATGTAAGTGGGGAAAAAAAGGAGAAAAAAATCTTTTTTCCCTCTTGTTTTACAGGCATTATGCAAGGTCATGTATGGATTTTAACACGGGTCGCAACATTTCAAAAGATTAAGGGAACAATTACACAGAGATGCGCAAATTATTTATGTGGCGAGGAACATAAGGTCTAAAGTGGATAATTGGTCAAATATACTGCTGAAAAAAAAATCATATTCCATGACAATAACAGCAATACCAGATTCAACAGGATAGTACTGGCTTCACAAGTGGGAAAATAATAAGCAGATTTTGCCATATGAACACTTTGCTGCTTTGCTCACAGATAACATGAAAGAGTTTCATTGGCCGCTATGCCCAATAATATATTTTTGCTACCAATCAAAATGCCCCACATGGCAAGCTGGAGTTGAGCACATCATTACGTAGAACGCCGATAGGTTCTAGCTGTTGCCATAGTAACAATTCTGGCCTCCACAGCTCTTTATGATGTTCCATTCTTCCACCTCCTGAAGGGAAGGGGGGCTCAGCTGCTAATATTAAATAAGAATAAACTTTTATATTACGTATACACCACATTCTATTGATCTGGGGACTGCCGCCTACCTGCAAATGAGCTAGCAATCTGCCATGTTCTGCCTGCAGAGAGCTGTGCCCCTCCCCACCCCCAGTCTTACTTCTTTAATTAACATCCCATATCTAAAATCAGAACCACTGCTTCTGATCCCAGAAATCTGCACTAGAGGAAATGTGCAGCTATGGCCCCCCCCGCCCCTTTTCCTCCTCCCCTCCCATCACTTTCGCCTGTCAAAGCTGTCAACTCAAATACAGCTTTAATCTGCCAGGAGCACTTTTCTCCTGACATTTTTAATAAATACTTTCAGCTCTTAAACACATTTGCTGCAGATATCTCCTATCCCGCCTTCCCCCTCTTACTCCCTCTCCTTCCCTGTAGAATAAAAGCAGGGAGACTGAAAGCAGAAAACACTATTTGGGAACCAACTTCTGCCGTTCAGCAAACGATCGTGCTGCAGTGTAAACCGACACAGAGTAAAATCTCCAGCGTGGAGGGCGCCATTTCAGGGTGCACACCGCTCGTGATATTTTATATTCTAATAGTGTCACTTTTTTATGATATAGATATATCAAGACTACTGAAGCAAAAGATGCAGCAAACATACACATTATATTAGGCTAGGCTCACATGACCATTTTCTACACATCCAAGATAAATGGTCAGATTATTCTGACCAGACGTTGAACAGACTTTAAAGGGTGTGTGCACACTAGGGTGACCGCAAAAAATCGATGTTGGAATTTTGTCCGTCTGGACCCCACAAAACGATTCCCCTTTCCAGATATTGAGAGAGCCAAAATTTGAGCTCGATCAAACGACGTTAACCCGTGCCGCTCGTCGCTCAAAGTTTGAAAAAATCCAAATTGAGGTATTTTAAGATTTAGGTATTTTGCATAGTCTGTTAGACTATAAAGAATGTGACAACAACATTGCAGAAATAGCCCTGACCAAATTTTCGAACCATTTGTGGTATTTGAATGCAGAGTTGGTGGGATTATCGTTTTTTGATCCCACCATTACAGACAATGAAAAGTTGTTAATGGCTAACCATCAGAACCATCAGAGCACGCTAGGGTTGTAAATCCAAAAGTTAGGAAAGAAAAATTAAAAGAGGTAGGAAGTAACCGACTTTAACGACCTTCTGACAAAAGATGAAGAACAAAAGCAATATGTCCTGCAAGTTGTAAGCAAATGCCGAGCATTATATTCTGACGTTTCAAAAACTACTTTAACAAAAGCTCTAGAATAGATTAGATAACTATGTAAAATTATCAACTCATGTAGGTTAGCGTGCTCTGATGGTTCATCTGTGCTACTGAGCAATTTATTAGCCATTAACAACTTTTCATTGTCTGTAATGGTGGGATCAAAAAACGATAATCCCACCAACTCTGCATTCAAATACCACAAATGGTTCGAAAATTTGGTCAGGGCTATTTCTGCAATGTTGTTGTCACATTCTTTATAGTCTAACAGACTATGCAAAATACCTAAATCTTAAAATACCTCAATTTGGATTTTTTCAAACTTTGAGTGACGAGCGGCACGGGTTAACGTCGTTTGATCGAGCTCAAATTTTGGCTCTCTCAATATCTGGAAAGGGGAATCGTTTTGTGGGGTCCAGACGAACAAGATTCTGACATTTTTTCCCCCCCATATGAGATCCGGTCACCCTAGTGCACACGTTGCGGATTTTTTCAGCATAAAAATCCACATCGCTTGGCAGAAACGAGAGAGAGAGAGGTAATGTAAACCACACGGAAACTGCTGCGGATCCGCAGGACTAAATCTTATGCGGAACTGTAGCAAAAACCGCAACGTGTGCACATACCCTAATAAGAGAGACATCGTTTTTTCTTTGGTCTGGAGAGAAGAAAAAAAAGTTTCTCCACCTTATCCTCAGTTAGTCCATGAAAACCAGACCACAGTCAGATGTCATCCGAGTATGGTCCGATTTTTTTCACGGGCCCATAGATGTGCGTTAATGATTTTGATCAGATACTCGGATAGTACGTGTCTCATATTTTTTTTGTGCAACAATCAGTATGAGGAAAAAAATCTGATAGCACTCGTACCTATGATATTCTATCTGTGAAAGCCACTGACAGCACTGCAAAATCAGTTGTGTGCACAAGCACTTAAAAGTCAGAAAACACCCCTTAGTGACGGGGCCAACTTTTAAAATTCTGACTATGTCACTATGTGGTAATAACTCTGGAACGCTTCAACAAATCCCAGTGATTTTGAGAATGTTTTTTCCTGGGACATTATAATTTATAATGGTAAATTTAGGTTGATATGTTTTGTGTTTATTAACCCTTTCGCGCCTGAGCCTGTTTTTGCCTTCGTGACCAGGCCAATTTTTTCAATTCTGACCAGTGTCACTTTATGAGGCCATAACTCTAGAACGCTTCAACGGATCCTGCTGATTCTGACAATGTTTTCTCGTGACATATTGTACTTCAGGATAGTGGTAAAATTTCTTAGATATGAACTGCGCTTATATGTTAAAAAAAATCGAAATTTGGCAAAAATTTTGAAAATTTTGCAATTTTCAAACTTTTAATTTTTATGCCCTTAAATCAGAGTGTGATACCGCACAAAATAGTTAATAAATAACATTTCCCACATGTCTACTTTACATCTGCACAATTTTGGAAACATAATTTTTTTTTTTAGGAAGTTATAAGGGTTAAAAGTTGACCAGCGATTTCTCATTTTTACAACAAAATTTACAACACCATTTTTTTTAGGGACCACCTCACATTTGAAGTGAGTTTGGGGGGTCAATATGACAGAAAATACCCAAAAGTGACACCATTCTAAAAACTGCACCTCTCAATGTACTCAAAACCACATTCAAGAAGTTTATTAACCCTTCAGGTGCTTCACATGAATGAATGGAATGTGGAAGGAAAAAATAAACATTTAACTTTTTTTCACAAACATTTTACTTCAGAACCATTTTTTTTATTTTCACAAGTGTAAAAACAGAAAATGAACCACAAAATTTTTTGTGCAATTTCTCCCAAATACGCCGATACCCCGTATGTGGGGCTAAACCACTGTTTGAGCACACGGCAGAGCTCAGAAAGGAAGGAGTGCCGTTTGACTTTTTCAATGCAGAATTGGCTGGAATTGAGAGAGGACGCCATGTCGCATTTGGAGAGCCCCTAATGTGCCTAATCAGTGGAAACCCCCACAAGTGACCCCATTTTGGAAACTAGACCCCTTAAAGAACTTATCTAGATGTGTCGTGAGCACTTTGAACCCCCAAGTGCTTCACAGAAGTTTATAACGTAGAGCCATGAAAATAAAAAATCATTTTTGTTCCACAAACATGATCTTTTAGCCCCCAATTTTTTATTTTCACAAGGGTAACAGGAGAAATTGGACCCCAAAAGTTGTTGTCCAATTTGTCCTGAGTACACTGGTACCCCATATGTGGAAGAAAACTGTTTGGGCACACGGTGGGGATCGGAAGGGAAGTAGTGACGTTTTGGAATGCAGACATTGATGGAATGGTCTGCGGGTGTCATGTCGCGTTTGCAGAGCCCCTGATGTGCCTAAACAGTGGAAATCCTCCACAAGTGACCCCTTTTTGGAAACTAGACCCCCCCCAAGGAACTTATCTAGATGTGTGGTGAGCACTTTGAACCCCCAAGTGTTTCACTAAAGTGTATAATGTAGAGCCGTGAAAATAAAAAAATCATTTTTTTTCCACAAAAATGATCTTTTAGCTCCCAATTTTTATTTTCACAAGGGTAACAGGAGAAATTGGACCCTAAGAGTTGTTGTCCAATTTGTCCTGAGTACGCTGGTACCCCACATGTGGGGGGGACCACTGTTTGGGCACACGGTGGGGCTCGGAAGGGAAGTAGTGACGTTCTGGAATGCAGACTTTAATGGAATGGTCTGCAGGCGTCATGTTGCATTTACAGAGCCCCTGATGTACCTAAACAGTGGAAACCCCCAATTCGAATTCCAACCCTAACCCCAACACACCCCTAACTCTAGCCCTAACCCTAACCCTAGCCCTAACCCTAGCCCTAACCCTAACCCTAGCCCTAACCCTAACCCTAGCCTGCCTACCTGCTTTTTTTTTCTTTACTTTTTTTTTTATTTTTGTGTTTTTTATTTTTTGTATTTTTGACTCATAGTAACGCCACTTCTCCTCTGATCTCACACTGGCAGATGATCAGAGGAGAAGCAGCATTACTATATGACAAGATCGCTGCCCGGCACATAGTAACGCCACTTCTCCTCTGATCTCACACTGACAGATGAGCAGAGGTGAAGCAGCGTTACTGTGTGACAAGATCGCTGCCTGGCACAGCTGTGCCAGGCAGTGATCAGCTGTGCCAGGCAGCGATCAGCTGTGCCAGGCAGCGATCTAGTCACACAGTAACGCTGCTTCACCTCTGCTCATCTGTCAGCATGAGCTCAGAGGAGAAGTCGCGTTATAATGAGGGAGATCGCCGGGAAACAAACAGCTTTCCCAGCGAGCTCTCTCATTGGCTGCTGTGACGCGACGTCATCAGGACCTGAACCAATCAGGTCTCGATGACGTCGGGGGTCCCAGCATGCATTGTGCATCGGGATCCCCGCGTTATAAGGTATGAGGGGGTCCCGGGGGGCACAAAACCGCCGACAGTAGATAAACGTCGGCGCTGCACAAAGCCCAGCAAACGCCAACGTTTATCTACTGTGGGCGGTCGCGAAGAGGTTAATAATAAAAAAATCAAAAAAAATCAGAAACTTGCGAAAATGTAAAAAAAAAAAATTGCAATTTTCAAACTTTGAATGATTATCCCTTTAATCCAGATAGTCATACCACAGAAAACATTTCCCATATGTCGGCTTTATATCAGCACCATTTTTAAAATGCCAATTTATTTTGTTAGCCTTTTAGGAGGTTTAAAAATGCAGTAGTAATTTTTCATTTTTTCAAGGAAAGGTACAAAATTTATTTTTTTTGAGGGACCTATCCAGGTTTGGAGTGACTTTGGGGGTCCTATCTATTGGAAGACCCCAAATGTGATACCATTTTAAAAACGGTGCCTCTTGACATATTGAAAACTTTTGCCAGATAGTTTATTAACCCTTCAGGTGATTTTTAGGAATTAATGCAAAGTGGTATAGCAGGAACGAAAAAGTGTTTGTTTACCATCTAAAAGTCGCTAACTTCTGAACTGACCGCTAGAGCTGGCAGACTCTAAAGGTACTGTTACACTTAGCGATGCACCAGCGATATGACGCGGTCAGGATCGCTGGTACATCGCTAAGTGGTCGCTAGTGAGCTGCCACACAGGCAGATCTCACCAACGACATCGCAGGGGTCGGGGGTCGCTACTTGCCTGTCAGACGAGGCGATCCTGACGTCCTCCCGCCCACGTCCACGCGTCGCACGTCGTCACAGCAGGAAGCCCAGCAGGAAGCTGACGACAAGAAACGGTCTAGGATGTTCTCGCGCAATCAGCGATAACCAGCGGGGGAGCGGTCGGAGGTAAGTATCACACATAACGATATCACTATAACGTCACAAAAACCAGTGCCGTTATAGCGATATTGCTAGCGATATCGCTTAGTGTGACAGGCCCTTAAGGCCGATATTTGGTCATGAACTGCTATGGCAAACATCAGGATCAGACAATCATGATCTCGGTGTGTCAATTAGATTAATGCGGAAGCCCCCACAATCTATTAACCATTTTATTTGATGTAGCCACTTGACAGCAGCAACTAAGGGGTTAAACAGATATGGACGGAGTCAACACTGATCCTGGCTGACACAGCAAGTTGTCAGCTATAGTGTACAGCCGACAGCTGCTGGATTGTCACCTGTATGTGGATGCTAGTCTCATATCTCAGGTCAGTAAAAAGGTGTATTGGCGGTCATTAAGGGGATATGTAAGTGGGTCAAATAATGGCTAAAGACATGTGAGTGCAACCAAAAAATTCAGCTTATCCTTGCTAGAAACCAGGTAAATTTCAGTTGTGGAGAAGCCCGGAATCTCGCCTCTGCCAGAAGTTTGGGTTGCTTGTGAAGGAAACAAGTCCAGCTTCAATCCATAAAATCAATTCCTTTATTTCATGATTAAACTAGGTTTGGCAACACTAAAATATGCCAAGGCAAAGGCATGATTAGGGATAAGGGGTGTAAGGAGGAGAAACCAGAATGCGTTTCGAATGACTGCTGTGTTAATACTCTCGGTCTGATGACTGGTGACCAAGTTTAAGAACACAGCAGTTGTTCGAAATGCGTCCGGTTTCACCTCCTCACACCTCTTATCCTTAATCATGCCTTGGCATATTTTAGTGTTCCCAAATCTATTTTAATCATGAAATAGAAGGATTTGATTTTATGGATTGAAGCTGGACTCACTTCACAAATAAAGACATGCACTCTTGTTATCAAAGGCACATAAGATATATCCATCATTCACCAGATTCACTGACCACATTGACATCATCAGAAGCTTATCCTCTGTAAGTGATAATAAGCGGCCAAACTGTGATTTAAAGAGGGCAAAAAAGGCTAAAACACTGAATTACTACTTCAGGATTTTTTTTTAAAGGTTGAAATATGGCAACTTCTATGACAAACATTAGATTGAGCGGAGCAGCAGATTTCCATCTCATCACAGCAGGCATGCAGCTGGTTAATACTAAATGTTATTGTTTTGCAAACCTCAGAGACCTCCACCTCCACCCACTGCTTTGCATTCTGGAAAAGAGGCAGTGTTTCAATTTATAACCTAAATTAGCTGTCCAATTGAATCTAGCTGGCACAAAGCTTTCCTTGTGACAGGCTGTACTTATGAAACATATTTTACATTAATAGAACGCAACATGAGTCCCATGTGGAGGGTGGTAGACAGAGGGGGTTACATGCAAAGCTATTGAAATGTTCAACCCAATATATCAGAAATGCTAGACATTTTCTCTCTGAAAACCTCTGCAGAATAATGGCCGAGGCTTTCCACTCTAATTCACTACAATAAAAGATGCTGTAAAAAGACCAGCTAATCACGGATTAAAGGGATGTCTATATATCTTTCCTTTACCTCTAGGTAGACTATATGTGCAAATGCAAGAAGCACTCCTATCATCACAACCACCTTCCTTGTATTGTGCAGATTCCCTTCATGCCACCAAAACAGCCACTGACGGTGACCTATGGTATCCGGCAGCAAGATGATCGCAGCAGATCAAATAGGTCCTGGAAGTTATGATCCAGCCTCCAAGGTTTGAACTCCTTTTTCCAGAATATCCAAAAGAAGATTGGTCAGATTAGAATCTGGAAGCCAGGTCAATAACTCATGCACTTTTTGCCATGTTCCTCAAATCATTTTTACCATTAGCAACCCTGCTGCTGTAAAGAAGCATGTTAGGCCCAAAACAATTCATCTTTATATTATCAAATATTTTATCACACAAATCACAAAATATACAAATGGCAGCAAATATAAGCCTAACGACCTCTACCAGACCAACCTCCAAACTAAGAAAAGTCGAAAACCAACCACTGCAAAAAAGTGTTTAAAGGAAATGAAAACCAACCGTAAATAGAAAACATGAAAACACTATCAGCCTAAGCATACCATACAAACCTACAAATCCTGCAGAAATGTACCCAAAAAAGGCAATGTAATATAATAACTTTATTAATACAAAAGCAATAACATGATATTAAAAAACATACTGCACAATAGACCATTATAAAATGGAAAGATAAAAATGAAGGGAGAGGATGTGCCAGATTAAGTATATATTAATACATCCTAAATACACCTATGAAAGATATATGCTAAATAAAAATCAATTTGCTCTGTGCATAGAATCATTATAATACACTGTGTTCAGAATTATAAGGCAAATGAGTATTTTGATCACATCATCCTTTTTATACATGTTGTCCTACTGCAAGCTGTATAGGCTTGAAAGACAACTGCCAATTATGTAAATCAGGTGATTTGCATCTCTGTAATGTGGTCTAATGACATCAACACCCTATATTAAGGCCCCGTTTCACTAAGCAATCTCGGTAGAGAGATCGCTGCTGAGTCACAACTTTTGTGACGTAACAGCGATCTCACCAGCGAGATTGCTGTGTGTGACAGTGATCAGCGAGCGGCCCCCCTGCCGGTATCGCTGATCGCTGGAAGAAACCTCTGGACATTTCTTTGGACGCTGGTCTCCCGCTGGCCAGCACGCATCGCTGTGTGTGACAGCGGGAGACCAGCGATCAGGTGTAAAAAAATAATAAAAAAAAATAAAAAATATAGTTATTCTCACCTTCCGACGTCCCGTTCAGCCATCCTGCCTCTCTCCACGCTCCGGTCCCAGTGATCCTTTGCATGAATGACCGCGAGACTTTGTTATCCCGCGAGACCGTGACATCTCGCGGTCATTCGTGCAAAGGATCACTGGGACCGGAGCGTGGAGAGAGGCAGGATGGCTGAACGGGACGTCGGAAGGTGAGAATAACTATATTTTTTATTTTGATACTATTTTCTACAGCGATGGCCAGCGATGCCGGGCGCTCGGCGTCGCTGTGCTGATCGCTGGTGAAGCTGTCTGTGTGATAGTTCACCAGCGATCACATTGCGACTTACCAGAGATCCTGACACCTTCATATCGGTGTCGGGATCGCTGGTGAGTCGCTTAGTGAGACGGGGCCTTAAGGTGTGCTTAATTATTAGGCAACTTCCTTTCCTTTGGCAAAATGGGTCAGAAGAGAGATTTGACGGACTCTGAAAAGTCAAAAATTGTGAGATGTCTTGCAGAGGGATGCAGCAGTCTTGTAATTGCCAAACTTTTGAAGCGTGATCACCGAACAATCAAGTGTTTCATGGCAAATAGCCAACAGGGTCGTAGGAAGCGTGTTGATAAAAAAAAAATGGGCAAAATAACTGCCCATGAATTGAGGAAAATCAAGCGTCAAGCTGCCAAGATGCCATTTGCCACCAGTTTTGCCATATTTCAGAGCTGCAACATTACTGGAGTATCAAAAAGCACAAGGTGTGCCATACTCAGGGACATTGCCAAGCTAAGGAAGGCTGAAAAACGACCACCTTTGAACAAGAAACATAAGATAAAATGTCAAGACTGGGCCAAGAAATATCTTAAGACTGATTTTTCTAAGGTTTTATGGACTGATGAAATGAGAGTGACTCTTGATGGGCCAGATGGATGGGCCCGAGGCTGAATCAGCAAAGGGCAGAGAGCTCCACTCCGACTCAGACGCCAGCAAGGTGGAGGTGGGGTACTGGTATGAGCTGGTATCATCAAAGATGAACTTGTGGGACCTTTTCGGGTTGAGGATGGAGTGAAGCTCAACTCCCAGACCTACTGGCAGTTTCTGGAAGACACTTTCTTCAAGCAGTGGTACAGGAAGAAGTCTGTATCATTCAAGAAAAACATGATTTTCATGCAGGACAATGCTCCATCACATGCATCCAAATACTCCACAGCGTGGCTGACCAGTAAAGGTCTTAAAGGAGAAAAAATAATGACATGGCCCCCTTGTTCACCTGATCTGAACTCCATAGAGAACCTGTGGTCCCTCATAAAATGTGAGATTTACAGGGAGGGAAAACCGTACACCTCTCGGAACATTGTCTGGCAGGCTGTGGTGGCTGCGGCACGCAATGTTGATCGTAAACAGATCAAGCAACTGACAGAATCTATGGATGGAAGGCTTTTGAGTGTCATCGTAAAGAAAGGTGGCTATATTGGTCACTGATGTTTTTTTTTTGGTTTTAGAATGTCAGAAATGTTTATTTCTAAATTTTGTGTTGTTATATTGATTTACCTGGTGAAAATAAACAAGTGAGATGGGTATATATTTGGTTAAGATGCATAATAATTCTGCACAGTAATAGTTACCTGAAAAAAAACAGATATCCTTCTAAGATAGCCAAATCTAAAAAAAAAACCCACTCCAACTTCCAAAAATATTAAGCTTTGATGTTTATGGGTCTTTTGGGTTGACTGAGAACATAGTTGTTGTTCAATAATAAAAAGAATCCTCTCAAATACAACTTGCCTAATAATTCTGCACGCAGTGTATATCTTCAAATAAATATATAAATATAAGGTATAATAATACTTTATAAATAGACTAAAGGACCAAATTAATGATGTAAGGTATACATTATCAGCAGACTAAAAAAGTGCTCTGTACAAGAATCAATATAATATATAATTATACAAATATATAGCAATAAAAATAATACTACATCAGTAAATCATGTGCTAATGAAGTACACTGTGCAAATATATTATATATACACCAGTATATATACACACACACACAAAGTAGTATGAAATAGAAAGCATATATTATATAAAGAAACCATAAGGATAACAAAAGCTCAGAATATACTGTATATTATAACTATAATGCATCCAGATCACTTCACCATGGGTAAATACAACCACTCAATTAATCTATAGTATATGCAGATACATATACACTGACCAAAATGACACACCACAAATCCCCTAAAACCATTCCAACGCGCGTTTCGCCTTTGCTTTGTCAGGGAGTGATATTTATTTGAAGACATATTTATTCTATGCACAGAGCAATTTGCTTTTCATTGTGCATATATCTTGGTTTTATTTATGATGTATTAGGATATCCATTTAATCTCGCACATCCTCACACATCATTTTTATCTTTCAAATTGTCTGTTGTGCAATATATGGTTTTTAACCCCTTTACTCCCCAAGGCTGTTTGCATATTAATGACCAGGCCAATTTTTACAATTCTGACCACTTACTTTACATTGTTCTTACTCTGGAACGCTTCAACAGATCCTAATAATTCTGAGATTGCTTTTTCGTGACTTAGTACTTAATGATAGTGGTAAAATTTCTTCGATGTAACTTGTGTTTGTGAAAAAAATGGAAATTTGGCAAAAATTTAGAACATTTTGTAATTTTCAATCTTGTATTTTTTATGCCCTTAACCCCCAGGGCTATATTCGGTTTTTACCCTTTTGTTTTTCGCTCCCCTTCTTCCCAGAGCCATAACTTTTTTATTCTTTGGTCAATATGGCCATGTGAGGGATTGTTTTTTGCGGGACGAGTTGTACTTGACTGAGTTGTACTTTAGATCGACACCATTGGTTTTTACATATCACATACTGGAAAACTGGAGAAAAATTCCAAGTGCTGTGAAATTTAAAAAAAAAGTTCAATTCCACTGTTGTTTTTTTTGCCATGTTCACTAAATGCTAAAACTGACTTACCATTATGATTCTCCAGTTCATTATGAGTATGCAAATACCAAACATGTCTAGGTTCATTTTTATTTAAGAGGTGAAAAAAAAATACCAAATTTGTAAAAGAAAAAAAAAATGGCGCCATTTTCCAAGACCCATAGCGTCTCCATTTTTCGGGACCTGGGGCTGGTGAGGACTTATTTTTTGCGAACCGAGCTGACGTTTTTATTGCAATGTAGCGGTGACCCAAAAAACGTAATTCTGGGGTTTTTAATTTTTTTCTCGTTACGCCGTTTACCGATCAGGTTCTTTTTTATATTGATAGATTGGGCAATTCTGAACACTGTAATACCAAGTATGTGCAGATTTGATTTTTTTATTGTTTTATTTAATTTGAACTTTTATTTCTTAAAATTTTTAAACTTTTTTTCATTACTTTTTACAGGCTTCAATAGTGTCCACGGGAGACTAGAAGCTGCAATACTTTGATTGCCTCTGCTACACACAGGCGATGAACAGATCGCCTTTGTGTAGCAGAAATGCTCACTAGCTATGAGTGCCGACCACAGGGCATTAATTAGATTAAAGCCAGAAGAAAAGGCCTATGGTGCAATAGAATTCAAGTATACAACATTTCTAGAGGTTCAATATGTAAAGACACTAGCATTTGTCTTAATTGAAATCCAAACACCTGCATATGTCAGTATAACCTGACAGTCTCCAACATACAATCCAGAAATCCAAGGCACCCTGCAATCTCCTTTAAATATATCGGACATGCAACGTTTCGGCCACACAGGGTCTTTATCAAGCCAAACAAGAAGCATACATGATAAGCCTTTTATAAATTTAACTGGTCTCCAACACAGTGGAGGGGAGCTGATGTTTTATAGAGAGTCCCAATATTTCAGCAATGAAATAAATGAGTTGATGACTGGACCCTTTTATGGTGATCAGAAGAGCTCACCATCGCTAGCGAGATCGCTGATTTTGTGACGCCACAGCGATCTCACCAGCGAGATCGCTGTGTGTGACGGGGATCAGCGACCGGCTCCCATGCTGGGTATCGCTGATTGTGCTCGATCGGCCTGGGCCATTTTTTTTTTTAAATCGGTGGTCTCCCGCTGGCCAACATGCATCGCTGCGTGTGGCAGCGAGACACCAGTAATCAGCGACGCTGGTTTCTAATGTAAACATCGGGTATTCAGGAGCCGCGCGGCTCTTAGATACCCGATGTTTACCTTGGAAACCAGCGTGTACGCCGGTTTCCAAGGTAAACAGCGGGTATCCAAGAGCCGCGGCTCCTGGATACCCGATGTTTACATTAGAAACCAGCTTGCTCGCTGGTCAAGATCGCTGGAGGGGCTGTCTATGTGACAGCTCACCAGCAATCAGCCTAACAATGTCCCAGCGATCCCATCCATGCCAAATCGTTGGTGGGATCGCTGGGACATCTTTATATTTAACGGGGTCTTTAGGGTATGTGCACACGCTGCGGATTTTGCTGCGGGTCCGTAGCAGATCTGACCCTGTGGATCCGCAGCAGATTCTGCTGTGTTTACATTTCCATTCAAGTCTACCTATTTTCAAAAATGCAGTGCACATGCTTTTATTTTATTCCTCTCTGCTCCCCTGGATATTCCTTTTTTATTTTAAATCCACCATGTGAATCAAGAGATATGGACTTTATTATTTAGTGCTAATTTTTATGGCTAAGGTAGCGTTGCTAACAGGGGAATTATGCAAAGTAACCAAAAGACACAACAATAGAAAATACAATAGAAAATACTGTGAGCAATGCCTCCTTTTAAAACAGCAAAAACTTTGCACTAAATAAAAAGGTCCATATCTCTGGATCAGTATGATGGATTAAAACCGTTAAAAAAAATAAAATAAAAAAATACCCAGGAGAGCAATCTGATTATTATGAACCAAAATTGGATAATTTTGACTTGGTGACTGGTCCTCTTTAATTGGATAGAGAAAACACATTAGAAAGACTAACAGTAATTTATTTTGTCACAATGGCTAGCCACTAGTCAAATACTTCTGAAGGTAGAGCTCACACAGAGACTTCCAAGCAATCACCAAGGATGGTACATAACTTTAATGCTTTATATTGTATGTGTAGTGCTTTTAGGGTATGTGCATATGTTGCACATTCATGTGTGGATCCGCAGCAGATTTGGTCCTGTGGATCCGCTGCAGATTCGCTACACAGTACTATGTTATCCTATGGAAAAAAAATCCGCAGCACGTCAATTCTTTGTGCGGATTCCGCAGTGTTTTTACACCCATTCCAGTATAGGAATCCGCAGGTGTAAAAACGCATGCCAAATCCACACAAAATTAGCAATAAATCCGCAGGAAATCCACAGTAAAAACGCGGGTATTTTGACCTGCGGATTCTGCACGGAAAAATCTGCACATGAATCTGCAACGTGTGCACATACCCTTAGGCTGCTTGCACACACGTGTATTTATTTTTTAATGGTGGTGAAGACAGGCAAATAGGCAGTGCAAAAAAATTCCCCAAAACAAAACTACTTACATCACTAAGACAGTCATGAGAGCTGCTGCGATGCGAACTCATGGCTTCTTTGATATTACTGTCATTACTTCTACCATTTCTGTTCCTGGACGCTTTGACCTGAAAAAAACAAAACAAAAAGAAAGATATACATTTAGAAATAAAGTTTACAAAAAAGCTTAGCAACATGTCCGCTAAATCTACAGCTAGACTTTTTACTACTTACAGAAGGCTGTATAAAAAAAAAAAAAAAAAAAAAAAAAAAGCTGAATTCAAAGTTTATTTTTAAGAAATTTATTGGCCTGATTCATCAAGATGTTTTTGGCATAATTCAGACTTAAAGGAAACCTGTCATGCTAAATTTTGGAGGTGATTTAACCCCTTAGTGACCAGGCCAATCTTCTGAAATCTGACCACTGTCAGAGGGGTTATAGCTTTGGAACGCGTCAATGGAGCCCACGGATTCGGAGATTGTTTTTTCGTGACATATTGTACTTCATAATAGTGGAACAATTTCTTTGATATGACTTGCATTTATTTATGAAAATATCGGAAATTTGGTGAAAATTTCAAAAAAGTTGCAATTTTCAATATTTTAATTCTTATGCCCTTAAATCAAAGTTACATTACACAAAATAGTTAATAAATAACATTTCCCACATGTCTACATCTGTATAGTTTTTGAAACATATTTTTTTTTGTTAGGAAGTTAAAAGGTTTAAAAGGTGATCAGAAATTTCTCATTTTTCCAACAAAATCTACAAAATCATTTATTTAGGGACCACCTCACATTTGAATTGTGTTTGAGGGGCCTATTTGACAGAAAATACCCAAAAGTCGTGACACCATTCTAAAAACTGCACCCCCTTACATTTCTCAAAACCACATTCAAGAAGTGTATTAACCATTCAGGAGTTTCACAGGAACTAAAGCAATGTAGAAGGAAAAAAATGAACATTAACTTTTTTTCACAAAATTTTTACTTTAACCCCCAAATTTTTATTTTCACAAAGGTAACAGGAGAAGATGGACCTTCAAATTTGTTGTGCAATTTCTCCTTAGTATGCAGATACCCCATATGTGGGTAAAATCCACACAAATCTTGGAAGGAGCACTGTTTGACTTTTTGAAAACAAAAATGGCTGGAATCGAGAGTTGACACCCTGTAGCGTTTGGAGAGCCCGTGATGTGCCTGAACAATGGAAACCCTCAACATAAGTTACCCCATTTTTGGAAACTAGACCCCTTAAGGAATGTATTTAGATGTGTGGTGAGCACCTGGAACACCCCCAGGTGCTTCACAGAAGCTTATAACGTAGGGCTCTGAAAAAAAAAAAAAAAAAAAATCACATTTTACCCACAAAAATGTAATTTTAGACCCTTTTTTAATTTTCACAAGGGTAACAGGAGAAACTGGACACCAAACTTTGTTGTGCTATTTCTCCCAAGTATGCCGATACCCAATACGTGGGGGAATTCTATTATTTGGCCGCACGGCAGGACTTGGAAGGGAAGGAGCACCGTATGACTTTTTGGAACACAAAAACTGCAGAAACAGAATGGATGCCATGTCGCGCTTGGATAGCCCCTGATGTGCCTAAACAGCGTAAATCCCCTATAAGTGACCCCATTTTGGAAACTAGACCCTCAAGGAACGTATTGTGTGGTGAGCACCTTGAACCCTCAGGTTCTTCACAGAAGTTTATAACGTACAGCTGTGAAGCTAAAAAAAACCAAAACACATTTTACTCACAAAAATGTACTTTTAGTCAATTTTTTTTATTTTCACAAAACTAAGAAAAGAAAATGGACCCCAAAGTTTTTAGTTCTTCTGAGTAAGCCGAATCCCCATATGTGGGAAAATACTACTATTTGGGTGCACAACAGGTCTCAGAAAGGAAGGAGTGATGTTTTGGAACGCATACTTCGATGGAATGGTGTGTGGGCGTCATGTCGCGTTTGGAGAGCCCCTGATGTGACTAAACCCTCCACAAGTTACCCTTTGGAAACCACAGCCCTCAAGACCTTGCGGGGGCATCATAACACTGAACCAGACCACAATCAGAGTACAATAAAACTTTCACACTCCTTGTCTATGAACTGTTCCAATATTTATGGCCACAACTGTTTATCACTCTCCCATAATGATAGTTCTGCTTCACGTCACTTGTCTTATCTATTGCATTATTTATTTCTGTGCTGTGTATAAATGTGATTCTTCAGATTTTGCATTAGTCTATGCCTGATGAAGAGACCTGAGTAGTCTTGAAAGCTTGCAATTTGTTACCATCTTTTCAGTTAGCAATTAAAAGCTATCAACCACTGAGGACTCTCAATTCTGAATATTTTTCTATCTACTGGCTAATCTGGTACAAAGATATACATCTTTCCTGTAGGTGAAACTAGACTGCACAATTTATTGCACAGTTTCTCCAGAACATGGTACTGTCCCATAAGTTGTTGGAAATACCTTTTAGGCCACAAGTTAGGGCTGAGAAAGACTGAGTGCTAGTTGGAGCACAGATTTTGCTAGAATAGTCATCTGCGTAGACCCAAAGGTGCCAGAAAAGCAGAAAACCCCCGAAGGTGACCTTATTCTAGAAATTGCCCCTCTCAATGTATTCATCTACCGCTGCAGTGACTATTTTGTAACATTCAAGCCAGGCTTTTTTCTGGAGAATTGCAAATCAGCCAGTCTAGTACCCACACAATGTTGCACTCCCCCATACATTGGGCTCAGCTTGTGCTTCTGGTGATACTCACTTGTAAATTATTAAGTGCCCTCAATTACAATAATGCCAAACATGTGTCTGCTTACTGTGGTTTAGGTACAGTGGGCCTCAAAGAGGGAACATTTGGATTTAGGAGGGCATAATTCACTGGATTTTAATTGAGAGAAAGATTTCCAGTTTGACAAGGAGTGCTTCCGGCTAATTCATTAATTAAAAATTCTTCTCACCTTTTTGGTGTCTTGTTGCTCAGAGTATAACCCTGTGTTTGGGCACTGGAGTAATTGTCTGGATCTGCTGGCCTGCAGCTCAAAACAGGTGGAATGAACTACTTTGTAGCAGATTAGTCAGAGAATGCAGAAAAAGATTTCCAGTTTGTCAAGGAGCGCTTCCGGCTGATTCATTAATTACTCCGAATATTTCAAGGAATATCCAGCTTATTGTTAGACATAAAAACACAACGCATTTCAGCTATACATAAAATTAGCCTTCATCAGGTAAGCATGATGAAGGCTAATTTTATGTATAGCCGAAACGCGTTGTTTTTATGTCTAACAATAAACTGGATATTCCTTGAAATATTCCGAGTAATTAATGAATCAGCCGGAAGCGCTCCTTGACAAACTGGAAATCCTTTTCTGGATTTTAATTGAGGCACGAGAGCAGAAGACAGAAGGTAAGTCCTGCTCTTTCTCCAATGTTGTCACCTGTGTGCTGTGCGGCCCGGGCCCCCCGACTACAGATGAATATTCACCATTGGGAGCTATGCAGGAGGACAGAGACGGCAGCCAGTGAGCGCTTTCAGGTGGGGAAAGCATTCATTGGCCAGCGTCTCTCCCTGCATGACACGCCCCCTTTCTGAACTCTTGCACTCTGTGTGCTGCTCTCTCCCCAGCTCTGGTTGGTGGTATGATTATGGGAAGGAGTGAGAGGGGCCCGATGCTGCCTGACACTAAGCCTCTCTCACTCTGCTTATACTCTTGACTCTGTGGCTCCATAGCGGCTACATACTCTGCCGCTATGGGCAATACGCTCCTGCCTTCAGGGACCCCCCTCCACCTTCGGGCTCTGATTCAGTTGCACCGGCGGTATGTCCGCCCCCTATTCAGAATGTTAACTTCAGATTGTGTTTTTTTACATGACAAGTTCCATATTAAACACCTTAAAACGTTGCAAACTCAAAAGTTTTGGTATTTTTACGGAGTGGGACAAGACGTGACAAAGCAAGACCGCCTAATTCATGCAATTAAGGCCACTAAAGTTGGTGTAAATTACACCAAAAATGCAGCTCCTGGCTTGAGTAACATTTTTGGCTGTAGTGTACATATTTTTCATCCTATTAGGTATATCAAATATCTGTAATTCCCAGGAGTCAAAAGTAGGGCTCTTTTAGCTAGTGTCTGTAAAAAAAAAAAAATTGATGTAACATATTTTTCAGACTGTAAGATGCATTTTTAACGTCTTTCCCAATCACAGAGAGAGCTGCTGTCTCTCCTCCTGTCTGGCACTGATCTATGTGATCGGTGAAGAGCAGGAAAGCAAGCTAACGGGAATGAACGGAGGCTGCAGGAGCTAAAGCAGCTGAAAAACCTTCTGCACTAGTAATTCCAGGACCTTTCAGGACATGTGACTGATCACATGACTTGAAAGGTGCTTCAGTTAATCAAGTAGAAGGTCCTGCAAATTATCAACTGCTGCAGCCTCTGTATGGGTCCCGATCAGGAACTGCAGCATGTGGTAATGTATAGTGTGTGTATGTCAATATGTGCATGTAGTGTGCATGTAGAAGAGCTCTGTATGTCTATGTAACAGAGCTGTGTATGTCTATTTGAGTATGTCTATATGGACATGGAACAGAGCTGTGTATATCTATAAGCATGTAGCAGAGTTCTGTATGTCTATGTGTATGCAGAAGAGGGCATGTAGTAAAGCTGTGTATGTCTATGGGCATATAGCAGAGCTGTGTAGGTGTACATTGGCATGTAGCAGTGCTGTGTATGTTTATATGTGCATGTAGCAGAGCTGTGTATATATGTATATGTGCATACGTAGCAGAGCTATGTGTCTATATATGCATATGTAACAGCGCTGTGTGTCTGAGTATGAACATGTGTAATGACCCCTCCACTTTACATGGCCAGGGAAGTTCTAACTAATAGAAAAAAATTTTTTTTCTATTTTCTGCTGTCTAAACCTGGTGTGCACCTTATGTGCAGGTCAATCTTATAGTCCGAAAACTACGGCACCTGTGATTTTTTTAAGCTAAAGTTTATGATGATAAGTAATTATCATTACAGTTCAGAGTAAGTGCTGACAATAACATCAGATCAGTATTCTCAGCTACAGACGTCTGTAACTTATACCTTTATGGTTCACTGTAGCTTACCATTGCGTACATAAACAAAAAAATGGTTGTCCATTAGTTCTTAATAAATTGTTCTGAAAAAAGTCAGATTTGCAACCATATTCTGCACTTTTAGAGAACTTGAATCAAGTTATCAGAAATGCACCTTCTGTAATCATCCTCGATCTAGTGCATTTCGCCCGAGCACATGCGGGATTTGGAGCACTTCAAATTATCCATGAACAAAGGCTTGAGCTGATCTAGTTATCAGTTTTATTAATTCCTCTGTTCTTTTCCAAATATGATTAAGAAATCACCAGTTATGGCACAACAGTGGGACGGTTTTATAAGGGAACCTGTCAGATTTAATGATGCTGTGCAATAGGAAATCAAATTAGAGGACTGGCTGACGTTATTAACCTGCTGGAATGAATATCAATTCTTAGAAGTACCATGGCTTCCGGGTCCCTCTTTGTTATTGGGAATTAAGAAGCGCTGCCAGTGGCTGTGACAGATCATCTTCATTTACACCTGCTGCTTACGACTAGAGTTGACACCTGCCTAAATTCATCAGCAAATACACAAATAATGCAAGTCCGTCAGCAGCTTACACAAGTATTAATTACCACAAATCAACAAATAACACATCTTTTTGTCAACTGTTAGCACCACATATGCTGTGCACCAGAATGAAGAACGGCAGCAAAGCGATAAAATCTACACCTTTCAATGTTACAGAGCGGTTGTGAAAAATAATTACTGTAAGTCACAAAAAAAGACCATGATCACAGTATGTCACGCAAACATATGACAGCTGTATATGACACTGAAGTTATACAGTTGTGGCCAAATGTATTGACACCCCCGCAATTCTGTCAGATAATACTCAGTTTCTTCCTGAAAATGATTGCAAACACAAATTCTTTGGTATTATCTTCATTTAATTTGTCTTAAATGAAAAAACACAAAAAGAATTGTCCTATAGCCAAATTGGATATAATTCCACACCAAACATAAAAAAGAGGGTGGACAAAAGTATTGGCACTGTTCGAAAAATCATGTGATGCTTCTCTAATTTGTGTAATTAACAGCACCTGTAACTTACCTGTGGCACCTAACAGGTGTTGGCAATAACTAAATCACACTTGCAGCCAGTTGACATGGATTAAAGTTGACTCAACCTCTGTCCTGTGTCCTTGTGTGTACCACACTGAGCATGGAGAAAAGAAAGAAGACCAAAGAACTGTCTGAGGACTTGAGAAACCAAATTGTGAGGAAGCATGAGCAATCTCAAGGCTACAAGTCCATCTCCAAAGACCTGAATATTCCTGTGTCTACCGTGCGCAGTGTCATCAAGAAGTTTAAAGCCCATGGCACTGTGGCTAACCTCCCTAGATGTGGATGGAAAAGAAAAATTGACAAGAGATTTCAACGCAAGATTGTGCGGATGTTGGATAAAGAACCTCGACTAACATCCAAACAAGTTCAAGCTGCCCTGCAGTCCGAGGGTACAACAGTGTCAACCCGTACTATCCGTCGGCGTCTGAATGAAAAGGGACTGTATGGTAGGAGACCCAGGAAGGCCCCACTTCTTACCCCGAGACATAAAAAAGCCAGGCTGGAGCTTGCCAAAACTTACCTGAAAAAGCCTAAAACGTTTTGGAAGAATGTTCTCTGGTCAGATGAGACAAAAAGTAGAGCTTTTTGGGCAAAGGCATCAACATAGGGTTTACAGGAGAAAAAAAGAGGCACTCAAAGAAAAGAACACGGCCCCTACAGTCAGACATGGCGGAGGTTCCCTGATGTTTTGGGGTTGCTTTGCTGCCTCTGGCACTGGACTGCTTGACCGTGTGCATGGCATTATGAAGTCTGAAGAGGAAGTCTCGACATGCCAGAAAAAAAAAAAGAAATCACAATTGCTAGACAAATCATCAACAATCTTAAGTATGCAGATTATACAACATTGAAAGCAACAAACAGAACTGGAATTAAGGACTTATCACAGAGTGTCAAGATGGAAAGTTAAAACTTGGGACTGCTACTCAACACAAAGACGACAAAATGAACAAAGGTACAAGGCAAAAAAGGGAGACATGCAACCCAATAGCTTGATTCTATCAAGATAACAGTGGAGAAGACCTTGGTGCCCTCTCCAGGCTTGCGCAAGAACGATCTTCCTATAGATTGATCATCCATCAAGTCAATATGGCTTGAGATCGAGCCAAAGACAGTTTAAAAAAAAAATCATGTTATATCTTTTAAAAAAAAAAAAAAAGGGATTAGTCATGCTAAAATTCAACTTTTTCCACCACAGGAACAGAGAAAAAGGCAAATACACCTATTCAATTATGGTGTGACCTGTTAACAATAAAGGACATATAAGAGTCTTTCCTGAAGCAATATACTGTAGTGCTTCTCTTAAAGACTCAAAGATACAAATGATAAATGGCAGTGCTCTAAGTCTATATTGCTCAACTATAAGTATTAATCCCCTCATGACTTAAATCTACTGTTACAAATGATATTAAGGCTATGTACCCACGTATATAAGAAAGGACATCAGACACACAGTGCGGTGCAAAGTGTCTGAACAGCCTATTGATCACGCCCATAGTATTAGCAGGCGGGCTGTTCTGCACTATATACATGCATCACGCAGAAAAAAAACAAGCTGTTCAGACACTTTGCACCGCACTGTGTGACTGATGTCCTATGCAAGCCTTATCTGTGTGCATTTTTCCCCACTAGGCAGCCAGCTGTTCTTTTTTTCTTTTGGATACTGGCTGTCTTCATCAGTGGGTTGCAACTGTGCTGCCCTAAGCCTTTATCAATGGAGGCCTGCTGCATCCTGCTAGTGCATCAGTCAGGATTTGGTGAGTCTGCCTTTCATATGTAAGTTTTTTTTGAATTTTTTCTTACCCATGTATGCAGAAAATTACTAACTAAAAACCGGACTCCATCCCAGGAAACGCGAGTTTTTTTCCCGTGCGTTTTTTTTCCGGAGCAACTCCAGTCTCAGAATATAGTTAGAAATGCGGATTTTTCCTCAAAATTAATGAGCATTCTGCGTTCTTTTACCGCGATGCATTTTTTTTGCAGAAAAAAATGCATCAATATGCACAAAAAATGCAGAATTCATTAAAATGAATGGGATGCTTCTTGTAAGCGTTTAAGCATTTTTGCCGGTAAAAACGCGAGAAAAACGCTTATGTGTGCACACACCCTAAAGGGGATATTCGAGACTCTAAAAAACAAAACCAGCCTAAGCATTAACAGGCATGCAGTTACTAACAGAGGCAACTACCTGTTTGTTGTGTTCGACGCCAGTCATTGACAGCTCCTGCCGGAGATTCAGCTGCTTCCTGTTAACAGAGCAGCGGTTTCTCTTCTTGTTGACAGGGCAGAACTACTGGTGTCATGCTGATTGACAGCCAGCTTTCCCCAAATAGACAGCAGAGAGCAGGCTGTTAATCAGCATGACACCAGTAGTCCTGTCCTGTCAACAGGAAAAGAAACCGCGGCTCTGCTGACATGATGTCAGCCGAAGCGCCATAAAGTCCGCAAAATACGGTATATACCTCATCATAGTTTCCCATCGCTTGGTTGAACTTGATGGACTTGCGTCTTCTTTTGATCGTATTAACTATGTAATTTCACTTTCCTAGCCTCTACAGTGGACAGAGTATTAACACAGTGGGGATGATGTTCAATACTAATCCAATAATAAATCTAATATAATAATATAGGCCAATTGTACAAACAACCCCTCTGAAATAATGGATGGCAGACCATCCGGTGAAAAAAACCACAATGCACACTGAGTAGGATGGAAGTTGAAACTGGCAGGGATCAAATACGTGTAATAAAATATGGCTACACGCAAAAAAGTGAGATAAAAATAGGTATTAGACCTACCGGTAATGATGTTTCCAGGAGTCCATCCTGACAGCACTATGGAGGACGTCCTCCTCCTCCTTACAGGGACAGGAAAGCACACGAGAGGTTAAAAGGCCATGTCCCACCCCCTTTCCCTCAGTGATTTGACAAGTACCACAAGGTGGATGATGCTAGTAACGGTTTAATGAAACAATCATATCACAGCATATGACATAACATAATACAACATAGTATAACATAAGAGGGAGGGAACTACCCGTGCTGTCAGGATGGACTCCTGGAAACATCATTACCGGTAGGTCTAATACCTATTTTCCAGGACGTCCACCTGACAGCACTATGGAGAGTACCAAAGCACCTCCTCAGGGTGGGATTACTGCTTGGAGAACTTTTCTCCCGAATGCGGTTTGTTGGCCAGCTAACACATCTAGTTTGTAGTGTTTGCAGAATGTATTAAGACTAGCCCAGGTTGCCGCTCGACAAATTTGATCAACTGACGCCCCCGCCCGCTCGGCCCATGAGGCCGATACCGCCCTTGTAGAGTGGGCTTTTAAGGAATCAGGCGGGCTGGCGCCTTCAGCCTGGTAGGCGTCCGAGATTACTGAGGTAATCCAACGCGCTATGGACGCCTTAGAGGCCCTCTTCCCTTTATTCCTACCCCCAAAGAGAACGAACAGGTTCGGGTCGATACGCCAACTATTGGTGGCCTCTAGGTACTCTATAACTGCGCGCCTCACGTCTAGCGAGTGGAGCCGCCGCTCCTTCTCATTTCGGGGATTATCACAGAAAGAGGGTAACACTACCTCCTGATTCAGATTTCTTGTAGAGGCTACCTTCGGGGTAAATGCCGGGTCTAACCTTAGGATTATACTATCCTCTCTTATCTGGAGGTATGGATCCTTAGTGGATAGGGCCTGGATCTCCCCTATTCTTTTGGCCGTGGTAATGGCTACTAGAAAGGCCGTTTTACGAGTGAGAGCAGGGATGGTTATCTTCTCACTAAGGGCGAAAGTGTCCGAGCAGAGGAACCGAAGTACCAGGCCCAGGTCCCATGGCGGGGTGAGCTGCCTAATCGTGGGACGCAGGCGCTGTGTGGCTTTTATAAACCTTATCACCCAGGGATGTGCAGCTAACTGATAATCAAAGAAGGCGCTCAAAGCTGAAACCTGGACTTTTAGAGTGCTGGGCTTGAGGCCTTTATTAAAACCTGCCTGCAGGAACCCTAGTATGTTAGGGAGATCCGGGGTACCTGCCACGAGCTCGGACCTGCCACCCTCCAGACAAAATCTCCTCCATATCTTCCGATAAATTGCCGACGTCACCGGCTTCCTGCTGGCCTGTAGGGTGGATATGACCTGCTCCGACAATCCTTTTGCCTTCAGGATGTCCCTCTCAGGATCCAGGCCGATAGATGCAGTCTTGCTGGGTCCGGGTGGTGGATCGGGCCCTGGTGGATGATGTTCTCCCACAAGGGCAGCTCGACTGGATCTTCTACTGCCATGGCTCCCAGAAGGGAAAACCAGCTTCTCCTCGGCCAGTATGGCACTATCAATATCACTCTTGCGTGGTCCTCGCGTATCTTTCTGAGCACTGCCGGTATGAGGGCCAGTGGTGGGAACGCATAAGAGAGGGATTCTCCCCAAGTCTGACTCAGGGCGTCTACGCCCTCTGGATGGTCCATTGGATTTAGGGAGTAGAATCTGGGAACCTTCGAGTTCTTGCGGCTTGCGAAGAGATCTATACTGGGGTTCCCCCAGCGCTGACAAAGCTGGTTGAAGACCTCTATGTTCAATTCCCACTCTGTCGGGTGGATCTGTTGTCTGCTCAGGTAGTCCGCCACTTCGTTTTGGGAACCCTCTAGATGTACCGCGGTCACGGATCGAACTGTCCGTTCTGCCCACGTGAATATCTTTTCCGCCAGTGCCTGTAGTGGTTGATGTCTGGTTCCTCCTTGGTGTTTCAGGAATGCCACTGTCGTTGTATTGTCGGATAGAACGCGAACATGACGACTCTTTAGTACCGACCGGTTTCTCCGCAACGCTTCCCAGACCGCGAAGAGTTCCTTGAAATTGGAGGATCTGGCCTTGATGCTTGCTGGCCACTTCCCCTGGAAGATCTTCCCTTCTATGTGGGCTCCCCATCCCCACGCACTTGCGTCTGTGGTGACTACCACGTATGGAGAGGTTGTCCAATGCACGCCCACCTGAAGGTTCCTGGCCTGTAACCACCAGCGAAGGGACTCCTTTGCTCGTCCTGAGAGTCTTAGGGGTTTGTCTAGCGACGCCTGACTCCTGTCCCACCTCGCGAGAATTTCTCTTTGTAACAACCGCGAGTGGAATTGGGCCCAACGGACACACTGGATGCATGCCGTCATGAGGCCCAGGACCTCCATTGCTTCCCTTATGGAGCATTGACGCTTCAACAGACCTCTGGTTCTGGCCTGAATGGACTTCTGCTTCTGCTCGGGTAGCCAGGATATTCTGTCGGCTGAGTCTAGGAGGACTCCCAGGAATACCTTTCTGGTGTTTGGTGTGAGGTCCGACTTCTCCCAGTTGATCACCAAGCCCAGGAACTCCATCACAGTAGTTGTTCGGATCCTGTCTCGGATGAGCGCTTCTTTGGATCTTGCCACCAGTAAGAAGTCGTCCAGGTACGGCACAATCACAATACCCTGATCTCTCAGGTAGGCCACCACCTCTACCACCAGTTTCGTAAAGATTCTGGGAGCTGAGGCCAGCCCGAATGGAAGACCTTGGAACTGGAAATGGCAGGTCCGGGCTGGTGAACTGATCGCGAACCTTAGTAGGCTTTGGGATGAGGGATGAATAGGAACCTGATAATATGCCTTTTTTAGGTCTAGGGTGCACATAACTGCGTCCCTGTCTATCAGAGGAATCGCGGATCGGATTGATTCCATCCGGAACCTCCTGTATCTGACCCAAGCATTTAGTGGCTTCAGGTTTATGATGGTGCGGGTCTCGCCGGATTTCTTTGTAATTGCAAACAGGGAAGAGTAGTGACCTTTCCCTCTTTCTGATGGTGGAACTGGTATTATGACCCCCGAGTCTAACATGTCCTGAAGATCCGACCACATTGCGGAGTCCTCCTGGACGACAGTGGGGGCAATATATCTGTCGGGGGGAGGAGAATAGAGCTCTATCCTGTAACCTTCTCTGATGGTTCTGAGGACCCACTGACTGTTGGTGACTCGCGACCAGTTTGCTGCAAAGTGGCGAAGTCTCCCCCCAATGCCTATGGCGTCATTGTCTCCTCGACCTAGATGTCGATGCAAATGGGGGACCTCTGTTCTTCCCACTTTGGCTGAAGGAGCCTCTGTAGGAGCCTCTATTAGAACTCGCCCGGCCCCTAAACTCTGACTGTCCTCTGAAGAAGGAGCCTCTCCGAAAGGACTGGGACCGCCTGGGTTTTTCTTCCGGGAATCCCTTATTTTTATCAGACACCAGCTCAAGGATATTATCCAGGGCTGGACCAAACACCCTCAGACCCGAGAAAGGGATGGCACATAACTTGGCTTTAGAAGGGTTATCCCCCGACCAGGATCTAAGCCAGACTGCTCTCCGGGCCGCATTAGAGAGGGAGCTGTTTCTGGCCGCAAACCTAACAGATTCCGCCGACGTATCCGACAGGAACGCCGTGGCTGATTTCAAAAGAGGAAGAGATGCTAGTATCTCTGACCTCGGGGTCTTGTTGGTTAGGTTTTCCTCCAACTGCCCCAACCACAGGAACATAGACCTGGCCACCGAGGTGGCTGCTATGTTGGCTCTAATCAGGGCCGCTGACGTCTCCCATGTTCTTTTTAACAAGACGTCCGCCTTTCTATCCATTGGGTCTCGAAGACCGGATGAGTCCTCGGCTGGGATAGCCGATTTCTTCGTAACCTTGGCCACCGGGACGTCGATCTTAGGGACTTCTTCCCACGCCCGAGTTTCCTCGGGATCGAAGGGCAGTCTATTTTTAAAGTTTCGGGAGAGTGTCAACCGACGCTCTGCTTCCTTCCACTCCTCCTGGATCATTGCTTTGATGTGCTCGCTCACAGGGAACACCACCTGTTTGCGGGACACCAGTCCTCCAAACATTAAGTCCTGTCTGGACTGTGGCTTAGGGACTTCTTCCATCTGCATGGTATTTCTGACCGCGTGTACCAGCTCGTCCGTATCCTCCAGTCTGAACAGATACTTTCTGTTCTGTTCCTGACTGTCCCCCAGGATCTCGCCTTCTTCCTCCTGATCTGAGTTCCGGAAATCGGATTCCTCGCTAGGGCTCGCCTCTGATACTGGGACTGGTTCCCACCTTGGACGCTTGCGACCTGGCCCAGGGCTGGGGGATCGACGCCGGGACGTAGAGGCCTGAATCTCTTCCCTTATCAGCGACCTCATTTCGGAAAGCAGAGATGGCTGTTCCTCGCCTATGACCCTGGAGGTACAGGGACCGCATAGGGTCTTGCTATAGGTGTCTGGCAGCTTTACTCTGCACACCGGACATCTGAATGATTTGGCGGTGGCTTTCGCCGGGTCCTTCCCCGAGGGGGACTCAGCCGGGGTTCCATTTTCCTGATAATATAAGGGGCACCTCATCAGATCTGGGCTGTGGGGACGGGTGGGGAGGGTGGTCTGCGCTATGCGCACTTACCCCTCCACCAGATGCAGTGTTGCCTTCCATCCCCTGGCGTCCGATGCAGTCACACAGTCTGGAACCACCTGTGACGCTGGAGAACGCTCTGGTCCAGGAGCGCGCGCGCCCTGGATTTGAAACCGGCGTCTGACGTCACCGGATGTGACGCTGGTAAGCCGCGCCTCCACTTCCTGCCGGGCATCTGCGCGCGACCGCGCTCGGCGCGAGCAGGGAGCCTTTCCTGCTATGACGCTCCGGCCTCCACTGCCCAGCGTCAGCGCGTCCTGCGGGTACTCGGCCCGCCGCCCCACTTCTATCGGTGCCCGCATGGCCAGCCGCCTGCGGGGAGCCGACCCGTCCTGGAGCCGAGAGCCCCCCCCGGGAGGAACGGCTCCCTCCAGGAGCGCCGTCCTGCTCCTGGCCTTTGGAGCCGAGGGACTCCCCACCGGGAAGTTTCGGCCCCGGGACCTCTTGACAGGGGAAGGATTGGACCGGCCGCACGATCCCCTGGGTCCCTCCGGTAAGCTCTCGCGTGTCCCTCCGTGCAGGGACAGGAAAAACACTGAGGGAAAGGGGGTGGGACATGGCCTTTTAACCTCTCGTGTGCTTTCCTGTCCCTGTAAGGAGGAGGAGGACGTCCTCCATAGTGCTGTCAGGTGGACGTCCTGGAAATACCCTTTATTAAAAAAATGGGTGTACACATGAAACATAAAATGGCATCACCAAAATTTATACATAGCATAATAGCATAATAGGCTATAGGAAGAGGTCAAATAAATAACCCTGTAATACATATAAAGTAAAGTCCCCAAAGAAATTATGTGTGATAACATATATCGTGCTATAAAAAATGCCGTGCCATAAAAAATATATAAAATATATAATATATAAAATATATGTAATAAATATCTAAAATATAAATTGTGATCGTGGCTAAATCAAAAAAACATTAGGTTCAAGTGTGTAATGAAGGAAGAGCAAAAAATCGCTGAATACTATGGGAAATGAAAAAATATTAAAGGGTTAATACCTCATGAGCCAAAGATGAATGCCAAGGAACGCGCCCCAACGAAGGAGTTTTCCACTCCGAAACGCGCGTCGGGGCGCGTTCCTTGGCATTCATCTTTGGCTCATGAGGTATTAACCCTTTAATATTTTTTCATTTCCCATTGTATTCAGCGATTTTTTTGCTCTTCCTTCATTACACACTTGAACCTAATTTTTTTTTGATTTAGCCACGATAACAATTTATATTTTATATATTATTTATTACATATATTTTATATATTATATATTTTATATATTTTTTATGGCACGGCATTTTTTATAGCACGATATATGTTATCACACTTTATTTCTTTGGGGACTTTACTTTATATGTATTACAGGGTTATTTATTTGACCGCTTCCTATAGCCTATTATGCTATTATGCTATGTATAAATTTTGGTGATGCCATTTTATGTTTCATGTGTACACCCATTTTTTTAATAAAGGGTATTTTATCTCACTTTTTTGCATGTAGCCATATTTTATTACACGTATTTGATCCCTGCCAGTTTCAACTTCCATCCTACTCAGTGTGCATTGTGGTTTTTTTTAGTGGACAGAGTAGCAGGGAAGGCTTCAGCCAGTTGCTTTACAGCCCGAAGCTGTCCTTATACTTTAGATAGCCATCAGCTGAGCTGAACAGCCATTTTATCCTTATTCGCATATAAATGTACAGTACAGACCAAAAGTTTGGACACACCTCAAAGAGTTTTCTTTATTTTCATGACTATGAAAATTGTAGATTCACTCTGAAGGCATCAAAACTATGAATTAACACATGTGGAATAATATAATTAACAAAAAAGTGTGAAACAACTGAAAATATGTCTTATATTCTAGGTTCTTCAAAGTAGCCACCTTTACTTTGATTACTGCTTTGCACACTCTTGGCATTCTCTTGATGAGCTTCAAGAGGTAGTCACCAGAAATGGTTTTCACTTCACAGGTGTGCCCTGTCAGGTTTATTAAGTGGGATTTCATGCCTTATAAATGGGGTTGGGACCATCAGTTGTGTTGTGCAGAAGTCTGGTGGATACACAGGTGATAGTCCTACTGAATAGACTGTTAGAATTTAGAAATTTGCGGCTGAGTGAAGCCTTTCGGGCATGCGCAGTGAGAAATGTGGATCCGGCCTCCCGAAAAAAAGTTGCATGGTCCGTTCGGGCATGTCGGCGGATGTCAAAATTTTGGCGGATCCGCAAAAAAACAGATCCAACGGATGGCCATCCGTCAAGATCCGCCGGTAATGCAACTCAATGGGCAAAAAAAAATGGATCCGCCAAGAAAAATGGCGGATCCGTTTTTTTTTTGCAAAACGGCGGATTTTGACTGATGGACACAAACGGATGTGTGAAACAGGCCTAATTAGCAGTGTTTTGTAAGAGAAGGTGCTGATAATCAAAAATATATATTGAATAATTCTTAATTTCTTTTCTTCGCAGCTTTGATTGCAATATGGAATAAAAAAAACTCAATGGGCATATCCAGAAAAGATTTCTTGGATCTTTTTTAACATTTAGTGTTATCAAAGGATAGCATTCACCACGACCATATTTGCTAATAAATCAGTAGTAAAATCTGAGATAGAAGACTTAACAATTTTATAAATAGCAAACTCAGGCAAAATGATGACTGGTGGTGAAAATGTTAATTTTTATGCTAAATATAATGCAAGTGTAGCTGGAAAAAAATAAATAAGAGACAGGGCGTTAATTGGGTGAGAGCTTTCGCCTCACTGCACTTTTACAATACCTTAAAGTGCTTGAAGCATTCGAATGCCACAGGAAAACAGTGTCTGATAAGCATCACTTTTCAGATCACAGACAGCCGGCCTCGGCTCATTATTAATAAATACACTTCCATTTATCAAAAGCTCCCTTTGAGCGCAACAGGGAGCCTGGGGCAAAAGGAGACAAATTCTTTTCTTAAGTTGTTCTGAAAGGTGGCGGGCGAAGGGACCCTCACCCCCATTAACCCAGCAGAGTTTGCTTGTCCCCACTGGGGGGAGAGGGAGATGCTTTCACAGCGGTAAACTCGCACTGATCTTGTGCCATCTCAATATATTTGTTCATTATCTTGCGCACACACAGAAGCATTTGGAAATGTACTCGGGGCACAGGCCAAATTGAATCATCTGCCTTCATTTTCCGCACGAACCACGGCTACAGCTGCTGCAAAGAGGCTGAACGTTTATTTATTTATCTAGACGGCTGGTTTTTCTCTCTCTTAAAGGTGCAAACCTATTAAATTCTAACCCTTTTCTATACTGCCCAATCAAGTGTGCCATATATTTTATATAGTCCTCATTAGGGATTAAGTGATTATAGGAGCCAACTGTCTACAGGAAGACCAAAGTCCTTGCTGGGTGCCTCATCATTAACAAAGTGATGCTAACAAGTAAGTAACGTTTACCGCCCCTATGAAGTCTCCAGCCCACATCAGCATCAGGGTGGCACAAATGCACAATTTCCAAACAATTAACTGATATAGCGGTGATCAGGGAACATATCGCTTCTGTGGTTTCAAATCCCAGGATTTTCTGCCTTAGGAAGCCACAGAAATGCAACATCAACCTGAATTATAAGCAGGTCATAGTCATCTTTGGTTTGTCTAGAATGGTAAAAATATGTTCGGGAACATGGCTATCATTTTATTTCACTAGGAGGTTCCTATGTCAAAAGTATGACAAATTAGAATTATGTCCTGCAATAGTTTTTCCTTGCATAAATAATTAACCATCCCCCCTCACCGACCAAGAGGAGGTTTGAGGGGTCTGGTTGTGACTCTTTAAAATCTGTCATTAAGAGACACCCAGGAACAATGTAGAATTTTATAAGTTTGTTCTTACCTCTAAGGGTGTGTGCACTCGCTGCGGAATGCTCTGTGGATTTGTCAGCGCGAGTTTGTAAAATCCGCAGGTAAATCACCAGGTCAGAAGAATGCGGTTTATCTGCGGATTGGCCTGCGGTTTTCCATCTCTACAATGGAGCAGATGGTAAACCGTTGCTCCGCAGAAAGAATTGACATGTTAATTCTTTCTGCGGTTTGGAAACCGCAGCAAATTCGTGCGGAAAATTCCGCAGCGTCTGCACAGCGGTTTTCTTTTTCCATAGGCTATAAAGGTACTGTAAAACGCAGCAGAAACTGCTGCAGATCCGCAGCGTGTGCACACCCCCTAAAAGTACCCACAACCTCGAAGAGGTCGTGTAAGGGCTTATTTCAGACATTAGTGATTTTTATTGTATGTAAAAAAAGGTTGTAGATTCAGAAACTTAATTTTATACCATCATTCTTCATGTATAAAAAAAAAAGGTGGAGGTTTCTCAAGCTGCTCCCATCAAACAACCCGTGAAAAAAGGATAGAACATGGCATCCAAGTGTTGTTCAACATTTTCTTAAATTGTCTTAAAGTGGCGAGAATGATCAGAGACTCAGATCACAATCAGGCAAGTGCTTGAGATTGTGTGTCACTTAGGCTGCAAAAATACATGGGCATATGATCAGCCCCACAGATTAGAACAGGCAATAGAAAAACATGGGTTGAACTTGCATGTGAAAAACTTATTTCTGAATGAGCCCTTACCACTGAATGCCAGAGGGCTAAGAGGTTGGAGGCACATATCTCATTATTGGGCACTGTGTTAGGGGAGTGTAAGAAGCAATGTAACCTTTTACAGTCACATCTACCCACTGCGCTTACAAGAACATAAAGATCCAGAATGTAATCCAGTATCACAGCTGCCCTTTCTGCCATATGATTAAAAGCCATCTTTATATATGTACCTTATCCAAAGACCCAGTATACTTAAGGCCAGATTCATCAGGTGTTTTTTGTCTTGTGGTATTCCATGCTGTTTTTGAATAAATTTCTTAAAAACGGCGAATGCAATTCATTAATTCTGCACACAGTAAAAAATTGTCTTATTTTTGTCTAAAGCTCATGCACAGTGATGTACAGTAGCGATCAAAAGATTGGCGCTTTTTTTTTTTATTTTCTTTTTAGAGTTATTACTTCTGTCTGCCTGTTGTGATGCCATTTTCGTGGTGATTTTAGTAAACCGGAAGCAAATGTTTGTCAGCTATAAGGATGAAAATTGTGTTTGACATTGTTTTATCACTTTATGTGTTAAGTTTTCAAGATTTGCTGGTCGAAATGTTTTGCATATTTTGTCATAGGTAATCTAATTTTGCCTAAATTTTTTTTGTGTGTTTTAGCATAAAACATGGCAAAGATCAAGCCAAATGAATCACCAGATGTCAGGAAGCTTATTATTCTGAGAGTGAAGTCAGGCAAAAGCCTAAAAGAGGGAGAACTGGAATTCAACTCTTCTCAGAATCAAGTGTCACATATAATAAGGAAAGAATAAGAAGGTTATGGAACAGCTGACAAACCTAGAAGTGGACAACCACAGAAAACTTCCTCCAAAGTTGATCACAATATTAAGAAAAAGTCGGAATCTGATATCAACAAAAGTGCTGTACAGATTTTGTACAAAATGAACCAAGAATATGGAGTAAAAGTGAGTTGCCAAACTGTGGTGCGATAGCTTAGAGCAGTAGCGTTGAATGCATAAGTTTAAGTCAAGAAGCCTTTCATCTCAGCAAAGAATCAGAAGGTCTGACTTGAGTTTGCCAAAAAACACAACCAATGGAAAGAGTCAGATTGATCTAAGATGTTGTGGTCGGATGAATCGAAGTTCAATCTGTTTGGTAGTGATGGCACGCACAATATATACCACCCAACTGGAAAACGGAATGATAGAAGGTACCAAACACCTACAGTGAAACATGGTGGTGGCAATGTCATGGTCTGCATCTGCTTTTCTGCATCTGCCATTGGCCCTCTGCACAGAATTGATGGAAAATTGATTGAAATTTGAATGCTACCATATACAAGGATATACTGGAGAATGTAATGTTGCCACATAGTAAAACCAAAGTAAGCAGGGGCTGGAAATTCCAGAAAGACAATGATTCTAAGCACATATCCAATTTAGTAAAAAATTAGTTAGCAAAGAAAAATGTTTGCCTGTTGCAACGGCCAAGCCAATCACCTGATTTAAGCCCTATAGAGCACCTTTGGGATGAGTTAGGGTGACAAATTTGGGCCCATAGCAATAAAGATAAATTGTTTGCAGAATTGCAAATGGAATGGAGTAAGAGCCCTCAGGATGTCTTGAATACCCTGGTGGCTTCAGTGCCCTGTCGGTGTGGTGTAGAAAGTAAAGCAAGATGCTATGCTACAAAATACTAAGTTATGGCATTGTAAACCATTACTTACTCTCTACGTTGCGATCAATAAATCGTATATGCAAAACTTTTGTCAGTCATGTTTTCTTGACCATTCCTATATTCTAAAGCATTATGGTTAAAATTAAGGTCTAGTATAATTACAACTTCATGCACTTGCAATTCATCACCAGGAAAATGGCATCATAACAACAAGCAGACAAAAGTAATCACACTATTAAGCAAAATGCAAAACTTTTGGTCACTACTATATTTCATGCGAACACATAAAATAGACTTTTAAATGGGCACAAAATTAAAAGTTAGACGTAAATGAAAAACAGGCGGCAAACACCAAAGACTAGACAAAAATAGAAGGACCAAATGCAATAACATAATGGGCACTTAATATTGTGGGCAGCACGGTGGCTCAGTGGTTAGCGCTGAATCCCACCAAGGACAACATCTGTAAGGAGTTTGTATGTTCTCCCCGTGTTTGCGTGGGTTTTCTCCGGGCACTCCGGTTTCCTCCCACACTCCAAAAGACATACTGATAGGGAATTTAGATTGTGAGCCCCATCGGGAACAGTGATGAAAATGTGTGCAAACTGTAAAGCGCTGCGGAATATGTTAGCGCTATATAAAAATAAAGATTATTATTAATATTGAATCATTAATTCATTAACCATACAAATACCTTACATCATTAAACTCAGCGTCGCTACATTATGCATTTAAAGGTTTAATTGATATACGAAGCATAGAGTTCCTCACCTTCCCGTGATCCCCATTTCCATTTTTCGTCTCCTTGTTCCCAGAGCTATTTTTATTTTTCCTTCAATATGGCTGTATGAGGGCTTGTTTTTTTGTGGGACGAGTTGTACTTTTGAATGACACCATTGATTTTATCATATAGTGTACTGGAAAATGGGAAAAAATTTAAAGTGCGGTGAAATTGAAAAAAAAAAAATGAAATGCAATTCAACAATGGTTTTTTGACTTTTTCTATTTGCCATTGCCATGTTCAAAACTGACCTGGCATCATGATTCCCCCATGTCAGTACGAGTACAAAGATACCAAACATGTATAGGTTCATTTTTATTTAAGTGGTGAGAAAAAAACTGAAATTTGTATGAAATTTTTTTTTTTTTGCGTTTGACGCCATTTTTCCGAGTCATGTAGCGTTTTTATCTGGGGATCTGGGGCTGAGTGAAAGCTTATTTTTTTGCACCCCGAACTGATGTTTCTACTAATACCATTTTGAGGAAGATACAATGTTTTCTTCGCCTCTCCAGTGGCCAAAAAACGTAATTCTGGAGGTTTTTTTAAACATAACGCCATTTACTGAGCTGATTAATTTATATTTTGATAGATCGGATATTTCTCAATGCAGGGATACCAAATATGCGTTTTTTTTAGCGCTTGTGGCTTTTTATTTTTTTTCATAAAATCCTTTTTTTGGGTGACTTTTTCCTTTATTCAATAGTCCACTTAGCAGACTTGAAGCTGTGATTGTCTGATATAGCTTGTGTTATACATAGCCATGTTTCAGAATTTTCAGCAGGTGTCCACACCACACGACGCATAAACAATCTTCTCTGATCATTGCGTGTTTGCTGCATTCCTTTTATGGGTATTCCCCAAATTTATTGCGTTTTTGCATTTTCTGCATTATAAAAAAGAACATTAAAATGCGGCTTCACATCTGCACAAAAAAAAAAGCATCAAATAAGGCTGAAGGCTATGTGCACACGGTGCGGATTCTGCTGTGGAATTTTCCACGCAGATTTTGCTAAATCTGCAGGTAATATGACCTGCGTTTTACCTGCAGTGTTAGTGCAGATTTAGTGCAGTTTTTGTGTGGATTTCCCCTGCAGATTTCTATAATGGAGCAGATGAAAAACTGCTGCAGAACTGCACAAAAGAAGTGACATGCTGCAGTTTTAAGTCTGCACCAAATCTGCGCGGAAAAATCAGCAGCATGTGCACAGCGTTTTTTGTTTTACATAACCTTAAATGGTACTGTACATCACTTGCAGTTCTGCAGGGCCAAATCTGCTGCAGAACTGCACCAGAATCTGCACCGTGTGCACATACCTGAAAAGGCATAAAAAATGCAGTAAAAATTCAATAATCAGAGTAGATTGTTAATGCATAGTTTGGTGAGGACACCTGCAGAAAATAAAAACACAGTATTTATACACAGTATTTATGCTATGTGTGAACATAGTCTTAGGCTGCGTTCACACGTTCACGTTTTTTCGTGTTTTTGCCGCGAAAACGCAAAACTGCATCCCATGCAATCCTATGGGATTCCGCAATGCTGTGTAATGCTGCGGATTTTCCCGCGGCGGAGAAATACGCAGCATGCTCATTAATTTGCGAAATCGCAGTGATTCCGCCCACATAAGAATGTATTGTTCTGCTTACTTTCCGCATGTGGCTGTGCCCACCATGCGGAAAAAGTAAGAACATTTGCAGATGGTACCCACGCTCCGGAGGAGAGGATACTGTCCTCCAGGCTCTGGGTACCATATCCCTGTAAAAAACAGAATTAAAATAAAATCAGGTTATATTCACCTTCCAGCCTCCCCAGGCTTCAGCGATACAGGCGGCAGCTCCCGTTCCCAGTGATGCATTGCGGCAATGACCTTTGATGACGTCGCATCTCGCGATGCTGTAGCGGTTTCGCGAGACCGCGACGTCAAAGGTCATTGCCGCAATGCATCAATGGAAATGGGACCTGTCGGGGCATCGCGGAGGCCTGGGGACCCTGCGCGGGACGCCGCAAGGTGAATATAACCCGATTTTTTATTTTTTTATTATTATTTTTAACATTAGATCTTTTACTATTGAGGCTGCATAGGCAGCCTCAATAGTAAAAAGTTGGTCACACTCGTCAAAAACTATGTTTGACGAGTGTGACCAACCTGTCAATCAGGTCTCCAAGTAATGCTATAGATCGCTTGGAAAACGCAAGCATTCTGCAAGCTAATTACGCTTGCAAATCGCTAGTTATTCCGTGGAAAAATCGCGGGAATTTAAAATGCGATTTTCCCGCGGAATGGAATTCTGGAATTTTTGCTGTGCACATAGCCTTACAGAGACCATAAAGCCAGATGTCTTATAGTGAAGTTATATCAAGATGAGAAAGTTCTGGCTGTTCCGACTATGAATGAATGAATACAAAATAAATCTACAGGTCCCAACTTGAGATAAGCATAATGGTGTAGTGCCAGGGACGACCTGTGTGATCAAAAGTCGTGCCAATTCAGCTATATGAAGAGGGGCAGATGTAGATGAAAAAAAGAAGCAAAAAAGGTAAAAGAAAAATACGTTGGATTTATCATTAGGCATGCATTTACCGTGCTTTGTGAAAAAATAATGCGATTGTGGGGAAAACCTTTTATTAGCAAAGTCAAAGCCAGCTAAGTATGCAGTGGGACAAGTGTCACTACAACAGATGCAGGAACACTTTGGTTAAATTCAATGATTTTATTCCAGATGTTTCTCTTTCATGCATAAGAGAAATCCAGCGGCATCAAGCTGTGAAAATTTCTTCTGATCTGTCAAAGCCTGCCATGAACCAGAAGATGGAAGAAAAAAAATAACACAATCTGAGTTGGAAAAGAGAAGTCTATCCTTACACTTGGGATTATGGGACGCCATCTGTGTTTTAAAAGCTTCAGTAGTACTTTATGGAGTCTTTGCTGAAGCTGACAATAAAGAAGGTGTAAAACATTAAAACGTACTGAGAAAAAAATGGTTTTTAGTTTACGGAAATCGCAATAATTTCAAAGCGAAATTTTACTTTGATGTGCAGAACAAAACTTCACGATTTCCAAACTAGCTAGTATGGAAAAATGCGGTAATTCATTCTGAAATTCATGTTGAATACATTTTTGAGGAGGAAAGAACTGTCCCAAAACTGTGACATTATACAAATTAAGGGACAGGCTATGCAAGCAAATCTGCATATTATGCACTACAATGGACTACTGGATGCATAAGGCCCAAGTCACAGTGAGGCAGGATGACCTTGTATGTGCAGAACGGGTCAGTCTTTCAGAATAACATCTAAGCCACGTTCTTCTGCTCCATAGCAGATACATAAAATGCATCATGGTCCTCAGAAATCCAGCACAACAGCAGCAGCACAGCCTGAATACTGCTATACTTAGCTTCCAACACGGCTCAGCTTTATAATCAGCCCGTCCTGATTAAATGACAAGAAAGGTCTTCTGATGCATACAGAGATTGGTTAATGCACGGTTTCCAAGGTGTTACATTGAAAATTGCCTGTGAATTGATTTCTTTTATTGAATTAATAAGTGTTATCGTACAGTACAGAAGGTAATATTGCCACTGGATGTGAGCGATAACGTATAATTACAGAAAATCAAAGCCTAATCGGCCCAGTCGAGCCAGGTGTCAACATTTTAATTGTAGTTTGGGAATGCGCTGTAACATAGATGATTAAAAAAAAAAGCAGCAGACGGGCCCACAGCAACAGAAATATGCCGCTTTGTTTCCTCCAATGCTCCATAGTTGCTTTGATTGGAAGAGTTGCTTCATTCAGCAAACTGATTCAATGTTCAGCAAATTAAAGGTGAAAAGTGCAGACACTTATTCTCTGTATGTTATAGACTTGTTGCGGTTTATTAGAATTTGTATTAACTATTACTTAGCGCCACACATTTATGGCTCTGGTGCTGTTCTTTTTAGGATCCTGGCCAGACGCCTCTCACCTAACCAACCAGATCTCACACTTTGCACTGATGAGAGGCAGCGCCCCAAAACACCATGTCTGCAAATTGAGATTCTGGTTGGGCTTTTATCTCAAGCTATATGACAATGCTCCTGAAAGGGTCAATATTGACTTTTAGGATTGCTACTTCCAATAGGTGGCACTAGAGTTCTAGTCTTCTTGCTCTCTGAAAAGGTAATTTGCATATTTTATGGCGCAGGCATGGCAGGTGTCAGCTTTATATTACTGCTTACACACATCTGCAGTGCTCAGAATGGGAGTTTTCACAATAGCAAGCATGGTTTTACAGCCAGGTTTTTGGTCCCATAGCTGTAGTCTACAAGAGAAAATACCTTAAAGTGGACCCGTCAGCAGGATTTTGCACAGTAGCCTACAGACAGTTTCAGGTCGGCGAAGTAAAACTGATTAAAATGATACCTTGGTTGATGAAATCTGTCTTGCGGTGGTTGATTAATCTTTTTTTTTTTTAGTTTTGAGTTAATATGCCCGTGCTCCGGGGCGACCTGTGGAGGCTTCATGAGGTGCTCTGCTTATGTATTTATGTGTATGGCTTCTGACAGGTCACTGATCCCTCAGTGACCTGGCCCCTAGGTTAACATAATGAATATTATATATATATATATATATATATATATATATATATATATATATATATATTATATATATATATTTTTAAATCACCATCAGCAGGCAGGTGCCGACGCATGATCACGTCTATGTGCAGTTAATTTTTTTATGGCATACATTAATTCATGAAAAAATAGAAATCAGTCTGAAAATGGCACTGGCATCACCTGCTCAGTAGCAGCTATCGGCGATCCTATAGCTGCTACTGTGCAGGCGCCATCCTGATAAGAGAAAAAAAATTTCTCCTCCAAGATGGCGCCGCCGCCTGCGCAGTATCATCTATTAGATTGCGATAGGTGCTACTGTGCATGCAGCGCAATCTCAGAGAAGAGATTTTTTTTCTCTCTAGCAATATGGCTTCTTGGAGAAAATTATCTTTTGTCTCTAGCAAGATGGCGCACAGTCGGCACCTTCACAGTAGCTCCTATCGGATCATCAATATTTGTTACTGCGCAGTCGCAGCTGGCACCATTTTCAGACCTTTTTCTTATGAATTAATGTACACCATTAAAAAAAATTAACTGCACGTTACACATGCGATCAGGCTGCGCCTGCCTGCAGAAGTTGATTTTTTTTTAAAATATATATAATATTCATTATGTAAACTAGGGCGCAAAAGTCATACTGATGATTACCTAAGCAAAGCACCACATGAAGACCTCCCTCCCCACAGGCCCACCCCAAAGCACAAGAATCTCTAACTCAATACTGAAAATCACGATTACACAACCACAAGATGGATTTCAGCAACCAAGGTATCATTTTAATCAGTATAATAGTGCCGACCTGACACTGTCTGTAGGTTACGGTGCACAATCCTACTGACAGGTTCCCTTTAATGGGAATCTGTCACCAGGCTTTTGTTACCCCATCTGTGGGCAGGATTATGTTGAGGCAGAGATGCTAATTCCAGCGGTGTATCACGTACTGGGCTGCTTGCAGTCATTTTTGTAAAATCACTGTTAAAAGTAGCACTCCCAAAGTTTTTATCCTAATATATTGCAATCATAATATATGGTACCCTGTACTTACAATTGGTCATTTTGCCTTTCTACTCAGTAAAAATTGCGCTCCATGCATCCTGCGTCCCCTATCTTTAGCACTGGGGACGCAGGCCGTGCGCAGGTATGCGTTTGGCGTCGCATGCATCCTTTTGACGCTGCGCCGACCAGCGCCAAATGCAACAGGTTGCAATTTGGTGCGCTCGGTGCAGCGTCAACAGGACGCATGCACCGCCAAACGCATACCTGCTCACAGCCTGCGTCCCCAGTGCTAAAGATAGGGGACGCTGGACGCATGCAGCGTCATGCGCCCGTAGGCGGAGCTACAGGTGGAGGCACGGCAGGGGGCGGGGCTTAGCGGCGGCCGTGAGCAGGCAGACGCTGTGGCCTTAAACGCAAATGTGAAACCACCCTTAGAAATGCCCCTCCAAAGTTAGCACAGCCCGTGGCAAAGTGGGTACACACCCACCAGTGTTACATTGACCCAGCTGCCCTCTTCTCCCCCTGCCAGGGACTTTGCTGTGACTCATGAGCCATGCAGGGAAAACTGACTTCCTGTTTCTAAACAGAGCTTAGAAGGATTCAGCTAGTCAATTTTTAATTATGAGAGGTCATAGACCGATTGAAAAAGAATTAGCTGGGTAGAACGGCAAAATTAGCAATTGTAAGTACACAGTGCTATATAATGAGATAATTGCAATATATTAAGATTCTAAAAAATTTGATGGGAGTGCTACTTTAATCTGCTGCAAATCTACCAGTTCTCGCAATGCATCATCAGGCCAACTAATCCTCTATTGATAAATCTCCTGCTATAATCCTGTGCGTGCGCTATGTGATCGCAGGCACAGGTGCCGAAGATCAATTCAGACACTGCCCATCACAGCGCCGACCAGGTCAGTAGGAGGCTGCTGGGAGGGGGGGTGATAGTATAATGAAGTGAGGAGGCAGTGATTTTCTTTCCGCACACCCCGGCGCCTAGAAGAAATCATTAACATAAAATATTACAAATCAATTTCTCAATGTCTACATCGCAGCTATGAGGCATACAGTTAAGACTGATTTAACCATTCAATTACCTTTATGCCCACAGTAATAGATAAAGACCGTCCACTGGGTGACAGTTTCCCTCTAACATGTTTTTGTAAAGCTAAATGCCCCATGTGACGTATATACTCGTGTATAAGCAGAGATTTTCAGAACTTTTTTTGTTCACTATAGCTGACAACTTGCTGTATCACAAACTATCAGTGTTGTCACCGTCCATATCTGTTTAACCCCTTAGTTGCTGCTGTCAAAAGTGACTACATCAAATAAATGGTTACTAGATTGTGGGGGCTTCTGCTTTAATCTAATTGACACACTGAGATCATGATTGCGTGTTCCTGATGTTTGCCATAGCAGTTCATATCTAAATAGCGGCCTAAAGCCCCCGTTACACACTGCGATATCGCTAGCAATATCGCTGTAACGTCACCGATTTTGTGACGTTGCAGCGATATTGCTAGCGATATCGCTGCAAGTGATACTTACCTCCGACCGGCTCCCCCGCTGATTATCGCTGATCGCGCGAGAAGCTCCTGGATCATTTCTCGTCGTCAGCTTCCTGCGGCGCTTCCTGCTGTGACGACGAGAGACGCGTGGAGCCGGGCGGGAGGATGCAGGATCGCCACGTCTGACAGGTAAGTAGCGATCCCCGTCCCCAGCGATGTCGCTAGTGAGATCTGCCTGAGTGGCAGCTCACTAACGACCACCCAGCGATGCACCAGCGATCCTGACTGCGTCATATCGCTAGTCGGGATCGCTGGTGCATCGCTAGGTGTAACGGTACCCTTAGAGTCTTCCCTGCTATAGCGGTCAGTTCAGAAGTTACCGACATTTAGGTGGTAAACAAACTTTTTCATTCCTTCTATACCAATTTGCATTAATTCCTGAAAATCACCTGAAGGGTTAATAAACTATCAGACAAAAGTTTTCAATATGTCAGGGGATACTGTGGGTTTTCCAATATATAGCACCCTCAAAGTCACTTTAAACCTGGATAGGTCCCTCAAAAAAATAAATTTGGTAAATTTCCTTGAAAGAATGAAAAATTACTGCTACTTTTTTAAACCTCCTAAAAGGCTAACAAAATAAACTAGGGTTTTAAAAATGGTGCTGATGTAAAGCAGACATGTGGGAAATGTTATTTATTAATGTTTTTGTGTGGTATGACTCTCTGAGATAATCACTGAAAGTTTGAACATTGCAATTTTTTTACATTTTTGTCAACTTTCTGATATTTTATATAAACATATCAACCTAAATTTGCCATTATCAAAAAAATTTAAATGTGCCAAGATAAAACAATTTCATTACTAGGGCTAGGTGTCAATGGCAGCTGCTGAAACCAAGCCCTAATCACATTACTCTGATTCCCACTACATCAGCATGAAAAACGTGCAAAACCTATTTTCGTTAAATATCTTTATTTAGCTAAAAGCCTTCATTGCTGTACAAAAATGCATGCAAAAAACGCATACAAAAAATGGCAAAAATCAAGTTTTTGCCGCTGCGTTTGTCCTGCCAAGAGATGCACAAACCTTGCAGAAATTTCTTCAAGCAAATACTCAATGTGTGCACACATACCCTTAATATCTACTATTCACAATATTCTACAGGCTCCAGACACAGATTCCCTAACTAGACACTCTTCTATGCTCAAACGGGAGGAATGTCTGGGCAAAACACGGACCGTGGTAGAATGCAGAAATGTTTGGACCAGAGCAGCCAAGACTGCATCTTGTATTTCATACAAAGAAAATCAATACAAAATCCTTCATCTCTGGTACCATACGCCTGAATTTTTTCATAAAATGGACCCATCTATTCCTTCCTTTGCTGGCGTTGCGTCCTGTGTAGAGGTTCTATATTTCACATTTTTTGGGACTGTCCACTGATTAAACCGTTGTGGGTGATAGTCCAATTCCCTCATTCAGCAAGTTTTTGGAGTGGATCTCCCATTAAGTTCTAACGCTCTTTCTATTAAATATTCTCCCAGAATCCATATCCAAGAAATCCATTAGGGTGTGTGCACACGCTGTGGATTCTGCTGCGGATCCGCAGCGGTTTTGGTCCTGCGGATCCGCAGCGGTTTTGGTCCTGCGGATCCGCAGCGGTTTTGGTCCTGCGGATCCGCAGCAGTTTCTGCTGCGGTGTACAGTACCATAATATCCTATGGGAAATGGAAACCGCAGTGCAGATTTTTCCCTGCGGATTTGCTGCGGTTTCTAATCCGCAGAAAGAATTGACATGTCAATTCTTTCTGTGGATTCCGCTGCGGTTTACCATTTCCTCCATTGTAGAGGTGATAAACCGCAGGCTAATCCGCAGATAAACCGCAGGTCTTTTGACATGCGGATTTACCTGCAGATTTTGCTAAATCCGCAGCAGAATCCGCAGCTTGTGCACACACCCTCAGATTGCTTTTACATGTTAACAGCAATACACTGATTGCCTACCTTTGGAAGCAATCCTCTCCACCTTCTCAGAATATCAGGAACTTTGAGTACCAGACAGCCCTTAATGACAACACTGTAGAGAGATTTAACCTTGTTTGGTCTCCTTGGGATTCCTTTTGGTCCATGTTAAATATATGACCTCTAGGAGAAGGCTATACCTAGGTCATAACATTCCACTTCATCCCCCCCCCTTTCCTTTTGTCTGAGTCCATGTATTTGTTTGTAAAATTTTACTCTTTATTTACTCTACTTAAAAACGTTTAACTATTACTATAGCATAAGATTGGTTGTTAAACTATAACATGATAGTGAAAAATCTAAAAATGCCTAATTATTTTTTCTTTTCCTGTAAAATTTGAAACATTTTCAATAAATATTACAATATTTTTAAAAAATACCATATTGGCAAAAAAAAAAAGCTGGCCATACACCTGTTATCTCTCCTCACTCTCCCAAACACATGGATGCTCATCTGAAGTAGTAAAGTTAATGGGGAAAGTACGCCACTGTCAGACAGATCTGGCAGTACCTTATCTCTCTAGGGTTCTTCCGAGTTTCATATTACAAATATAAATGGCAATGTCTAGACTGGACTACTGGTCTCCTCACTCAAACTCAGCCTCAAAGGCACACATGAGGCCATTGAGTTCAGGTCAGGAGACTTGCAGCTGGTTCATACATTGTGTTAATATTTGTACCATGAAAGTTGGAAACGTAAACTGGCAGAGTAGAAATAATTGCATGCCTCGTGTTTTGAAGACATATATATCTTATAAGGATTCACCACACCTATTCGTTACAGTGTGGATCTGCAAGAAGTCATTTGTGATAGCATCTTTATTCAATTAAATGCATGTTGTCCCAGGTGCTGGAAACATCAGGGAGTACAGGGAAGACAAATTATTTTACAAGCCATACAAAAACATTTGTCATACTATAGCGTGCAGCCTCAGTAATGCATATGGAAGTATTTACGCTACGGTTCATGGAAGGTCACACAAGCTTACCTGTTCACTGCCAGAAGGCAAGCACTGCTAAGAAAGAAGAGATCAACTGGAGCAGAGCTGGGTTTGTCAAATTGCACTATAAAATGTTAATGTTGTCTGTAGTTAACCATTATATTTCAAACCATAACAATTGTTTGTGAGATTATTCACTCCCTTCATTGTTTCCATTACAAGTTTGCATGAGCAGATGTGGAGGTCAAGCAATGGTTTTATCTAATATATAAAGCTCAATGTGGGTGTGTATGTATGTATGTATGTATGTATGTATGTATGTGTGTGTATGTATGTATGTATGTATGTGTGTATGTTAGGCTGGTTTCACATTTGCGCTTTTGTGCGCAGCGCATCGTGCGCATGCGCACTGCTCACCCATGTTTAACATGACGTGCGCATGGTCTTGCGCACACTTGCGTTTTCGTGCGCATGCGTTTTTTTGTCTTTTGCGCCAGGCGCGCCAGACGCAACATGTTGCATTTTTTGGTGCGCCCTGTCTCGGCAAAAAAACGCATGCGCACGCTTGCGCACGGAATGCGCAAAAACAACACATTGAAGTCTATGGGAACGCATGCGTGCGCATGGTCTTGCGCACGGTTGCGTTTTTTTGCGCATGCGTTTTTGAGTTAAACAAGTCTAGAATGTTCTCTAGACAATGGAAAAAATGACACCTAAAAACGCATGTGCATAAAAAAACGCAAACGCATGCAAAAACGCATGTAAAACGCAAGCAACGCTGCATTTTTTTGACGCATCAGCGTGCGCATGACATTAAAAAACGCGCGTTTGTTTTGCGTTTTTTATGCGCCTGATGCGCTGCGCAAAAAAACGCTAATGTGAAACTAGCCTAAGTGTGTATGTCCGGGATTGGCATCTGCACCGTCGCAGCTACAGCCACAAAATTTGGCACAGTCACACGTCTGGACCCCGAGAGCGTCATAGGCTATGTTGTGAGGCGAAATTTTAACCCCGCACGTTCCAATTCACCAAACAATTTTGCCCCCATCTACATAATGGGGAAAAAGTGAAAGGAAAAGTGTTGGAGGCAAATTGACAGCTGCCAGATGTGAACAAGGGGGATTAAAGAATGAGAGCGATGGCGCCAAAGAGTATATACCGTACAGTTGCTAAGGTGGGGCCCTGACATGGGATACTCAGCACACACGGGGGATATGCACACACACACAAAATGCGTCACACACTACCACGTGCTTCAACACATATACCACCCTCAGCACACATTTCACCACACATACACCAACCTCGCCACATAGAAGTCGAAACACAAAAGTCGCCACTCAAAACTCGCCACTGTCCCAGAGCTGTTTAAAAGATGAAAAATGAGCTGTGATTGGTTGCTATCAGCAACGATTTTCTTTGTAGACAGTTGTGGTAACTGAGGCCTATTATTCTTATCATTTCTATGGTGTTATCGTCCTTCTGTAAAGCTGGAAGTAACACAATTTATTACCGTGCCAACACAGACCACACTCTGACACAGACTGCAGGGGGAGCCCAGTATCACACAGGATAGGATTAGATACATGGCTCAGCAGTCAGTATCACACAGGATAGGATTAGATATGCAGCTCAGCAGTCAGTATCGCACAGGATAGGATTAGATACGCAGCTCAGCACACAGTATCACACAGAATAGTATTAGATACACGGCTCAGCAGACAATATCACACAGAATAGGATTAGAAACACGGCTCAGCAGACAGTATCACACAGGATAGGAATAGATACACGGCTCAGCAGACAGTATCACACAGGAGAGGATTAGATACACGGCTCAGCAGTCAGTATCATACAGGAGAGGATTAGACACATGGCTCAGCAGTCAGTGTCACACAGGATAGGATTAGAAACACGGCTCAGCAGACAGTATCACACAGGATAGGATTAGATATGCAGCTCAGCACACAGTATCACACAATAGTATTAGATACACGGCTCAGCAGACAGTATCACACAGAATAGGATTAGAAACACGGCTCAGCAGACAGTATCACACAGGATAGGAATAGATACACGGCTCAGCAGACAGTATCACACAGGATAGGATTAAATATGCAGCTCAGCACACAGTATCACACAGAATAGTATTAGATACACAGCTCAGCAGTCAGTATCACACAGGATAGGATTAGATGCACGGTTTTTATGTGCAATATAATCATTATAATTAGTTGGTTACTATGCCCAGGCAACGCCGGGCTCTTCAGCTAGTACTGTATATATGTGATCTCCAAACCCTTGTGGTGTCTATTGGGCTTAAATCATGGGCAAAGTAAAAAAAAAAATGCTGCCCACTGATTGATGTCATTGTAACATATGGCAAAATCATCCGCATGGGTCAATTTCCCAGAGCAGACAGGGTAGGAGCGCACACATAAGGACCACATGGAATGTAGTTGTGTTTTGTATATATGTTGTCTTCATGAAACGTTCCTGCTTGTATTAAAGTTTGAGCTAAATATTTTCAGCTATTCTAGTGGCAGACGTAGAAGCTAAGAACTGTGGACGCTTCAGATCCCCTCTTCCTCTAGTAAAGGAAACCTCAAAATCTTTTACTTTCCGGCTTTGGAAAGAGCCACGTTTCCTCCTAAATGTTACAAGTGTTTTTGTTTTTTTCTTTACTGGATGTCTTTCTGTAAAATGGTCCCGGAAATCTGTAATCACAGCTGTGATCCCCCATTAAGGGGGTAGTAACTGGAGATGGGGCACATCATGGTGTCAGCAGGTCCGTTGTACGTGTGACTGACACGATGGCTAACTTACGTAGACCAGGAAGGCAGCGTAGTGAGATTTCATCCCATAAATAATGCCCCACCATTACTAATGAGTTGAGGCTTGGACTGGCCCACAGGAGAATCCTCCGGTGGGCCCTTATGCAGGACTGGGCCACTACCATTTTATATGAGCAGTATTTGGCACTATATACTTGAACCACTATGTGCAGACAGAGGTTGAATCTTATTCATGTAACAATCTACCCAGTTTATTGTTATATAGATTTGTAATTGAGGATAAGGTCACGTTTGCATGTAGTTGAAAAGTTGTGTCCTGGAATTGGTAAATGGTGGGCCCCTGGCACCCAAGTCTGACACTGCTAGTACAAAAATAAAATACGTTACATGGTAACAATTTTTTTTTTTTTTTTTTTTTTTTACAATTAATGGGCATGTTTACACTCGGCAATGATTGTGAACGATCATCTGTGTGAACAATCGTTCAGGTGATTATTGTCTGCTGTGAAAGGCCTTGAAAGGAGTAATAACAAAGTATCCCTGTTCTCATGCTCTTTCTGACCGCCAGCGAGCAGGAGAACAGAACTCTACTATAGTAGAGCCCTATGTGAATGGAGTAGAGGACCAGCACATGCACCTCCGTTCTATTCATTCTTAATGGGAGTGCCGGAAATCAAAGAGAGCTCTACTTGGCTATCTTCGGTACTTAATGGGATTGTCCCACAAAAGTCCATATTAATCAATAGATCTTGGAATAATACTAATTTCCACAATTCGATGTGTTTAATTAAAATCTCCCTGTGCGGAGATAATCTTATAAATGTGCCCCTGCTGTGCACTGTGTAAGGGCTATGTCTGACCGTACAGGTACATAGTCTGATTACAGTAAGGGATTGCAAATTATTGTTTCTTTAAAGTAAAACATTGTTTAAAAACAGGCCGCAAAAGGATTTACCTCACAGAAAGAATCAGCTGTGACCCCGTGCTGTAATCTGTGTATAGCCCTTTCCTTCCTCCCCTACACATATGTAAGATTATCTCAGCACAGGAACAATTTATTGAAACAGATTCAATTGTGGAAATTACTATTATTCTAAGATGTATTGATTAAAATAAACTTTTGTTCCCTTTGCACCCCTTTAACTCAGACAGGACTTAACTGCACTGCAGATCCCCATTTCTTTGTTTGCCGGGTGTCCCAGCAGTGATACACCTAACAAAGTCATCCCTTATCCTATCAATAGGGGATAACTGAAAAACTGGTGAAACGCTTTCAATGTAATGAATGCGAGAGTTGGTTACAGTTTAACTATTTGGTGCAGTTAGGCTAGAGATTGTAAGCTGCTTGCACATACAAAGTACTATTTTACAAAGTGTGCAATAAACTAAAGTTGCGGTCTCAAGCACCGAGGGCTTGCACCCTCTAAGGCTACTTTCACACATCAGTTTTTTGCCGTCAGGCATGATCCGGCTTTTTTTTTTAGAAAAAACGGATCCGGCATAAATTTTGGAGAACTGTAGAAACGGATCCGTTTTTTTGCTGGATCCGTCTCTGTTCCTGGAGGCTGGCCAATTGGATCTGAGCATGCGCAGACTTAAAAAAACCGGATCCGGTTGCTGGATCCGTCTTTTTCTGGATCCGGCGCATTCCGGCGCCCATAGACTTTCATTGTAGCAAAAAGCTGGAAGCGCCGGATCCGGCGCTTCCGGCTTTTTCGCCGGAGACAAAAAACGTTACAGTAGACATTTTTTCAAGACGCCGGAATGAGACAAGTTGCCGGATCCGGCAAAAAACGGATGAAACGCAATGCCATCCGGCACGATCCGGCGCTAATGCAAGTCAATGGGGAAAAACCGGATCCGGCATTGCATTTTGCCGGATCCGTTTTTTGCAAAAAAAGCCGGATCGCGCCTGAAGGCAAAAAACTGATGTGTGAAAGAGGCCTAAAATAAAAAAGGAATTCCTATCCCAACCAATCCTTTTATCTTTATCCTCAAATTAAAGCACACTATGTTCATGTGTACATGCAGCTTATGGGACAAAATAATGAAATGTAATAACATACATATGTGAATCACAGATTCCTGTGATGTCTGCTGGCTCTTTCTCTACATAAAAGCCATGGACATCACATCTCCTTGATGCTGAGCCCGGCTTTAGACACAGACAGAAGGATTGGAAGTCTGATGTCACCCCAGACACCAGTTACATTCCTGACCTCCCCTCAAGGGAAACCCTCATGTCTTGCTCCTGACTCCGACTCCAGACAAGGCTCACATATTGCTGTTGGGCTGCTGCCATGTAAGCAGAGTTCTGACTCGGACAAGGCTGGCAGCCTGAATAAGGGGAGCGTCCAAAATTACTAATAAAAATAAATGGAAGCCTGTTACACATGATCAAACAATTCTGTTATTCCTAAAGGTTTTAGCAACTAACTGTATGCAGCAGATTCGATGATAATCAGCTTTCTCACATAATAAATGGCTCTAAACCGTTCTCTCCAAAACATATGACACTTGTGCCATGTCATTCGATTGCCAAACTATTACTTTTAACAAAAGCATTTAGAGAAAATAATATTTCTAATAGCCACGTCTTAATGACATTGAACCAATGAAGACTAACTATTGATTGGATTATCTGGCCCCAGTTTATGTGTCAATTTTAGTCATTGCCTACTGAATTGTTCTCCACTTTCCCCACAGTGTGGCACCAATGCACCACCATGAAAAACAGCTCATAAATATACATCCTACAATTTGCCTGTGACCACCTACAGCATGCAGAAAAAGGAAACTGGTGAAAAATATGCCTAGGTGCTCAGACACCTAGCTGCTTCTCGTCAATCAGTAATCAAATCAGGATTTCTTCTTCATCTGCATTGCCAAGCCAGGCTGTGAGACTACTCGCTTTCAGCAAACCTCTGATTCTTTGGTCCTTTGAATTAGGCTACTGTAATTAAGCCTTGCCCTGGGTCCTGAGGGAGATGCACAGAAGGGTAGTGATCCTTAGACATGACACGCTGTTATTTATAGATGATTAAGACCTATTTAGCTCTGTGTAAATGTTGCAGTCATAGGCGGGATGGAGCTGCACATCTGCCGCTGATTAGAATTCACCAGCTGCGGGTCCTGTCACAGGCGCTGCTTCATCCTAGGGGGTCTTAACCCTTATGCTACCACCAATAGCAGCAGCTGAACCCCAGTATATTATCAGATGGATTCCGACTGACAATAGTTTTCTTTTGTGGACTCTTATCTTTAGAAGAACAGCCGCTCCTTTCCATTCTGATAGAAAATGAGCAGACATGTGCAGCTAGAACTTAGGTCACTGACATGGATATCATGCATGCCTTATATTAAAGCTGGTCTTCACAACAACTGCAGAAGAAAAAACGGAGAATCCTGGCTTTGAGGCCACATGAGTAAAACTCCATAGGGAATGCTGTCCCTATCAGCTGCTGGCAGTTACAAAAGAGCGCTTATCTGCAGAGCCTTATCTGGCGTTATCGCTCTCCAGAGCTTATCTAAACCAAACAATCACTGAAACAGCAGCAGATAAGCCGCCTCACTGAGGAGTTTCCTCAATTAAAGCTCAACAACACTTCCCAACCCATGAGAATGACTGAGAGACCCTTCCCCTCTCACCTAGCAATCCTGGTGTAGTCAGGGAACAACTGAAAAGAATCATTGTGAGGACAATGTTCTCTGCAACAAGACAGGGGACTCCATCTGCAGGCATCAGACATTGCTTGGAAGTTCCAACCACAAAGCTCATCTAATTATCTACTGTATGTACAACTGCAAATTGTCTCTTCAGCTTGGAAGAGGACTAGAACTCAAGTGCCAGCTATTGGAAGTAGCAACCCTAAAGGTCAATGTCGACCCCTTAACGAGCCTTGTTACATGACTTAGGATAAAAGCCAAAACCAGAATCTCAATTTGCAGACACTGTTTTTTGGGGTACTGCCCCTCGTCAGCGCAAAGTGTGAGATCTGGTTTGGCTGTGTGAGAGGCGTCTGACCGATATCGAAGAAGTATCATTTCTCCTTGCGGTCAGTGACAGCAGACATAGCCAGATAGGAGCAGTAGTCTCATCGGCCCACGACTGCTTTTTTACAACAGGTCACCGCAGCGGGTCACAGTCAGCTGCGGGATCACGCTGATATCTGCCAGCGTGAACCTACAGTGGTACTGTACCGGCGGTAGCGTTACGGCACACAGCCGCACACACACAGACACGCACATGTTCTCCGACTACACACACTTGCTCCTTCTGACATTTTCTTTCTGCAGCGTTTTTGCCATGCAACTCCGCAGCAAATCTGTGGCATGGCTTTTGTGTGTGTTTTTTTTTTAATCAAAACAAGGTTAACTAAGTACTTTAAGTAATTACATGTACTCTTAGGCTGAGTTCACATGTGGCGTTTTTTTTCGCGTTTCCGCGGTGGTTTTAACCGCGCATTTTTGCCGCGAAAAATAAGCATCCCATGCATTCCTATGTGATTCCGCAATATTGTGCTAATGCTGCGGTTTTTACCACGGCGGAATTGCTTCGCGGTAAAAAACGCAGCATGCACATTAATTTCGCGGAATTGCGGCAATCCCGCATCCATAGGAATGCATTGTTCTGCTTACTTTCCGCATGTGGCTGTGCACACCATGCGAAAAGTAAGTAGAACATTTGCGGATGGTACCCACGGTCCGGAGGAGCGGAGACTGTCCTCCGAGCTTTGGGTACCATATCCCTGAAAAAAATACATTTAAAATAAAAAATATTGTTATTCTCACCTTCCGACGTCCCGCGCAGCATTCCCGCCTCTCTCCACGCTCCCGGTCCCAGTAAGCCTTTGCGAGCGATGACGTCCGTTCTCGCGGTTATTCGCGCGACATCATCGCGAAACGTCGCAATCCCGCGAGAATGGACATCATCGCGGTAATTGTCGCAAAGGATTACTGGGACTGGGAGAGTGGAGAGAGGCGGGAAGGCGGCGCGGGACGTCGGAAGGTGAGAATAACAATATTTTTTTATTATTATTTACATTCTATCTTTTACTACTGATGCCGCATAGGCGGCCTCAATAGTAAAAAGTTGGTCACACTCATCAAACACTATGTTTGACGAGTGTGACCAACCTGTCAATCAGTTCTCCAAGCGATGCGCCAGATCGCTTGGAAAATGCTAGCAATTCTGCAAGCTAATTACGCTTGCAAAATGCTAGTTTTTCCGCGGGAAAATCGCGGGAATTTAAAATGCGATTTTTCCCGAGGAATGGAATTCCGGAACTCTTGTGGTAATTTCCGCGAGAGTTCCGCTATGTGTGAACCCAGCCTGTTTTTTTACTTACTACAGGATATTTGTTCATTTTGTTATTTATCTTGGGTTCCGCTTATGATTAGGCAACGTCATGCAAGGGAGAATATGAACACCCTAAGTAACACCCTATTGGTTACAGTGGATATTAGCATATAAACTTTGCAAGCTTATATATTTGCATCAGAGATGAGAAATAAATAATAAAAGCTATGGTTTATTCAGCTCTTCAGACACTTTGTCATGATGTAGCCAGTTTAGCATGTAACAAAATGGTGAGAGCCTCTTAATTTACCATTTCATGTCAGTATAAAGCAAATGCTGCCCTGGACCCTGAATTATTTATTATCACAGCATTATTTATTCCATGGCGCTTTACATGTGAGGGGGGTATACGTACAAGTACAGTAATCTTAAACAATACAAATCACGACTGGTACAGGATGAGAGAGGACTTTGCCCGCGAGGGCTCTCAATCTGCAAGGGATGGGTGAGGATACAGCTGGTCGTACAGCGGTTTGGTGGATTAGTGGTTACTGTAGGTTGTAGGCTTGTGCCATATATTGAATGGCAGTATATGGCTAGGGATACATGGAGCCATATGTTGTGCTACAACAATTCTCAGACAAGTCGCAAGAACAAAAACATGTACGCAGTTTATGGTCATGCAATTATTTTAAAGCTGAGATTTTGCTGTAAAAATGGTGAAATCACATGTGAAATGGCCAAATCACAGATGAGGCGCACACAAGTCATAGTCGCATGTAACTTAGGCTAGTTTCACATTAGCGTTTTTTTGCGCAGCGCATCGGGCGCATAAAAAACGCAAAGAAAAACGCAAAACAAACGCGCGTTTTTTTAACGTCATGCGCACGCTGATGTGTAAAAAAAACGCAGCGTTGTTTGCGTTTTACATGCGTTTTTTGCATGCGTTGGCGTTTTTTATGCGCATGCGTTTTTAAGTGTGACGTTTTTTCCATTGTCTAGAGAACATTCTAGACTTGTTTAACTCAAAAACGCATGCGCAAAAAAACGCAAGCGTGCGCAAGACCATGCGCACGCATGCGTTCCCATAGGCTCCAATGTGGTGTTTTTGCGCATTCCGTGCGCAAGCGTTTTTTTGACGAGACAGGGCGGAACCAAAAATGCAACATGTTGCGTCTGGCGCGCCTGGCGCAAAAGACAAAAAAACGCATGCGCACGAAAACGCAAGTATGCGCAAGACCATGCGCACGTCATGTTAAGTATAGGTGCGCAGTGCGCATGCGCACGGGTGCGCACGATGCGCTGCGCACAAAAGCGCTAATGTGAAACCAGCCTTACATTGACAAGCGAGTTGTGTGCGCCTAGCGACAGAAAACATAACATTTTTATGACTCTCACAGTCGGAGGTCGCTATGCAACACCAGAGGAAATGATGTTACAATGCGACACTGCAATTTCATTGTCACGAGGCATACTGTTGCTGTCGCTGTGTAGCTCTTGCCTAATCATCAAAAACAATTGAAAAGGAGAAAGTTTGGAGATTTAACCAGTATTTAGGAGTCTATGGTGGCCCCTACATTGCAATACCCACATAAATGTTAATGTAAGAGACTAACACTTTTCATAGATGCTAAATCATTTGTTAGAAAGAACTGACAGTGATTGTAAACTCAAGAACAAATTATAATTACATTTGTGGAAATCTTATGTGAAATTGCGTGCAGCTTATGACAAAGTCATTCTGATGGGAGGCGTTGGAGGCATCTGAGATGTACACTTCGTAACCGTGTCATGAAAACATTGCATGCTGCCTCCAGGTCCGTTCAGAGCTGGTATAATTTGCTTAGCACTTATACATGGAAACACAACCTATCGGTTTCATTTTTTGTGTGCCTCAACTCATGTCAAAACAGCATCAGTTGTCATCAAGCTTTTCACCAGTCTCTACTATTAAACTGATCAGCCAGAACAAAAGAACAAACGTTTCTGATCCAGACAGTCAACGGGTCTAGTGCAACAACTGATGCGCCTGTATTAGTGTGAATGAATAAACTATGGGATCCATTTTTGCAGTTTCTCTGGGGTTAACTAGGAAAAAAAACCATGGAAACAACAAAAACCCTCACTGTAGTATTGATCCACTCCCACTTGGATTACTGCAACGCACTATTAATTGGCCTCCCCATTACTCAACTATCCCCTCTCCAGTCCATACTTAATGCAGCAGCCAGGGTTGTCCATCTGGCTAATCGGTACTCGGACGTGTCCTCTCTTCGTCAGTCATTACACTGGCTGCCCATTCATTATAGGATCCAATTCAAAGTACTTGTTTTCACCCACAAAGCTCTCCACGGTGCGGCACCCCCCTACATCTCCTCCCTCATTTCTGTCTAGTGGCCTAGCCGATCGCTGCGCTCTGCAAACGACTTTTGACTAACCTCTGCACTAATCCGTACCTCCCAATCCCAACTCCAAGACTTCTCCCGTGCTGCTCCTATCCTATGGAATGCTCTACCCCAAGAAATTAGGACTAACCACAATTTGCATAGTTTTAGGTGCTTCCTCTAAACACATTTGTTCAGAGTGGCTTATTACGTTCACTAATCAAAGTCATTCTATGTGTAAGTGTGCGTGTGTAGCCCATTCACTATATCCATCCATCCTTCACTCTCTCAAGATGGCTGGACCTTCATTGTAAATACACCATTGTAAATACACACCTGTACTTTGTATCTCCCTCACCTCATTGTAGATTGTAAGCTCTCATGAGCAGGGTCATCTTATTTCGTCTTATTTTGCTTTAATTATTGCATTGTTAACGTTGTTACTTATGGCTTGTGTTTTGAAACTGTTAAACTGTAAAGTGCTGCGGAATATGTTGTCACTATATAATTAAAGATTATTATTATTACTATAGAGAGACCCGTTAGTGTATTTACAGTGGTCTTAATATGACCAAACGCCTACATGCAAACTGATTAGCGTTCATTTAATAGCCTGATTAGAACGATTGTGCTGTGCACATAGAATATCACTGCTCTTGGAACCGCTTGTCCTATTTACACAGGAAGATATGCTGCCGAGAATTATTAGTTTTCAGCAAAATATTACATTATTTCACCCAATGAACCTGGGTGTTGCAACAGGTGATTGGCAGCCTGTTTAGTTGCTATCGGGAAACGAGCATTCATTGGAATTACCGGCCAGTGTAAATGCACCCAGTGCGAAGCTCAGATAATTTACCCTGGATTTGTTTTAGCAGTTGTAGAAGCTTAGATAAAGACAAACAGTACAAGTGACTGCAATGATAGAGTAACAAAGTTCTGAAGAAAGCAATAAACTTTAGTCATTAGCCACTCAGCACAACATCCTCCATACCAGTCACTACATTCAGCTGCACCAACTGGTCAAAGGTCCGCAACGACAGAGCTATTCCAGTGGCCGACTGTCTATGAGCAAATATCAGCACCATTACAAGACTGGAAAATTGTCACATCTTAGGAAAACAGGGTAATGATTTTTAGGTTTTTGTACAGTTCTAATTGGGGCATATTTATCAAACCTGTATAATTCTTAGACTAAACAATCTTAAAATGTGGGAAATTTTACCAATCTGCTGCTTGCTAAATCTGACAAATTTAATGCAGTCTAGCTAGTCTACATCACCTACGAATTACTTAATATTGTGCCAGAAATGTGCTCCACAATTTTGACACATTGTGTCGCACATTAAGCCACGCCCCTTATCAGCTAAACCACACCTACTAACCGGACAAATCGCAAAAATGTTTAACACAAATATGGCGCAAGTCATTTGATTTCAGCTTTTTGGTGTAAATTACCAAGCAATTGGTGCATTAAGCTTTATAAATATGCACCATTCAGAAGAAAAATGCCTGATGTTTTCTGAATTGTTGCTGTGCTTCAGAGAAAAAAACCTCACAGTTAATAGCTGCCATGGACAGAGTCCACACTACAGACTAGTCATGCAGGTGGGTGCCCGTGACAGTGACTGACAGGTCTCTGCTTATATGTGCACTGACCTGTCAATCCATGGCAGTGGGCAGGGAGAAGCCGCTGGGGACCCACCTGCATGACTAGTCTATGGCACGGCCTCGGTGGCTAATAACATACCTGGCTGAGATCCACAGCCTGTGCCTGATCTATGCTGTCCATGGATTGGGCAGCATGCATCATTTGTACAGTTCATTTTAAAGAAACAGCTGTAAGAAAAATTTAAGGCTGAAGTCCCACATGTGACAAATGCATGCCTTTTGTAGAGCTACCGATTGATTTTAACTATTTATTATCAACATATTGAGTTGTATACAATTGTTTAGACTGGAGTGGTCACTTAATATTTAAAATGAATGAGTAGTGCTACACAAAGTGGCATCCCAGGCCTTGAAGTACCTTCAAACTCGTCACATACACAAGAATTTATAGACTCAAGATCTGATGCATTTTCCAATACCAGAATAGTGAATTGGATTTTCCAAACTTTTATTCAAGTGCTGTGGAGAAAACCCACAGTGTAAGTTGAGTGGCAACAAGTCTTTACAGTGGATATTACACTTGACAATGGAACTGTTGAAATCTGCAGTAAAATCAAAGCTTTTCTACAAGATTGGCACCACTTCCAGTATCTAGCTGCTTTGAGAGGGGTTGTTATTCAGGCTTGGGAAGAAAGTCTGCAGTCACTCTATGTGACTGCAGACTGCTGAATTGTGATAGACATCATCTGTCAAATCACCCATCCAAATGGGCCTAGTCGGCACGTGACCCCAAGTATGTAAATCACATACAAGTGGTTATGTTATCCTGCATTCTCTCCTGCAATACCTCTTAACTCACTTTTACAGTTAAGCAGGCTGAGGTCACAATGTGACTGCAGACTTTTGTCCTAAGCCTGCACAACCCTTTTAAATATGTAAAAAGAAGGCAAATGACACTCCACTCTCAGACATGGTATTCAAAAAGGTAGTAAATATATTTCCAATGTTACACATGTAATCAGTGGTATCAGACATGAGTATGTTGCAGGTCTGCACAGGATACAAGACGATCTAATCACATTCGCTCTGAAACAGGACAATAATGGAAGAAGATGAGCTTGCGCCAAGAATTTACCAACACTGCTAGGTTCTGAAAATCCACTTTTATTAGCTAAACAGTAAGTTTTTTTTTAATTCATGACAAGTCAATCACTTTGCTGTATCTTGCTATATTGAAGTTTTCTCATGGAGTACCTTCCCTGACGTCTTAATCTGTCCATAGTGTTCATTGCATGCTGCAACGCCGGCTATCCAGGCTCCAGAATCCAATCCTTTCCCTCTTTCCTATTTGTACATGTGCGTTTCCCTCTATAGGTGATATTCCATTTATCCAGGTAAGATCTTTCTGGCCTCGTCATTGCAGTCCCTCTAGGTGGTGTTTATGCCTGTCTGGTCCATCCCATGCTATAACTATGATATATTTGTTTGCAAATCAACAAAATATTGGCTCGATTGTTAATATAGATGTATATGATAGTCTAGATTTATTAAATTGTGCAAACATTAGCGGAGTCTGACCAACTATCACATTAATAGGTTAAATGCAACAGATGGTCCTTCAATGCCAATGTTGTAGCTAAATGAATTGACATGAAAGAAGTCATGCATTATATACAGGGATATTCCGAAGGACTTCACCTTCAATGTCCTTCTCTAACCCTTGATACAAAGAGGCTGCCTCTCTCCAGCCACTCCAAGCACAGATTAGCATGGGACACTGTGCAGCCTTTGTATGAAGCACGTTATCTCGCTGAGCTCTAATGCAATGCTCTTGTAACTCAGTGAACTTGTAAACACATCCTTGTATGATAAGAAAGTAATAATGGCTGACTTTACTGCTGCCCTGGCAGTGTACACTGCTGATAGATCTGTTATTCTTTACTCAAATGGTTTTTACTGCACAAAATTCAATTCCATCCTGGAGCAGAGCTCGGTGTGGCTGACAGAGATCACTGAAAGCTATTTTTACTGCTTGGCTAAAAAGTGTATTTATAGGCATCCAATGTAGCCTTGGAGGATATTTCATTAGCTGGAACCAAAACTTCTATTTTTCAAGGCTGAATATTCAAGAACTTTTATTTTTGATATTAACCCATTAGAAAACAGACAGATAATTTTAGTAAATAAAACTAATAAAGCCCAGAAGAGTTCCTAATGGTAAGCTGAAGGACTGGACTCTCTAGCAAAAGTCAGGTCCGTCCTTGAGGGGGCATGGGATCCTACAATACTCCATTGCCCTACTCACCGAGAAAGCGCTGCTTCTTGTGCTTTGCACTAAGCCAGAGATCAGTAATCACTCTAATGATGTTTTTGATCAGTAGTGGCTCAAAATGTATGCAAATAAGCATTTAAAAAATATTACCAATCGCCGCCTACCCCAGTTTCCGAGAATTACCACCATCACAACTGTTCCTCTTTTTTTCCCCTGGATAGGCTACTTGTCAGGACCAGGGGCTCCTTCACTTTCCCTAACACAAGGGGGCGCCGTAGCTCGCCCTATTCCCCGGGATACTTCTGAAGGTGAATATGCCGGGGTCGCCACCCTTGCCTTATCTTCTGATTTAGCCCTCCGTCTGTTTTCTTCCCCCACCCAGGGTTCAGGATGCTACTGTGCACCGTAGTACAAGAACTCGGCAAACAAGGCTACACAAACAAGGGTAAACTGAAAACATCAGGCATACAAAATATTCACTCACATATAACAGAGGAATGCACCGGGGAGTGGAGGATGGGGAAAAAAAACTAAGTAGAGGAGGGAAGTGAACTACCATACTAACAAACCACTCAACAGTCACAGATATCTCCTCCAAAACTCCTTCTCATATTAACACCTCTCCCTCCGGAAGCCAAGCAGCAAATGCAAGCTCTGCCAAGGATTTGCATCAGAGCCCAGATTACAAAGGTGAAAGGAGTAGCTAACTGAGCTCAGCTGCCAGCTCAGAGATTTCCAACATGGCCGATTAACCCCTGTTCTGCCAGAAGGCATAAACACCATTAAAATTAAGCAAAGTGCTTGTTCTCAGTGACAGAGTAGGAGCAATCAGACGCTGCGGTCTCTGGCACCTCTCTGTTGCTGTAACCCCGTTATACTACCACTTTGAGACAGGCTTTTGAGACCTCACTCCTGATCACTACTATATCCTTTTTTGAGCTGATTGATCTAGTCATTTTTTTTAAATTTGATTAGGTTCAACATTCAAGACAATTACCACTCCTTAAAACAGAGACATGAACATATCTCTTGATAAATGGGGGTATAATCATTGTATCCCATATTGTATAGAAGTCTTCTCTCAAATTACGTTTTTTGTTTGATCAGAATATATGAACATCATAGTCACCATACATTATTGTTTTTCATGTATTTTGCATAGTTCGGATGAAGGTCTTCTAAGACCGAAACATTAACAACCAAACGTATCGCCAATAAAATTTTGTTACTCTTACTGCACATGAGTGCCAAATTTCTACATTTACTTTATCAATCATAACTAGGATGTCAAACTCAAATACACAGAGGGCCAAAACTTGGACAAAGTCGCGGGCCAACCTTGATATTTACAAAAAAAAAAATGTCTACAATTAGGAAAGTTTTTCCTTATCAAATATAACGCTGATACTTTTAGTAAGGAAACAAACCTAAAGGGCTTGTCCCATGAACAAAGTACATTTTAATTAATAGCCCTTAAAATAAAATTAGCAAATAATCACACATGGGGCATACTGAATATGGTATGTCAGAACAGTTAAAAGCATATGGCCCATTGGCCCAATTTAAATATGTAATAACAAGCGCTAAAAAAATCTTGAATTTATGAATACAGATAATAAAGCATGATGCAAACAAAAGTGCCCCCCAAACACAGTATGACACCCCCAATAATAATGGGCCCCACATAACCCTCCATACAGCATAATGAGCCACACAACCCTCCATACAGAATAAATGAGCCACACATAACCCTCCATAGAGTACAATGGGCCCCATATAGTCCTCTATAAAGCATAATGAGCAACACATAGTTCTCCATACAGTGTAATGGGCAACACAGTCCTCCATTCAGTAAAATGGGGAACACAGTATTCCATTCAGTATAATGGGCAACACATAGTCGTTAATACAGAATAAATTCCCCACATAGTCCACGACATCGAGGGTCAAATATAACCACCCTGAGAGGCAGATTTGGCCCGCGGGTCAGAGTTTCACATGTCTAAATCAGAACACATCTCGTGTGTCCCTGGCACGCATTGTTTTGCTATCTAGTTAAGAGTCTGTCTTCACAACTATAACCACTCTGGACATTAAGCCCCCATTTACACATCACTAAAGTGATTTTACGCAGTGGGTTCCCACCAACACTTTCACTCTGTGTGTCTGTTTTTACCATCAGTGTGGCATCTATTTTTCCTGTATCCCTTCCAAAATTTCTAAAGTTTCTTGTACCCATCATATATTAAAAAAATGAACAGCACTAGGACGCAACACAAAAAGGAGGCGTGTGAATGGGTCCTGTGTCCTGAAAGTTGACAATAACTAGACAGCATTCTGGAAAAATTAACCTGTACCATACTTTTCAGCCAAACTTCCTTATAATGCTAAAAAAAAAAAAAAACTACAAAAAACAGAAAAAACCCTAAGGCTCCTTGTCCAGGTAGCACACATCCAATCATAGCACAGTGGGAAACAACCAGGTAACACTGCTTCACAACCAAATATCAGCAATAATATTTTCTTGACCGTTCGGATTTTTCACATACCATTTACCATGGCAGTGTTTTAAACGGGGAAAAAACATGGATCATTAATTATATATACTGCCACACAAAATATTGGAACACTCTTTATGTCCGGTAGAGCAATGAGATACAACACATTCACAGGCGACACCAAGGACATTATCTGAAAACTGATTTTGCCTGTAATCTTTCACTTTTACAATCTGTGAATGCAGTAAAGTTTTACATTGTTCTGGAGTGTAAACAGCCTCTAACAAAGATATCAAAGCTTTATGGGAGGACATAGACAATCTCAACACTATAAATTCAGAAACAATGAACAAAGGGACACAAATGCCACAAATACAAACACTAGGGACAATTCCATTGTCATGTCTAAGTGCTGTAATGAAAGCATACACCAGCAGAGACCTGCAACAAGCAGGGACCGTGCAACACCTACTGACACCTCCAAATCAGTAACACCAATACCACGCACCTACCTGTTTTATATAGCGCGTGTTTGCAGAGAAGGTGTAAACGCAAATGAAGCTGGTAACTCACAAGCTGATTATTCCACATTGAAGCAAAACTTATCTCGGAATATGCTGGGCTATTAAATCGAGCAAAAATTAAGTATTAATGAGCCACAAGTGATAAGGAACATTCAGGGACATTTGTATCTGCTATCTTATCTCTCTGTGTGTAACATTAACCAGAACAAATCAGGAGCCCAACCCCTTGTAATCTTTCCCAGCTAAGGGTCTGATTACAGAATGTCAGGAGGAGAACTTTGTTCATTCATATCTAGGAATGGAGCAATAATGGACTGTGTTTGTGTAAAGACAGCAGGCGCCTTGTGGCATGTACTCCATGGGACCTGTCCTGCAGGTCATACTACTAGCACATCTGACAATAGTTCTATAGCTTGTAGAGTATACCTAATATACCGAAAGGAAGAGAGAGATTTCAATTGGAAAAGTTGAGAAAAAAAAATCCTTTTCCTTTATTCTGTATCAGTAGTGAGATAAAAGAGAGTAAGGAAATACTATCACACTTCCAGCCTTACAACCTTATATGCAACAACTTAGGCCGGGTTCCCATTAGCGTACGGCATCCGATGATTCGCTCATGTGAGAGCATCGGACGCGATATACTAATGACATTCGCCTCCTGTTCTGCTGCGAGTGGGAGCCGAGTGTCATGCTACTGAGCTCCAATCCTCTCGCATGAGAAAATCAGGTGACGGACCCCTATAGACTTATAAGGGTGCGTGCGATCCGAGGCTTGGATGTAACTTCAGCATGTTCCGATGGTTTTCATATGCAGAAACGGCATCAGAAAATAATCGCAGATGTAAGCTGCACCAAAGAGAAACTTTGGGGCGAGTGCAATCCAATTTTTTAAATGGGAATGAGCCCTTGGAGTGGTATCCCAGCAAAAATATCTATGGGTGTCACAAATATTTAAAAGTCACATGAAAACGATAGCAACTAAAGTCTGTATAGCTGTAAACAGAGGTCTCATTCAGATGCCCAGGATTTTCTCGCACGTATAAGCACAGACTGTTGTGTTTTGAACCAATTTTCATCAGTGATGGTCAGTGTCCGTAGCATTTGGTCAGTGACATTCTTGTATGAAATACTCTGTGACTGCAGACCTATGAATCCCCACAGGTCACCAACTGTGCGATGCTGGGATTCGCCGGTTTCTGAGCCGGCATTGAAGGGTAGGTATGCGTTATACATGCTCCCATCAAGGGTTAATATAGTGGGCGTGGCCTTGCTTCCATACAAGTGTATGGAAGCAAGGCAGCGCCCACTGGCCAGGAGCATGTACGACGCATATATCAGGGCTGTGGAGTCGGAGTCTGAGTAATGGAAATTGAGGATTTGCAGTCGGAGTCAGAGGTTTGGCTTACCGACTCCACAATCCTGGTATAAGGGAGTCGGAGTCGTGGAGTCAGAGTTGGGAGTCATGGAAATTAAGGAGTCGGTGTTGGAGGTTTGGCTTACCGACTCCACAGCCCTGGCATATATTCCCTCCAGTATTGGCTCAGAAACCGGCGAATCCCAGCAGCGCATAGTGCGTGCCCTGTGGCGATTCAGAGTGACTGCAGACTTATCAATTTGAACTGGAAAAGCCTTTTAACAGTGAAAAGGACAGAAAAAACTTTACAATTTATACATCCATGAAAAACAAGGATCACACACTGATGGTTAAAACGGACACTGATGCCAACAGCACCATCTTTGTCACGTATGTGTTTAAACACGGTCATGTGATTGAGGCCTTACCAAGTTTATCACGGCTAGCATACGGACTGCACTCTGATGACATCCATGTGCTGCCAGTGATTTTTCACAGATTCATAGACATGAATAGGTCAGTTTGATTAGTGACTTGATTGAAAAACATAGTCATAATTTTTTTGCAGACCACCTGGTCCACAAAAAACATGAAAATGTGAACAGCCTGACAGACTGCAAGGGGTATGTGTTCTATCCATGAAAATTACGGATAGAACACGTATGTGAAAAACACAGATCAAACACGTATTTGACCATTAGACGTCTTCATGCAGGCCTAAGGCTGAGGTTTCACTGAGTACAAAAAAAAACCGCATGTGTTTTTACCATGAACTGACACTTTTTGCATTGTTTTGCAAAAGCCACGGTTTGAATCAAGGTTTATAGTCATCATCTTCGTTATTTAGTCTTGTCAAAATCAGTGGAATCCGATGTAAAAAGAGTCTAGCTTTTTAGGATGAATTACACTGCTAATTGATTGCATACATTTCTGCAGCAGTCCCACACATCTGAATGGAGTTGACAGAAATCTCATATGCCTGATGAGGAAACAAGCACTCCCAGAAATGTTTTTCAACAAATCTGCCTTGTGTGAATGTACCCATATTGTATGTCCATGTGAGATGGAAATGCTACAGGTACAGGTATTTGCATATGAAAAACCTGCAGTGGATAACAGTATCAGCCAGGGGTATAAACTGAACAAACCTGTTGCAAAATTTGACTGCAATGAAATAGACCAGAAAGGATGGAATCTGCAGTCCGGTCATCTCTGTTGTGGATTACCATCAGTTTCAAATCTGCTTATTAAATATGCAGATAAGGCTACTTTCAGACTTGCATTACCAGGCTCAGCGCTCAGCCGCCGCTGCTCCTCCTATGGTCGCAAGACACTGCATGCGATCAGCGTACCCTATATTTAGCGTTGGGTACGCTGGCCGTGTGCTGGTATGTTTTTGCCGGCGCATGCGCCCTTTTTGCGCTGCGCCGAGCGCACAAAAATGCAACAAGGTGTGTTTGGCGCACTTCGGCGCAGTGCAAAAAGAGCGCATGCACCGGCAAAGACATACCAGCGCATGGACAGCCTACCCAACGCTAAATATAGGGTACGCTGATCGCATGCAGCGTCATGCGACCATAGGAGGAGCTGACCGGATGGGGCGCGGCCAGGGGCAGAGCTTAGCGGCGGCCGAGCGCTGCGCCTGGTAATGCAAGTCTGAAAGTAGCCTAAGCAGGTCTCTACTGAGGTCTTTGTAGCTCTCTCCAGTGTTTTGTACAGGAGATTAGCAGCTACAACATGTAGCGTTAGTAGGCTGATCCCATCGATATCGTCGGATTCGTTCAACTTTTATCTAATGTGGATGGGGCCTTAAAGGGAATCTGTCACCCCTTTTTTTCGACTATGAGCTGCCGTCACAGACATCAGGGGTTTATCTACAGCATTCTGTAATGCTGTGGATAAGCCCCCCGATGTAACCTGAAAGATAAGAAAAAAAGAGTTATATTATACTCACCCTGGCGTTTGGTCTGGTCCGATGGGTGTCGCCGTCCATTCCGGCGCCTCCCATCTTCCTTCGATGCCACTCTCTTCTTCCCGTCGCGGCTCCTGCGCAGGTGCACTGCTCTGCCCTGTTGAGGGCAGAGCAGAGTCCTGCAGTGCGCAGGTGCCAGGAGAGGTCCGGTGCCTGCACACTGCAGTATTCTGCTCTGCCCTCAACAGGGCAGAGCAGTGCGCCATGACAGGAAGGAAAGGAGAGGACGTCACCGTTAGAAGATGGGAGGCGCTGGACCGCAACACCCATCGGGCCAAGAATGGATCGCACCCCTGGTGAGTATAATACAACACTTTTTTTCTTGTCTTTCAGGTTATATCGGGGTTATCTACAGCATTACAGAATGCTGTAGATAAGCCCCTGATGTCAGTGGCGGCAGCTCATAGTCCAAAAAAAGTGTGACAGATTCCCTTTAAGTTGTGGCTTACTGAAAAAATGTGTGTAATTGGCTCAAGTGTTTTGTCAAGCCTTGATGTTGTTCTTGTTTACATACAGTATATGAAGAACAATAAACCAATCATTTCACGTTTTAAAATTATGTCCTGAAAATAATTACCGTATGTTACAAATCTGACATCACAGGAAGATGTAAGAGCTAAGGAAGACCACAAGACCTACTATTTATGACTATGCAAATATGTTACTCCACCACATAGCTGCAAAAACAGAAAGAAAATGAAGTCTGCAGATAAGTATCTTATTTCAGCCCAAATCTTTATGTCCAGTGGCTGAATACATTCCCTTGTCTTTATTTATTACCATTTCCTACAGCTCACGGACTGTCAGGGATTGTTAACCGTGCTGAACTGACATAAATTCCTGACCATGTAGCGACACAAGTGCCGCAGGCGGCAACAGATCTGTGTGGTAACTACTTCCACCGAATGTCTATGCCTCACAGAGCAGATGGAGAGTGAAGCCATCATTCAGGACATCACAAGACTGCAGATTTATTTAGCAGAACTTTACAGATCTCTCTCTACATGGGTTTTAGAAATGCAAAAGATAATCAAGCGGAAAGAAGCAAATGCAATGTAGTCATAGAGGACAATAGGTTATACGTGTAAAAGCCTTCCACTGTCAACAGCTGCAGATAGAAGAAATGTGAACGTCCAGACTGATCTCCGCATATCAAATGGGGTTTACCCCAAGGTCAGAAGTGACTCTCTATTGGATTAGACTCCTGTATCATGTTCTGCAGACAGTGAAGCGACTCCTGTGCGCAGACCAGGGACTGGCGTAAACTGCAGCCAATTTGAACACAATAGTCTTTCACTAGCTTTAAGGCACTTGATATGTTTTGCAGTGGTTAAACAGAAGATGATCAGCTTGCACACTGCACAGATCCTGTTCCAGTTCTTAGTTACAGCACATTTCCAGCTCCCCAGATATAAGAAATAGCTATTTTCCTGTGTGTGTGACCTGATCACATTTCTGGGCATTTAAAAAACTGTTTCCAAGAAGAATAGACAAAGTAATCAGTTAAAGATAACATCACTGGCAAATATTCAACTACAGCATGCTTCTGGAGTTCAAAGTTGCTGCAGAGGTTTACAATTTTGTCCACTAGAGGGCACTAATGACACAGCAATCTCAGCCCACTCCAAAGCAGCAAAAGGCTCGGCAAGGCACAGGTGGTGCTGTTCCCCTATAAATAGCAAGACGGAGCTGCTAGTCCTGTGTGATCAATAGGCGTCCGGCTTCACAGGGCAAGATCTTAAGCAGTGGCTAAAGCATGATCAGGGGTGCAGAGGAAACCTGCACCAAAATGTGTCTTTACAGCAAGTCGCTGTGGCCTTCAATGTATTAACAAAAATTGTCCACTTCCTTAAAGCTGTGTTCACATGCTGCTTTTTTTTTTGGCAAATTAAAAGCTGCCATTTTTCCTTACTGAATTTGAGAACTGCAGTGTTTTACTGCCAAGAGAGCAGAGTAAATTAGTTTCTGTTTTTGCCATTAACGTATAAGGATATGCCACTAAAGATATCTGCTTTTTCTACAAATTTTCACTTTTAAGTCTTTCCACTTCGCTTCTCGTCTCCTGCCACCAGTTTTGTTGCTCACAGCCATCACTTCCTCCTCAGATTTCTGTGCTCTCTGACTACTCTTCCCATCATCCCTTATCATAGAATCATAGAATCGTAGAGTTGGAAGGGACCTCCTGGGCCATCTGGTCCAACCCCCTGCTCAAAGCAGGATTCGCTAAATCATCCCAGTCAGATGTCTGTCCAGCCTCTGTTTGAAGACTTCCATTGAAGGAGAACTCACCACTTCTCGTGGCAGCCTGTTCCACTCATTGATCACTCTAACTGTCAAAAAGTTTTTTCTAATATCTAATCTGTGTCTCCTCCCATTCAGTTTCATCCCATTGCTTCTAGTCTTTCCTTGTGCAAATGAGAATAAAGTTGAGCCTTCTACAATGTGACAGCCCTTTAGATATTTGTAGACAGCAATTAAGTCTCCTCTCAGTCTTCTCTTTTGCAAACTAAACATTCCCAAATCCTGCAACCTTTCCTCATAAGACAGGGTTTGCAGACCGGTCACCATTCTGGTCGCTCTTTTCTGAACTTGCTCCAGTTTGTTGATGTCTTTTTTAAAATGTGGTGCCCAAAACTGGACACAATATTCCAGATGAGGTCTGACCAAAGAGGAGTAGAGGGAAATAATGACTTCACGTGATCTAGACTGTATGCTTCTGTTAATACATCCTAGAACTGCATTTGCCTTTTTTGCTGCTGCATCACACTGTTGACTCATATTCAGTCTGTGATCTATTAGTATACCCAAGTCTTTTTCACATGTGCTGTCACTTAGCCCTATTTCTCCCATTCTATATATGCTTTTTTCATTTTTATTGCCCAGATGTAGTACTTTGCATTTCTCCCTGTTAAAAACCATTCTGTTAGTTACTGCCCACTTCTCCAGTTTATTTAAATCTTTTTGAATCCTCTCTCTCTCTTCTCTAGTATTAGCTATCCCTCCTAGCTTTGTGTCATCAGCAAATTTAATCAGTTTACCCTCAATTCCTTCATCTAAATCGTTGATAAAGATGTTGAACAATACAGGGCCCAGGACAGAGCCCTGTGGTACCCCACTTGAGACATTCTTCCAACTGGATGTGCAGCCATTTACGACCACTCTTTGGGTCCGATCACTAAGCCAGCTATGAATCCACCTAACAGTTGCCTTGTCCATTCCATACTTAGTCATTTTTTCAATAAGGATTGTATGAGAGACTTTGTCAAATGCTTTGCTGAAGTCAAGATATACTATATCTACAGCATTTCCTTGATCCACCCAATCAGTGATACCGTCATAGAAGGAAATTAAGTTAGTCTGACATGACTTATTAGTTACAAACCCATGCTGACTCTGTTTGATCACTTCATTCTTATCCAGGTATTGACTTACATGTTGTTTAATAATTTGTTCAAAGATCTTTCCTGGTATAGAAGTCAGACTCACCGGCCTATAGTTGCCTGGGTCCACCTTCTTCCCCTTTTTGAAGATAGGAACAACATTTGCTCTTCTCCAGTCTTCTGGCACTTCTCCTGTTCTCCAAGAATTTTCAAAGATTATGGAGAGTGGTTCAGAAATTTCTTCTGCAATCTCCTTCAGTACTCTGGGGTGTAATTCATCTGGACCTGGAGACTTGAATTCATTTAGGTTAGCTAAGTGTTTCCTCACTATCTTTCTGTTTATAGATATCCTGGATTCTTCTATTCCCTTAATAGGACAGTGAATAACAGTTGGTGTTACATTTCCTTTCTGAGAGAAAACAGATGCAAAATAGGAATTTAAAAGTTCAGCCTTCTCAACATCCTGTCTTACCATTTCATCATTTTCATCCTGTAAAAATCCTATAGCATCTTTGACTTTTCTTTTACTTTTGACATATCCCCAAAATCCTTTATTATTGCTTTTGACATCTCTTGCAAGCCTCAATTCATTTTCAGCTTTAGCTAATCTGATTTGTGCCCTGCAGATTCTGCAGACAGCATTATATTCTTCTTTAGATATGCCTCCCTCTTTCCATTTTATAAACATTTTTTTCTTCCTTTTTAGCATGTGCTTAAGTTCTGTGTTCACCCATCCTGGTTTCCTTAAATGCTTCCTATTCTTCCCTCTTTTCGGAATTGTTAACAACTGTGCTTTGAGAATTTCATTTTTCAAGATTTCCCATCCTTCCTGGACATTTTTGTCTTTAAGGATATCCAGCCATTGGATTCCTCCAATTATCTTTCTGAATCCCTTAAAATCTGCCTTTCTGAAATCTAACCTTGACGTCTGAGTCTTCACAGGTCTTCCGCCTCTAGTTATCCAAAATTCTAAAATAGCATGGTCGCTACCTCCTAGGGTTCCAGCCACTTTTACCTCCTCAACCATTTCCTCCCTGTTTATAAGGATTAGATCCAAGGTAGCAGTTCCCCTTGTTTTCTCCCCTACCTTTTGGAAGATAAAGTTGTCAGCAAGAGAGGATAAGAATTTCCTTGACCTGTTAGTTTTGCCTGAGAGAGATTCCCAACAAATGTCTGGATAGTTGAAATCTCCCATGACAACTATGTCATATTTTTTGGAGAACTTGGCCATTTGATGCATAAAGAGTTCATCCATATCTTCAGCTTGCACAGGCGGCCTGTAGTAAATGCCTACAATGGTGTCCTTTCCATTGTTCTGTCCTTGTATTCTTACCCAAACAGTTTCCACAGAACTCCCAGTCTCTGAAGCTTCAATCTCTGTGCAGATATATGCGTTTCTAACATACAATGCAACACCCCCTCCTCGTTTATCAAGTCTGTTTCTTGCAAATAAGTTGTATCCTTCTAGTCTTGTATTCCAATCATGTGTATCGTCCCACCAAGTTTCAGTGATTCCAATGACATCATATTTCTTTTCCTGTGTTAGTAGTTCCAATTCTCCTTGTTTGTTGCCCATGCTTTGTGCATTAGTATAGAAACATTTTAGTTTGTGATTGGTTTCTCTTTCTCCAATATTTTTATTAATTAGATTCTTTCGTCTTTGTTCTTCCTTTCCACTTCTATTAGCAGAGTTCTCAATAGCATTTGTCAGGTGTATGGCTTTTTCTGGTCTTTTGCTTCCCTTCCCCTTCCTTATGCTGGGCTACAACCCCACACACCGTCCGCAGCTTCACCTTCACTCTCTCACAGCCTCCGCACAGTCTCAGGACACTGCTGCAGGTCACTGGAAGGCTACGTTCACACAACCAGACTTTTGGTCCACATGTTGACAGTGATATTCAATAGGGCTGTACAGATGAGTGTTGTCGTTTTTCACTGACTGAATCTGCAAGTGGAAAAAAAACAAAAACGAAGCTTGCACTAATCTATTTAGTTTCTCAGATGAGACTTGTCTATTCAAAGTCTATTGCTGTGCCAAAAAACAAATCTATTCCATGTGGCTCAGCCATATCGCATTGATTATTTTACGGATACATTGCCATCAATAACCTAGGAAACTATAGCTGATCATTTCCCTTATAAAATGTTGGTGCATAAAAACGAATACTACATAGATGTAAAAAAAAAAACGTAATCAAGGATTGCATATGGATGGCAAGATTAAAGAAAATCATCCCAAAAACGCAAATGATTTTTATACATTCATGTGAACTTAACCTTAAATACAAAGCACCAGAACACCAGCAATATCAATAAAGCTTACTTACTCTTTACGGAATAAAGACAAAGGGGATTTAGAATGTGAGCCCCAATGGGGACAGTGATGATGACGATGTCTGCCCGGTTGAATGTTGTGGAAAGTAATGGCGCTATAGAAGTGAGAAAAACAAACAAATTGGTCCTCCTGTAATAGTATGGATAGAGAGCAACATACCGTATTTTACGGATTATAAGACGCACCCCAAGTTTTGAGGAGAAAAATTGAAAAAAAAATAACCTTTTTTTTTAATAAAATGGTGGTGCGTCTTATAATCCATGCATCTTATTGGTGGCTGCAGTGAAGCAGGGTCCCAGGGTCGCTGCTGGAGGAGGCAAAAGTGGAGCTTTGCTGCAGGCTGGGATGAGGGGGTGCTCCGATGAGCAGTGGTGCAGGTGTTCAGTGGTGCGGGGGCTCTGCCGACATTTTGTGAAAGCCAAGAGCCCCGGCAGCGCTGAGATCTCATCTCTCATCTACATCTGCGCATGCTCGGCAGCCATTTTCCAGGATCCACTGCACAGTAAACCATGTAAGTGCTGAGGCTCTGGGCTTTCAGAAAATGATGGCAGAGCACCCCGCACCACTGAACACCAGTAGTGGCGCACATTGAAACACCCCCTCATCCCAGCATGTGGCCTGCAGCAACGTGCCACTCTTGCCTGCTCAAGCAGCAACCCTTGCTCCACCACCGCAGCCGGTAAGGTATATCCGCATTATAAGACGAACCCCAATTTTTTGGGAAAAAAGTGAGTCTTATAATCTAAAAAATATGGTATATTATAGAGGGTATACTTAATGGTGTATCTATATATTCTACAGAGAATAGCAGGCTGTGTGTGTATGTATATATATATATATATATATATATATATATATATATATAGTTAGTACAGACCAAAAGTATGGACACACCTCATTCAAAGAGTTTTCTTTCTTTTCATGACTATGAAAATTGTAGATTCACTCTGAAGGCATCAAAACTATGAATTAGCACATGTGGAATTATATAATTAACAAAAAAGTGTGAAACAACTGAAAATATGACTTATATTCTAGGTTCTTCAAAGTAGCCACCTTTTGCTTTGATTACCGCTTTGCACACTATTGACATTCTCTTGATGAGCTTCAAGAGGTAGCCACCGGAAATGGTTTTCGCTTCACAGGTGTGCCTTCTCAGGTTTAATGAGTGGGATTTCTTGCCTTACAAATGGGGTTGGGACCATCAGTTGTGTTGTGCAGAAGTCTGGTGGATACACAGCTGATAGTCCAACTGAATAGACTGTTAAATTTGTATCACTGCAAGAAAAAAGCTAAGTAAAGAAAAACGATTTGCCATCATTACTTTAAGAAATGAAGGTCAGTCAGTCCGAAAAATTGGGAAAACTTTGAAAGTGTCCCCAAATGCAGTGGCAAAAACCATCAAGCGCTACAAAGAAACTGGCTCACATGAGGACCGCCCCAGGAAAGGAAGACCAAGAGTCACCTCTGCTGCGGAGGATAAGTTCATCCGAGTCTCCAGCCTCAGAAATCGTAGGTTAACAGCAGCTCAGATTAGAGACCAGGTCAATGCCACACAGAGTTCTAGCAGCAGACACATCTCTACAACAACTGTTAAGAGGAGACTTTGTGCAGCAGGCCTTCATGGTAAAATAGCTGCTAGGAAACCACTGCTAAGGACAGGCAAGCAGCAGAAGAGACTTGATTGGGCTAAAGAACACAAGGAATGGACATTAGACAAGTGGAAAATAGAATTAGACTTACCGGTAATTCGGTTTCTAGGAACCTTCCACGACAGCCACCTTGGAGGTTTTCTCCCCGCCCTAATTTTTTCTGAATGTACTAGCATGAATAGTTACCGCCAGTAGAGCAGGAATCATCAGGTAAATATATCATATAGGGCGGGAATTAGTGCTGTCGTGGAAGGTTCCTAGAAACCGAATTACCGGTAAGTCTAATTCTATTTTCTCTAGTCACCTTCCACGACTGTCACCTTGGAGTTATACCAACGTTAAATTTATTAGGGAGGGACTACGGTTTGCAGGATGCGTCTGCCCAATGTCAGATCCCTATTGAAATTCGGTCTATAGTGTCTGGTAAAGGTGTGTACAGAGGACCAGGTGGCAGCTCTGCATATCTGCTCCGAAGACGAGTTTCCGCTTGCTGCCCAGGATGTAGCGATTGATCGAGTAGAGTGGGCTTTTAGCGACTCGGGAGGAGAGAGAGGTCTTGAAGAATATGCCAGGGAGAAGGACTGCTTGATCCAACCCGCTAACGTGTTTTTTGCCGCTTTCTTCCCTTTATTCCGTCCTGAATATTGAATGAACAGATTCTGATCAATATTCTCCAATCCGTGGTTGATTCGAGGTAGTGGAGAACCACTCTGCGGACATCCAAGGTATGACATTTTTCTTCCTTCGTATTAGAAGGATTTGGGCAAAATGAGGGCAACACTATATCCTGACTTCTATGAAAGTCTGACACCACTTTGGGCATAAAGGAGGGGTCTAGGAGCAGTACTATACTGTCCGAGTTGAGAAGGAGGTATGGTTCCTGTACTGATAGGGCCTGTAGCTCCCCAAACCAGTCTGGCCGATGTGAATGCTACAAGAAACACTTGAGTGTGAGAATTTTTAATGGTATTTCTGACAGGGGCTCAAACGGGGCCTGTGTTAGGCTACTGAGTACTAAGTTAAGATCCCAGGGGGGAACCCGACTAGGGAGCGAAGGGCGAATTCTGCCTGCCGCGGTCATAAATCGTTTGACCCAGCGATGTTTGGCCAAGTCTTGGTCAAAAAAGGAGCTAAGGGCAGATACCTGTACTCTTAATGTGCTTGGAGTGAGTCCTAGATCTAACCCTTTTTGTAGGAAATCTAGGATCTGGGCTACATTTGGATAGGCGGGGTCAGGGGCCCCCGGAAAACACCAGGAGGAAAATTTTTTCCATATTTTGCCGTATATGGCGTTTGTCACCGGCTTTCTACTCTTTTGAAGGGTTCGGATTACTTCATCAGATAGCCCTTTGGCTTTTATAATGTTGGCCTCAATAACCAAGCTGCTAGACATAACTTGGTGAGGTTTGGGTGCAGTAAGGGACCCTGAAAAAGGAGGTCGGTCCTTTGGGGTAGGAGCAAGGGACCTTCCTGGGCAATGTCCAACAGGCCGCTGTACCAGCTTCGTCCTGGCCACATAGGAGCCACCAGGATTGTCGTAACCCTGTCTGCTCTGATCTTCTGCAATGTTCTTGCCAGCATAGGGATTGGGGGAAAGGCGTAGGCCAGTCTGAAGACCCATGGATGGGCGAATGCATCCGTCCCCCGGGCTCCGTACGTGGGACTGAGAAATAGGTTGCCGTTTTTGTATTGCGCACTTGCAAATAGGTCGACTTCTGGGTCTCCCCATCTCGAGGCTAGAGCCTGGAATACCTCCTAGTTCAGACACCACTCTCCTGGATCGACGTCCTTCCTGCTTAAGAAGTCCGCCTGGATGTTTTCCGACCCCTTCAGGTGTACCGCAGAAATGGATAACAGGTGCTTCTCTGCCCAGAGGAAGACCCTTGTTGCCACCATCTTTAGACTGGCGTACTTAGTGTCCCCCTGGTGCCTGAGATATGGCGCCGTGGTTAAATTGCCGGAGTGTATCCGAACGTGATGGTTTTTGATAAGTGGCAGACGCGGCTAACGTGATGGTTTTTGATAAGGGCAGACGCGGCTTTCAGTGATTCTTCCACTGCCATCAACCCTTAGGTTCGAGGATCCGGATCTTATGTCCTGGGGCCACTGTCCCTCGAAGTATGAATCCTCCACCACGGCTCACCAGCCTCTCCGACTGGCATCGGTACATAATATCTGATTCCAGCTTATTCCTCGTCTCAAGTTTCGGTAATTCAGCCACCACAAGAGGGCCGATTTTACGTGTCCTGGAAGTGGAACCTTTTTGACAGGTTGTTTGGATACTTCCTCGCGTTTCACAGGATGTATGACTGGAGGACTCGCGTGTGTGCTCGTGCCCAGGATACCGCTTGAATGCACGATGTCAGGGAACCCAGGATAGACATGGCGTCCCTCAGCATCGGTGCCCTTTGTTCTCTGAACCGGGCTATTCTCTGCCGAAGGTCTGCTTGACGATCCTCGGGGAGAAAGGACGTCCGCTTCCTTGAATCTAAGAGGAACCCCAGGAATTTTTTCCTTGGGGAAGGATAGAGGGCTGACTTCTGGAGATTCGGTATCCACCCTAGGAATTCGAGTATCTGCAGGGCTTTCGATATGTTCTGGTTCAGCCTGGCTACCGATGGAGCGACGATCAGCAAATCGTCTAGATATGGCACAATGCATATCCCCTGAAGACGAATTGAGATGACTGCTTCCCTCATGATTTTCGTAAACACCCTTGGTGCCGGGGATACGCCAAATGGCAGGGCATAGAACTGGAGATGGCTGACTCCTTGGTCATGGGAGACCGAGAACTGGTAATAACCGTCCATTAGATCTATTGTAGCCATCTGCCAGCCCCGCCCAATAAGAGGGATTGTCGATTTCACTGACTCCATCTTGAATCTTCGATACTTGATGAAGCGGTTCAGAGGTTTCAGATTTATGATGAGCCTGTGCTTTCCTGAGGGTTTTCTTATCAGGAACAGGCGAGAGTAATGTCCTCTGCCAACCTCTTGTGGAGGTACATACGAGATCACTCTTTCACGTAATAGGTCTTCTATTCGAAGCAGCAGGACCTTTTGGAAACTTGGGGGCTGCGCCGGGGTGATTATCAGGGCATATGTTGGTGGTGGGGGGGTGTTCAAACTCCAGTTTCATCCCAAATTGTATAGTATGCAGGATCCACTGGTTCGAGGTCGTGGCCTGCCATTGGGCGACAAACAGAGTTGACCCCCGACCTGAGAGTCACTGTTTCTCCGGGGGGGCTGTTGCTGCTGGGGCACAAGGATGTATCTTCCTTTACCCCCTTTTGGGTAGCTCCATCGTCCCGTCTTGCCTTTCCCCCTGAATACCTTCTGAGAGGTCTGCTCTCTTGAGGGACGGAAAAAAAAAAAAATCGCCTTTTGATGGCTTTCTGCTCCGGCAGTGATTTGTTTTTGTCGGAAGCCTTCTCAAGGATGTCATCCAAGACAGGTCCGAACATGTGGTGCCCCTGGAAGGGGATGGCACAGAGCTTTGTCTTGGAGGTGATGTCACCACCCCATGACTTAAGCCACAAGGCTCTCCTAGCCTAATTTGAAAGGACTAGGGACCTTGCTGCTACCCGTACCGTTTCTCCTGAAGCATCGGCTAAATAACCTGTTGCCTTCTGGAGGATTGAAAGGGAGTCTAAGATTTCCTCTCTGGGGGTACCCCTTGATAGGTGGTCCTCCAACGTACGCAGCCAGAAGAACAAAGATCTGGCTATGCAGGTGGATGCAATATTCGCTTTGAGCAGGTTCATTGAAGCTTTTTTTAAGGTGACTTTCTATTTTACGATCCATAGGATCCTTCAACTGGGCAGCATCCTCAAAGGGAAGGGACATTTTCTTAGTAACTTTAGACTTGAACATCTATTTTAGGGATCTCCCAAATAGAAATGTCACCTTCTAGGGGAAAGCGATTTATTAGCTCAGAGGGTACACTGAGTGCCTTCTCGGGGGAGGACCACTCCTGAGCTATTAGGTCCTGTCTAACTTCATGAACCGGGAAACCCTTCCTACCTCTGGGTTTCAACCCCCCAAACATCTCATTCTGGACTGAGAGCTTGATCTCCTCCTCCTCCACTCCCACGGTATTTCTTACCATGGAGACCAACTCCTCCATATCCTCAGAGGAGAAATAGTATTTTTTTTTGCATCATGTTTGGAGGTGGATGTGGAGCCCTCATTTTCCCAAATATCATCCGATCCTGAGGAACGGACTTTCCCCGTTCCTTCCATAGGTGCCCTTTTCCTCTTTTTTGAAGGGCCCTGGGCCACCGGGGTCTGGGCTGCCATGGAGGTCTGAACCTCCTGTCTAATGAGAGACTTTATGCTGTCAAAGAGGGAGGGTTGCTCGGTGCGCAGGATATTCTGCGTACAAGGCTGGCATAGCTTCTTTTTATAGTCGGTAGGAAACCTGGCACCACATACACCACACTTGCGGGGGGTTTCTAGGGGCAGAGGCCTTGTCTTCCTATAAGAAGAGAAGGCTTAATCAGACATGTGCCACCAATTTTTTGACAGACAAGGGATCGGCCCTGCTACTCACTGTAGGAGGGGGAACGCTGGGCTCCGCAGATGCTGCAGTCGAGGGCTTCTCCCCATCCATGTCTGCACACACCACAGACACACTGCGCTTACCTGGGTCCGTGGCATCCTTATGTGGGTGTTGCTGCGTTCGTTGCTCGGTGCTCCTCCTTCCCCCTGTCCCTGGGGAGGAACCATCGCTCGACCCCTGCTGCTCTAGGATCAATTTCCCGGGTGCCGGCGCGCGTTTCCTATCACAGGAACGCCGGGGGACGCAAACCGGAAGTGCGCGTCACCGTCACTTCCGGACGACAGCCTGCCCCCTCAGACGCGTGCGTCGCTCTCCAACGCAGCGTGGGAGGAAGGAAGCCGGGGAGCTGCTACAGGACCCCGGCAGGCACCATACTGCCCCGCTTTACCCCGGACGGCGCGGGAGGGGCAGCAGACGTCCCGAGTCACACCAGCGGTGGAGACGGGAGCAGCGCTTGGAGGAGGAGAGGCGAACCCCCCCGACCTCAGGAAAAACACTCAGGTAGCAGGAAGGGGAGGGTTATTTAACCTCTTTGTGTTTCCTGTCCCCCATTAGGGCGGGGAGACAACCTCCAAGGTGGCTGTCGTGGAAGGCGACTAGAGAAATCTGTGCTTTGGTATGATGAGTCCAAATTTGAGATCTTTGGTTCCAACCACCGTGTCTTTGTGCGACGCAGAAAAGGTGAACGGATGGATTCTACATGCCTGGTTCCCACCATGAAGCATGGAGGAGGTGGTGTGATGGTGTGGGGGTGCTTTGCTGGTGACACTGTTGGGGATTTATTCAAAATTGAAGGCATACTGAACCAGCATGGCTACCACAGCATCTTGCAGCGGTTTAGTTGGACCATCATTTATTTTTCAACAGGACAAGGAGCCCAAACACACCTCCAGGCTGTGTAAGGGCTATTTGACCAAGAAGGAGAGTGATGGGGTGCTACGCCAGATGACCTAGCCTCCACAGTCACCAGACCTGAACCCAATTGAGATGGTTTGGGGTGAGCTGGACCGCAGAGTGAAGGCAAAAGGGCCAACAAGTGCTAAGCATCTCTGGGAACTCCTTCAAGACTGTTGGAAGACCATTTCCTGTGACTACCTCTTGAAGCTCATCAAGAGAATGCCAAGAGTGGGCAAAGCCGTAATCGATGCAAAAGGTGGCTACTTTGAGGAACCTAAAATATAAGACATATTTTCAGTTGTTTCACACTTTTTTGTTAATTATGTAATTCCACATGTGGTAATTCACAGTTTTGATGCTTTCAGACTGAATCTACAATTTTCATAGTTATGAAAATAAAGAAAACTCTTTGAATGAGAACTTTGAATGAGAAGGTGTGTCCAAACTTTTGGTCTGTACTGTATATAATATATATATATATATTTTATCCACACATACATATACATACACAGCAGTCTGGGTCTTCCGAAGTAATAACCAGAGAACAGTAAAAATCGTAAAATATAACGTATTTATAAGGTTAAAAATACTCCTATAATAACATAGCACTCTATATAGGGTCTCAAATAAGTCTCAGTATTTGTAAAATATAATGACAGGGAAGAAAGCAAAGGGGTGGGGGAAGTGTATTCACCCTCACAGTACCTTGCCGCGGAGGCTGAAACCCTCCTCCATTGAGGATACTGATAACTGATAGGATTCCATCCATTGATTACTCCTAAAATCTGACTGTATTATTATGGTGATTCATTACATATACCGTAAGTTATTATATTGCACTTGCAGCACTCTATTGTTTGGTGATGGTGTTTTTTGGACACTTATGAGACTGTCACACTTAGCGATGCACCAGCGATCCCGACAACGATATGGATCGCCGATGCATCGCTAAGTGGTCGCTAGTGAGCTGCCACACAGGCAGATCTCATCAGCGACATAGCAGCGGTCGGGGGGGGGGGGTCGCTACTTACCTGTCAGACAAGGCGATCCTGACATCCTCCTGCCCGCATCCAAGCGTCGCTCGTCGGCGCCACAGGAAGCTGACGACGAGAAACGGCCCAGGCCATTCTCGCGCGATCAGCGATAATCAGCGGGGGAGCCGGTCGGAGGTAAGTATCACACACAGTGATATCGCTAGCAATATCGCTGCTACGTCACAAAACCAGTGACGTTATAGCGATATTGCTAGCGATATCACTTAGTGTGACAGGGCCTTTAGATCCTATTAGGGTCATTCAAGGAAAGCCGACGTTGAGTGGGGGCTTCTTGTTGAACTTAGGGTGCCAACCTCTATGGTAAGGTAGGGTAAGAGAGGGTGAATACACTTCCCTGATCTCGTCTATAAAGCTCTGTTTGTGACCCTATGGGATGTTGTTAAAATATGGGCATTTTTAACCGTATAAATAAAAGTTATATTTTGGGAGTTTTTTCTGTTTTCTGGTTATAATATCTTATATACACAGGATGTCTCGACTAAAAATCACAGCCAAAATCAGTGTGTAGCTCCAGCCTCAACCCCACTAAAAGGCATGTGTTATTTTAAGTATATAGCACAATTTGGTGACTGGTGCTGTGCAGGAAAAAAGTCAGATGGGGCTCACAGATTATAGTGATCCCAGAATTGAGGTGAGTAAATTATGGCATTTTTTAATAAAATGTCATTGGTTATTGCTGGTTCTCAACAACCAAACCATGGTGATGACTGGGTCCCACCATTCAACATCAATGACAAAACCAAGATGTGTAAGGCTGAGTTCACACGTGGCTTTTTTTGCGTTTCCGCGGCGGTTTTAACCGCGCGATTTTGCCGCTTAAACGCGAAAAATAAGCATCCCATGCATTCCTATGGGATTCCGCAATGCTGTGCTAATGCTGCGGTTTTTACCGCGGCGGAATCGCTTCGCGGTAAAAACCGCAGCATGCTCATTAACTTGCGGAATCGCTGCGATCCCGCACCCATAGGAATGCATTGTTCCGCTTACTTCCCGCATGTGGCTGTGCACACCATGCGGAAAGTAAGCAGAACATTTGCGGATGGTACCCACGGTCCGGAGGGCTTTGGGTACCATATCCCTGTAAAAAATAGAATTTAAAAATAAAAAATATTGTTATTCTCACCCTCCGACGTCCCGCGCAGTCTTCCCGCTTCTCTTCACGCTCCCGGTCCCAGTAATCCTCTGCGAAAATGCCCGCGATGGCGTCCGTTCTCGCGGGATCGCGAAGTCTCGCTGTCATTTGCGCGACGTCATCGCGAATTACCGCGAGACATTGCGATCCCGCGAGAACGGACGTCATCGCGGGCATTTTCGCAAAGGATTACTGGGAACGGATGCGCGGGACTTCGGAAGGTAAGAATAACACCATTTTTTTTATTTTTTTTTAACATTCTATCTTTTACTACTGAGGCCGCATAGGCGGCCTCAGTAGTAAAAAGTTGGTCACACTCGTCAAACACTATGTTTGACGAGAGTGACCAACCTGTCAATCAGTTCTCCAAGCGATGCTACAGATCGCTTGGAAAACGCTAGCATTTTGCAAGCTAAATACGCTTGCAAAATGCTAGTTTTTCCGCGGGAAAATAGCGGGAATTTAAAATGCGATTTTTCCCACGGACTGGAATTCCGGAATTCTCGCGGTAATTTCGGCGAGAGTTCCGGTACGTGTGCACTTAGCCTAAAGCTTCGTTACACATTAGCATTTTTGCCACAAGAAGAAAGTTAACCTGAAATCTCCAGCTCCCATTCCAGTCTGCACTGGATACGGTTTTCATGAATTTAATGGTCTGATAGTTAACTTCTAGGTGACAAAAACGTGTCATGTGTCAGGAGACAAGGATTGATCTAAGTCATGGACAGTAAGGAGGCACACCATGAATTAACCATAACTTGGTTGCTTGGAAGAGCTGCCTCGGTTACATTCCTTTGATGTTTTCTTTAATGCCATTATACAGAAGGAAGTGATGCTCTTAGTGTAGTAAGAACTGCAGCTTAGGCCCTATTTAACTGAATAGAAGTCAATCAGCAGTTTTCAGGAACGGCCAATATACAGTGTGCGGAACCAGGCTGCTATTGCTCCATTTGATGTTTACATGACCTCGGTGCCGAATTAATAATAATCTTTATTTTTATATAGCGCTAAGATATTCCGCAGCGCTTTACAGTTTGCACACATTCTCATCGCTGTCAGCACTGGAGTCCTGGGTTCAAATCCCACCAAGGACAACATCTGCAAGGAGTTTGCATGCAGGGCTGTGGAGTCGGTAAGCCAAACCTGCGACTCCGACTCCCACATATATTGCTTATATTTAAGTGAAAAATTTATTTTTAGTACAATGTGAACATCAGACATTTAATAATTTTTATGATACAATAATCAAGATATTAAGATAGAACATAATATATTTATTGGAATACAACTTTAGAACACAAAAAACTAATAAATTGTAATTATGCAATACACTATGTAATATCAATTACACACACTATATATATATATATATATATATATATATATATATATATATATATATACACATATATATATATATATCTCTATCTCACTATGTAAAACTATTTAAGTGGCAAAAAACAGTTTTCAACAAAAACATACTAAATAACATTTGTGCAGTCTATGAATTTGTTCTAAGAAATAGAATTGCCTCCATCAGATCCTCCTTCATAGATGACCTAAAATCTGACCTAATAATTTTAAGGCTGGAGAACAACCTCTCTACACTCGGGTTGGAGGCAAAGCTGTAACCACATGGGCAACATCTCTAACAATTTCCAGGTATAAAGGAATTGCCTCATGCACAGTCAGTTTTGATGAACGGTTGAATTTTTCTATTTCTTTGAGAGCAAGTGAAACATTTTACTGAAATATGGTCAATCTGCTTGCTATAGGAGATGGAGTGAAATCTTTTTCCTTGCGGCAATGCTTTGCCTGCTCAATGTCATCCAAATACTTGTCAAACTCCTCTTCTGATGAGGATGAAGATATGGCAGCAGTAGCACTGTCAGGACCCAAAGTCCTCTTGCGCCTGTAGGCCACTCATCCTAACTGCTACCTCAGTCAGAGCTTCTTTTCCTTTAGTAAGCTGTTGATCATCAAGCAGTATACGATGACTCGGGTCCACATAAACAGCTGCCAGAAAATTTTTATTTTCCAATAGCTGTGTCTTTCTCCATTTCATTGAAGCAGAAATGCCATCTGCGATTAAACCTCCTCTTTGGGACAGGCAAAATAGCAAGTTCTTCCACTCCCTTATGAAAATGCCAGGAGTTAAACCCTCAGCTTGTAATTTTTTAGTCCCGGTAAATGGGTGATTAAGCAATTCCTTCAATTCAGCCACCTGTGTCCATTGACCTTCATTTAGGGTTAGCCATATCTATAAGAAACGATTTTAGTTCAAGCACTCGCTCAAATCATTAAATAAGTGCTACCCCACCGTGTGGCTTGATCGACAATTGCCCCTTTCCCAGCGCGTCTCTTCAAGATGGAATCAATTTTAGGGGTTCTGGCGGCAATAACCAATTTCCTCACTTTTCCATTCAGATTTCCAGCATGTCCCTCTTGCAGACTCTTTCTTATTGCCAGCTGCAGCGTGTGCACAACACAGCGCATGTGATGAATATGAAAGTGTTTTGAAGCAGCTTCAACAAGATAATCTATTTCTACAGTATAATTTTGCTGTTCTTCTGTTGTAATATCTGTTTGTTCCTCAGATACAAGAACAGCACTGTGGCCTTCCATCTTCAACATCCTGAATCCTAAATTTTCTTCTAGCTGTTGTTCATTACTCTTATTCATCAGTTTAATTGTACTTATGTTTGAAGCATTGTCCGTTACAATGGCAAGAACCTGTTCTTTTTTGAGTTCGTAATCTTGCAGAACTTTTTCCACTAAGGCCTGGAGAAACTAGCTGCTGTGATGAGCTTTAGTATCTTTTACTGCCAGTGTCTTGGTAACAATTTCTTTGTCACAAACATATCAAACATTGATGGCAAAATAGTTCAGTCTGTGCAGGCATCCATTTTAAGAAACATGAAGCGTCTTTTGAGAGTCTTTTTAAGATCTTCCTTTTACAGAGAGCACATAATAATCACCTACAACATTAGCATTAGTTACCTTCCTGTGACAGAGATGAGCAGTAGTACTTTCACTTTCTCCAGCCTGGGGCCCAGGAATCGGATCCTGTGCAGGGCAGGCACCCCTCCCCCTCCTCTCTCTGGTGAAGCTGGCAGAAGACAGGACAGAGGAGGGGATATTGCCCCCCTGCAGTCTGGAGCCCATGCAGGATGGGAGCACTGCAGCATACAAGTGAGTTTTGATAGGTGAGTGCCCCTGCTTCTAGGGGGGGGCAGCTGCCCACCTTGCCCCTCGCTGGCTACGGCCATGATTCACACACAGCGTTTTTACAGATCCGTTTTTTTTGCAGTGAAATGCAGTGACTCTGGGTATCCCAGCAAAGTCAGTGGGTTTCAAGATATGACATTCAGACACATCGTTTTGTGAGGATCCGTTTTTGGGCTCAAAAACAGATCCTCACAAAGAATGAGCATGTCAGTTTGTGCGGCATTTTTCTAATCTGCTTGCTTTTGCTACTGAAAACATTATCTATGAGCTCAAAAACCTTTCAGGTGATGCGGTTTTTTAAAAAGCTGATCTGCTTTTGCAGCTGAAAAACGTATCCTCAAAAAAAACGCAGCAAAAATGCTGTGTGTGAATGTAGCCTAAGATCAGGAATAGAACAGTCATTTATAGGACATTTCATAACTTTCCCAAATTCCTATGAAAAAATATTCAGCACATTCTGCATTGAACTACTGTACCCAATTTATCATATATTTTAAGAGTTGGTCCATTTTATACCGACTCCGCCAAAATGAGCATCGACTGATTCCACAACTCCGACTCCACAGCCATGTTTGCATAGGTTTCCGCCAGGTACTCCTGTTTCCTCCCACATTCCAAAGATATACTGATAGGGAATTTAGATTGTGAGCCCCATTGGGGACAGTGATGATAATGTGTGCAAAACTGTAAAGCGCTGCGGAATATGTTAGCGCTATATAAAAATAAAGATTATTATTTATTATTGTTAATTCAGCTGATTGGTAAGAGGTGGCAGGAATCTCATCCCCACCGATCGGTATTCATGACATTTATATCAAAGCTGCACAACAGATTTAAAGTGAAACCATCGTTTGACATTTTATTTCATACATCTATAAAAGAACATGAAAATTACACCATGTAATACATCTTACCATAGAAATCAGCATCTATCTCCTGTTGGACTGATCTTTCACTGTGTGAACTTTGCTTTTACTTTTTTTTTTTAATCAATGTTAAGTACCCTATGTCATTTTCATGCATTGCTCATTTTGTTTCTTAGGATTTGTCTTTTTAGTGGCCAGTGTGAACATGCACTTACATGTTAAATGCATACCAACTTATATTCCATCTCTTTACGTATTTTGCTCTATGCTATCTTGACAAATAAAAACAAAAAATGTAGAAATTTTTGCAAATTTATTAAAAAATAACTGAAATATCACATGGTCATAAGTATTCAGACCTTTTGCTCAGACACTTATATTTACGTCACATGCTGTCCATTTCCTTGTGATCCTCCTTGAGATGGTTCTACTCCTTCATTGGCATCCAGCTGTATTTAATTAAACTGATAGGACTTGCTTTGTAAAAGGCACACACCTGTCTATATAAGACCTCACAGCTCACAGTGCATGTCAGACCAAATGAGAATCATGAGGTCAAAGTAACTGGCCAAGGAGCACAGAGACAGAATTATAGCAAGGCACAGATATGGCCAAGGTTAAAAAAAGAATTTCTGCAGTACTCAAGGTTCCTAAGAGCACAATGGCCTCAACAATCCTTAAATGGAAGACGTTTGGGATCATCAGAAGTCTCCCTAGACCTGGCCGTGGGAGAAGAGCCTTGGTGAGAGAGGTAAAGAAGCACCCCAAGATCACTGTGGCTGAGGCTCCACATATGCAGTAGGGAGATGGGAGAAAGTTCCACAAAGTCAACTATCACTGCAGCCCTCCACTAGTTGGGCCTTTACGGCAGAGTAGCCTGACGGAAGCTTCTCCTCAGTGCAAGATATATGAAAGCACGCATAGAGTTTACTAGTTTGCTAACACACGCATGAAGGACTCCCAGACTATGAGAAATAAGATTCTCTGGTCTGATGAGACGAAGATAGAACTTTTTGGTGATATTTCTAAGCGGTATGTGTGGAAAAAACAGGCACTGCTTATCACTTGCCCAATACAATCCCAATAGAGAAACATAGTGGTGGCAGCATCATGCTATGGGGGTGTTTCTCAGCTGCAGGGACAGAACGACTGGTTTCAATTGAAGGAAACATGAATGCGGCCAAGTACAGAGATATCTAATATATAAAGCTCAAAGTGTGTAGGTATGTATGTATGTATGTATGTCCGGGATAGGCATCCGCACCGTCGCAGCTACAGCCACAAAATTTGGCACAGTCACACATCTGGACCCCGAGAGCATCCTAAGCTATGTTGTAAGGCGAAATTTTAAATCAGTGTGTTCCAATTCACCAAACAATTTTGCCCCTATCTACATAATGGGGGAAAAGTGTGTGCACGTCAAGCCCCACCCCTCATGATGTCATAATGCCCCTATCTACATAATGGGGAAACAGTGTGTGCGTATCAAGCCCCGCCCCTCATTATGATGTCACAATGGTTGCCATGGCGACGCTGATGTCATCAAGCCTTGCTGCTCATTATTATGACATAATGGTTGACTATGGGATGGAGGATGTGTGATGGGTATATGGGCACTGGACTGTGGGATGGAGGATATGTATGACGGGTATATTGGCACGGGCCTATGGGATGGCGGATATGTATGATGGGTATATGGGCACGGGACTATGGGCTGGAGGATATGTATGATGGGTATATGGGCATGGGACTATGAGATGGAGGATGTGTGATGGGTATATGGGCACTGGACTATGGGATGGAGGATATGTATGATGGGTATATGGGCACGGGACTATGGGATGGAGGATGTGTGATGGGTATATGGGCACTGGACTATGGGATGGCGGATATGTATGATGGGTATATGGGCACTGGACTATGGGATGGCGGATATGTATGATGGGTAATATGGGCACTGGACTATGGGATGGAGGATATGTATGATGGGTAATATGGGCACTGGACTATGGGATGGAGGATATGTATGATGGGTATATGGGCATGGGACTATGGGATGGCGGATATGTATGATGGGTATGGGCACGGGACTATGGGATGGAGGATATGTATGATGGGTATATGGGCATGGGACTATGAGATGAAGGATGTGAGATGGGTATATGGGCACTCGACTATGGGATGGCGAATATGTATGATGGGTATATGGGCATGGGACTATGGGATGGCGAATATGTATGATGGGTATATGGGCATGGGACAATGGGATGGAGAATATGTATGATGGGTATATGGGCATGGGACTATGGGATGAAGGATATGTATGATGGGTATATGGGCACGGGCCTATGGGATAGTGGATATGTATGATGGGTATATGGGCACGGGACTATATAATAATAATCTTTATTTTTATATAGCGCTAACATATTCCGCAGCGCTTTACAGTTTGCACATATTATCATCACTGTCCCCGATGGGGCTCACAATCTAAATTCCCTATCAGTATGTCTATGGGATGGAGGATAATTATAGTTTGTTATAACTAATCACAGCTAGTTACTATGCCCGGGCAGCGCCGGGCTTTTCAGCTTGTCTTGGATAAAAACCTCTTCCAGAGTGCTCTGGACCTTAGACTTGGCCGAAGGTTCACCTTCCAACAAGACAATGACCCTAACCACACAGCTAAAATAACAAAGGAGTGGCTTCAGAACAACTCTGTGACCATTCCTGACTGGCCCAGCAAGAGCCCTGACCTAAACCCAATTGATCATCTCTGGAGAGACCTGAAAATGGCTGTCCACCAACGTTCACCATCCATCCTGATGGAACTGGAGAGGATCTGCAAGGAAGAATGGCAGAGGATCCCCAAATCCAGGTGTGAAAAACTTGTTGCATCATTCCTAAGATGACTCATGGCTGTACTAGCTCAAAAGGGTGCTTCTACTCAATACTGAGCAAAGGGTCTGAATACTTATGACCATGTGATATTTCAGCTTTTCTTTAATAAATTTGCAAAAATTTCTACATTTCTGGGTTTTTTTTCCCGTAAAGATTGGGTGCAAGAGAGTATATTAATGAGAAAAAAATGAACTTTTTTTGCATTTATCAAATGGCTGCAATGAAACAAAGTGAAAAATTTAAAGGGGTCTGAATACTTTCCAAACCCACTGTATTACAAAGATTCTTATACTTATGTATAATATAGGTTTCTGAACAACAACAAAAATTGCTCTTAAAGCCGTTAAAAGTCTGAAGTATGTTCTAATCCTGGGAATTGCAATGGGACAGCTAGTCAACTACAACAGACTGGTTTTATACATATTTATTGGTGATGGTGAAGAAACAACTCATGTACATGTGTCATGAATACACTTTGCATGTTTATTACTAAGGGTTCCGTTACATTTAGTGATGCACCAGCGATCCCGACAACGATACGACCTGGTCAGGATCACTGGTGCATCACTAAATGGTCGCTACTGAGCTGCCAAAAAGGCAGATCTCGCCAGCAACGCAGCAGCGATAAGCCATCCGTCGGTGGTCGCTCTTACCTGTCACACCGCAGTGATGATGACTACTTCCGCCTACGTCCATGCGTCGCTAGTCGGCACCAGCGGGACGCCAACGAGAAAAAAAATGGCACAGGCCGTTCGAGGGTGATCACCGATATCCAGCGGGGGGGGGGCGGTCGCAGGTACGTGTCACACAAAGAGATCACTAGCCATATCGCTGCTGTGTCACAAATCAGTGATTCTTTAGCAATATCGCTAGCGATCTCGATATGTGTAAAAGGCCCTTAAGGCAAAAATGTGCAAGACAGACTATACAGTTTGAATGAGCATGAAGTTTAATCACGAGATATTATACGGTACTTTGTTTCATTTCCAAATTACCATGTTAGAGTGCGCCAACATGCAGTGTTCAATTCACCATCAGCAAGCAGAGAGCTTAATAAGGAGATTAATTGAAGCACAAGATGCATGTAAAGCTGCATGTCTTTATCCTAAGCCAATTAATAATTGACTGCATTTATGTCTCAACACAATTAAGTGCTAAATACATATATTATCTGTACAGAGCTACAGTATTTGCCAGCACTATACAATACAGTGTCATTTTATCATTCCAAAATAAGACACTACCTATTGGACTTAACTGCACTAATAATGTCATAAAAATCTGCTTTCAAGAAAATTACAGCACAAAGATTTCGACACAGCAGGATCACCGGCAAACAAGTGTCAGATTCAATTATTCAACACCTTGTAGCGCACACAGCATTACTATCAGTAAAGCAGGAGAGGACATTTTTCCAAGGATCTAATTACCTAAGACAGATTCCTTACATCAACAGCTGCCTTAAAGGTACTGTCACACTTAGCAATGCACCAGCGATCCCGACAACGATATGATCCGGTCAGGATCTCTGGTGCATCACTAAGTGGTTGCTAGTGAGCTGCCGCACAGTCAGATCTCACCAGCGACATAGCAGCGGTCGGCGGTCGCTACTTAGGCCTCTTTCACACTTCAGTTTTTTGCATCAGTTATAATCCGCCAAAAAGGCGGACAAGCGGATCCGTTCTCAACTGATGTGAACGGATGGCACAGGATCCGTTTTTAGACGGATCCTGAAAATGAATAAATTTAAAGGAATCGCTGGCCGGGGGGGGGGGGGGGGAGGGAGAGAGAGAGAGAGAGAGAGATTTTTTTTTGTCCGGCACCCAGAAAGAAATTCGGGTTAAATCAGTGTTTGCAGGATCCGCCAGAGAAAAAAACGTTACAAGCTCCGTTTTGAAATTTTTGAGGATGGTGACGGACAGCAACTTTTGGCGGATCCTCACAAAAAACGGATGCAACGGACAGCAATCCGTCACAATCCGCCATTAATGCAAGTCAATGGGAAAAAAACGGATCCTCAAAAAAAATTTGAGGATCCGTTTTTTTTCAAAACCTAGCGGATTGTGACTGATTGTAAAAAACGGAAGTGTGAAAGAGGCCTTACCTGTCAGACGAGGCGATCCTGACATCCTCCCGCCCGCATCCAAGCGTCGCTCGTCAGCGCCACAGGAAACCCAGCAGGAAGCGGCTGACGAGAAACGGCCCAGGCCGTTCTCGCGCAATCAGCAATAACCAGCAGGGGAGCCGGTCGGAGGTAAGTATCACACATAGTGATATCGCTAGCAATATCACTGCTACGAAACAAAACCAGTGACGTTATAGCGATATTGCTAGCGATATCGCTTAGTGTGATGGGCCCTTTAGAATAGAGAGCTGAGGATCTCACGTGGTTTTTAGCTGACAGCAGAGGTGGTGTGACTTGGCTAAGTAAAGTCAGAATAATGCACTTCAGCAATACGCTGCTCTGGAGGAATGGTGTAAGACTTTCCCAGCTGATTGTGGGCTCTCACATTCCTCACTCCTCGCTGGATGTCCTCAAGCGTCAGTTCAACAGCCCTGCTGCATTCAACATGACCTAGAGGGGGCCTCTGAACAAGGGAGTCTGCCAAGATTTCCCAAGAGGTTTGTCAATTCACAGTTTTGTGTTTCCAGAAGACTGCATTTCACAGAGGCCAGACATCAGGCTCCTTACCTTGTCTGCCAAATACATAAATCACAGACCCGATTCTACAGTATGTATAGACATGAATATATATTGTGCGACAGTGGGAGGGAAACCCAATACGTTATAATGTCTTGTACATATGAACCGAATTTACTTTAAAGGCCCCGTCACACTAAGCTACTCACCAGCGATCCAGACACCGATATCAAGGTGTCAGGATCGCTAGTAAGTCGCTATGTGATTGCTGGTGAGCTGTCACACAGACAGCTTCACCAGCGATCAGCACAGCGATGCCGAGCGCCCGGCATCGCTGGCTATCGCTGTAGAAAATAGTATCAAAATAAAAAATATAGTTATTCTCACCTTCCGACGTCCCGTTCAGCCATCCTGCCTCTCTCCACGCTCCGGTCCCAGTGATCCTTTGCACGAATGACCGCGAGATGTCACGGTCTCGCGGGATAACAAAGTCTCGCGGTCATTCATGCAAAGGATCACTGGGACCGGAGCGTGGAGAGAGGCAGGATGGCTGAACGGGACATCGGAAGGTGAGAATAACTATATTTTTTATTTTTTTTAATTATTTTTTTACACCTGATCGCTGGTCTCCCGCTGTCACACACAGCGATGCGTGCTGGCCAGCGGGAGACCAGCGACCAAAGAAATGTCCAGAGGTTTCTTGCAGCGATCAGCGATACCGGCAGGGGGGCCGCTCGCTCATCGCTGTCACACACAGCGATCTCGCTGGTGAGATCGCTGTTACGTCACAAAAGTTGTGACTCAGCAGCGATCTCGCTACCGAGATTGCTTAGTGAGACGGGGCCTTTACTCTTTACTGTGCTTTTGTGATGGAGGACTAGAATTATTCAAGGGAAATATATCTTTGCTTTGGGCTTTTATCTAGTTTCTACCTTTCGGGGGCACACAAGATATGATATTCCTGTTCACACATAGCTTTATTACCCAAGACAGAATAAATACATTCATGAAAAAGGTCTTTTAACCCAATTCTCTTACTGCAAAAATCTATAATGATTCAAAGGAAACCCATCTGATTCCCCCAGGTCCACGCACCACATAATCTAGTAATACAATCATGCCCTTGATGTACTATACGGTTATTTATAAGTCTGCAAAAATAACATTTATTGCCTTCACTTACAGTACAGATCAAAAATTTGGACACACCTTCTCATTCAAAGAGTTTTCTTTATTTTCATGACTATGAAAATTGTAGATTCACTCTGAAGGCATCAAAACTATGAATTAACACATGTGGAATTATATAATTAACAACAAAGTGTGAAACAACTGAAAATATGTCTTATATTCTAGGTTCTTCAAAGTAGCCACCTTTTGCTTTGATTACTGCTTTGCACACTCTTGGCATTCTCTTGATGAGCTTCAAGAGGTAGTCACCGGAAATGGTCTTCCAACAGTCTTGAAGGAGTTCCCAGAGATGCTTAGCACTTGTTGGCCCTTTTGCCTTCACTCTGCGGTCCAGCTCACCCCAAACCATCTCGATTGGGTTCAGGTCTGGTGACTGACGAGGCCAGGTCATCTGGCGTAGCATCCCATCACTCTCCTTCTTGGTCAAATAACCCTTACACAGCCTGGAGGTGTGTTTGAGGTCATTGTCCTGTTGAAAAATAAATGATGGTCCAACTAAATGCAAACCGGATGGAATAGCATACCGCTGTAAGATGTTGTGGTAACCATGCTGGTTCAGTATGCCTTCAATTTTGAATAAATCCCCAACAGTGTCCCCAGCAAAGCACCCCCACACCTCTTCCTCCATGCTTCACGGTGGGAACCAGGCATGTAGAGTCCATCCGTTCACCTTTTCTGCATCGCACAAAGACACGGTGGTTGGAACCAAAGATCTCAAATTTGGACTCATCAGACCAAAGTACAGATTTCCACTGGTCTAATGTCCATTCCTTGTGTTCTCTAGCCCAAACAAGTCTCTTCTGCTTGTTGCCTGTCCTTAGCAGTGATTTCCTAGCAGCTATTTTACCATGAAGGCCTGCTGCACAAAGTCTCCTCTTAACAGTTGTTGTAAAGATGTGTCTGCTGCTAGAACTCTGTGTGGCATTGACCTGGTCTCTAATCTGAGCTGCTGTTAACCTACAATTTCTGAGGCTGGTGACTCGGATGAACTTATTCTCCGCAGCAGAGGTTATGATTGGGTCACCGAGGTGGAGAGCAAGCCCAAGCTAAGACACAGAAAACCAGAGAGGTTGGTAACTAAGTGGATTGCAAACCCCTGATCCTATCCACACAACTAGCAGTAGCCGTGGAGCTACGATGATCCTAGACGCCTCGGCACAGCCGGAGAGCTAACGAAGCCTAAAGCAAGAAAGGGGAAATCTAAACTGCCCCAGAGCAGACCCCAATGTAATAGATAGCCCCCGTACATATATTGTCGGTGAGACAAGATGAAAGCACAAATGTAGGCAGGAAAATAGACTGAGCAAATGATGGGGCCCACACTGACTAGACAGGACAGGAAAGGAAAGACTCTGTCTGCAATCACGAAAAAAAACCCTGCAAAAATTCCAACACGTCTGATGCAAAAAACACTGAAGTCGCATGACTTCGCCCACTATATCAGCACTCTGGTATATTCTGAAAGCAGAGCAAAAAGAGGCCAATCTAACAAGGGACAAAAACAAACTGGCACAAGCAGTAACATATGGACGGTGATTCAGCACAGCCCCAACCGGAGCTGGCTGACCCACACAAAACGGAGATAGACAAAACCAGATCAAATGCAAACAGAATAGCAAATGACCATGCAGGGACTGAGCTGGAAACATCAGACCTCAGGAGGCAAGAAGAAAATCACCAGCAGGGATAGAGGGATTCGGCTGTCTTAAATCCCAATCTGAAACCCCAGATCTCCAATCATTGTCCCCATTATCAGGTGGCAAGCCTCTGTTAATAAGATCAGCTCCATTACCTCCAGTAACCACCAGAGGGAGCCCAGAAAGAGAACTCGCAACCCCTCTGTCAATCTGACCACCTCCATCACCTTCAGTAATAACCAGGAGGCCAGAAAGCGAATTCACAACAAGAGGTGACTCTTGGTCTTCTTTTCTTGGGGCGGTCCTCAAGTGAGCCAGTTTCTTTGTAGCGCTTGATGGTTTTTGCCACTGCACTTGGGGACACTTTCAAAGTTTTCCCAATTTTTCGGACTGACTGACCTTCAATTCTTAAAAGTAATGATGGCCACTCGTTTTACTTTACTTGGCTGCTTTTTTCTTGTCATAATATAAATTCTAACAGTCTATTCAGTAGGACTATCAGCTATGTATCCACCAGACTTCTGCATAACACAACTGAAGGTTCCATCCCCATTTAGAAGGCAAGAAATCCCACTTATTAAACCTGACAGGGCACACCTGTGACGTGAAAACCATTTCTGGTGACTACCTCTTGAAGCTCATCAAGAGAATGCCAAGAGTGTGCAAAGCAGTAATCAAAGTAAAAGGTGGCTACTTTGAAGAACCTAGAATATAAGACATATTTTCAGTTGTTTCACACTTTTTTGCTAATTATATAATTCCACATGTGTTAATTCATAGTTTTGATGCCTTCAGAGTGATTTTCATAGTCATGAAACTAAAGAAAACTCTTTGAATGGGAAATTGTGTCCAAACTTTTGGTCTGTACTGTACATATGCAAATTCTACTGAACTTGTCCAATGATTTCAGTCTATTCTGGCTCTGCAGTCTCTATTCGTGTCTCAGGATTGACATTCGCCAAACCGTAGTCACCTAGGATGATGCAAGCAATTTCCAACATTTGTGTGACTTCACTCCTCCCTGCTAAAACGCAGTGCACCTGGGTGATCCCTACACGGCTTCACGCTCATGGAGAAACATGTTTGTGTCAATGCCTCCAGCTTCACAACTATCCAGGGGGGGACTGACGTCGCATAAATGCTGGAAATTGTACACATCAACTTCTTGAGAAGACTGCAGGTTGGCAAATGTGAACCACATCCTGACAATAGACTGTAAATTCATCACCATGTCAGACAAGTTCAGAAGAATTTGCATATTTGTAAGATGGTCGCCGGACAGCTACTCGAGGGGAGATATAACGGGGTTGGACAAAATAATGGAAACACTTGGAAACATCAACAAAAGTTAGTTTAATATGGTGTTGGTCCACCTTTTGCGGCGATTACAGCCTCAATTCTCCGAGGTATGGATTCATACAAGGTGTGAATTGTTTCCAAAGGAATTGTAGCCCATTCTTCAGTTATAACATCCTCCAGTTCTTTGAGCGACGATGACGGCGGAAATCGACGTCTAACTTGAATCTCTAAAATCGACCATAAATGCTCAATAATGCTGAGGTCTGGAGATTGTGGGAGCCAGATGAGATGCTCAACTTCATTACAATGTTCCTCGTGCCATGCTTTAACGATTCTAGCTGTATGAATTGGTGCATTATATCATCCTGAAAGATGGCGTTCCCCTCCGGGAACAGTGCTTGAACCATAGGATGCACTTGGTCGCCCAAAATGCCTAAATAATCGCGGCTGTTAATTCTACCATGAAGGGATATCATTGGCTTGGCGGATCTCCACGAAATAGCACCCCAGATCATCACAGAACCTCCGGCATGTTTTACAGTTGGAAGAAGGCAGTCTGGATGGAATGCTTCTTTCAGCTGCCTCCAAACGTACACTCGGCAGGAGGTCGGAAATAGGGTAAACGATGATTCGTCTGAGAATATCACATTTCCACTGCTCGAGGGACCAATTCTGGAGGTTTCTACACCACTCTAAATGCTTGGAAACATTTGTCATTAAGAGCAGCGGTTTTCAAATTGCAGCTCTTCCATGGAATCCAGATTTGTGCAGCTCCCGACGAACATTTTTCGTGGAAACTGGGTTCTGTAGGTGTTCATTGAGCTCAGCAGTGATTTTCGGAGCCGTGGTCTTGCGATCCTCTCTCACAATTCGTTTTAGAGCCCGACGGTCTCTCTCAGTCAACTTCGACTTTCGGCCGGACCAGTGCTTTGCTGCGGACGTTTTTCCTTCTCTTTCAAACGCAGTCATTACTTAGGAGACAGTACCTCTTGACACGCTAAGCATTCGGGCACTTTCTGCTACACTAGCGCCTGCCATATGAGCACCAACAACTTGGCCTCTTTAAAAATCTGAGAGGTCTGCCATTGGTATCAGGTTTTCATCAATGTTCTTACAATTCTGCAAAACAAAGTTAATTTACATACCCATATCACATAACAACAAATAATCAACTACAAAACATTACCATATGTCACGGTTTTCATGTTTATGACATGTTAGAAGATTATGATGCCAAAACGTTAGGCGTTTCCATTATTTTGTCCAACCCCTATATATCATTGAGGTTGGAAGCCTTGGTGATGCAAGTCTGGGAAAGCAGGTTCCAGTACATATTGTGCTGAGAGAGTTTATAAGGCGTATCAGGGCTGGGTTTACGAGCAGGCAAAGAGATGGGTTGTACTGGCTGCTCACATATCTTCACCCCGGGGAGCATGGTATGGCAGCTAAAAAGGGGACCAGTTGTCTCATTCAGTGTCTATGTCTGGGAGGTGTAAAGACCTCCTGTATTGCTTGTGTTTGCTAAAGAACTCAAGAGCTGACCTGATACTAACCTGAGAGGAAGAACCTGCACTACTGTATCGACTATTTACTTTCTATTTTCACTCTGTGCTGAAAAAAAGCTGTCTTTTTGTTTGGTTATGCTGATCGATTTATGACGTTTCAATAAACCAACTTGGAAATTTTACTGAAACCACTTCCTGTGCCTACCCCAACCGCAGCTGAGTGAGTAGAAACCTTACATTATGTAAGATATAACAATAAAACTTACTTTCGTGCACATATAAATGACTGTATACTACACAAGGGCCATGGTTTTATTGCTTAAGGCTGTGGCTTGATAGGCCCTTTGGGACTTGTCAGGCTCGCTTTAAAGGATTTTTTCTGAGGACTAATTTACCCATGACCTATCCTTATCCAATGACCACCAAAATGGATTTAAGTCGGGCAACATGAATGGTCAACCACCTAATTTGCCTCTCCCCGCTAATAAAAGGGGCTGCAGCAATCCAGAGAGCAGGATGCCATAGATTTGGTAGAGTGTGTATCTAGTATTGCATAGCCACACCAGATCTCACACTTTGCACTAACAAGGGGCAGTATCCCGAAACAGCGATATCGCTACAGGTGATACTTACCTCCGACCGGCTCCCCCGCTGGCTATCGTTGATCGCGCGAGAACGTCCTGGGCAGTTTCTCGGCGGCGGCTTCCTGCTGGCGCTGACGAGCGACACATGGACGCGGGCGGAGGACGTGATCATCGCCGCGTCTGACAGGTAAGTAACTACCGCTGCTGCGATCTGCCTGTTTGGCAGCTCACTAGCGACCATTTAGCGATCCTGACCGGGTCATATCGTTGTCGGGATCGCTGGTGCATCGCTAAATGTAATGGGGCCCTTACAGACACTTGAGTACTAAGCACACTCAAATGCTGTGGCCACTGGATTCAACCAAGATCTGGAAATCCACTGCCATCATATCTAGTAAGCCATTAATATCAAATCCTCAGAAACCCCTCTATTAGTTGAATTAGAGAGGCAAGTCCAAGTCTAAGTCATTTGTCTATGTACTAGTGGCAATGCAGGTGAAGTAGTAGTATATTGTGGGCCAGAATACTAACATACTGAAACCTATCTATAAGATCTTAATATGAAGTTAAGTTACATACAGAACTTGCAGACATGTGACATTTTTGATATAGCAAAACTGGGTAATTTTCCCTCATTTTCAGGGATATGCTGCGTAAGATGCAAAATCATTACGGTGTATGAATAAACCCTTATAATGCATTTATATTGGCTGATTATTGTGAACTATCATTCCTAGGAACATTAGTTCATCGATAATTAGGCAGTGTGTAAACAGGCTGGCATTCAACTGACAAATGAGGAAATTACTTTAAAGTGAACCGGTCATCAGGACTTTGCTAAGTAAACTACATATATTGTCAGGTCAGTTCGGTTATACTGATACCTGGATTGAAGAAATCCATATTGTGGTTCTTGTTTAATGTGTTTGCAGTTTTGAGTTAATGAGATGCTCTTGCTCCATGGCGGGCCTGTGGGTGGGTCTTGTTTTGGTGCTCTGGCCTCCTCATCATCATTCTGGGCTTTAATGACAGGTCACTGCAATAGCATCTATCGGCAAGCGATAATATGCACATGTGCTGCCCACTGAGTTCCGAGGACCAGCGTGGTAGCGAGCACAAGAAGCACCGGTTCCCGGAACACAGTGGGCGGCGCATGCACTAACTGAGAGCATCGCTTGTCGATAGCGGCTGCTGCACATGCACTGCCGCCAGTTTGTTGAAACTACTTTTTTTTTTTTTTTTAAAGACCAGAATATTAAATGTGCCGTGACCTGCCATTTAAGACCAGAATGATGATTATAATGATGAGACCAGAGCACCAAAAAAAGTCCGCCTGGAGCACGACTATCTTATTAAGTCAAAACTGCAAACCCAGAGTAATCAAGAACCACAAGACTGATGTATTCAACCCAGGTACCATTTAAATAAGTGTAACAGCGACAACCTGACAATGCCTGTAGTTTACTTCGCAAAATCCTGATGACAGGTTCGCTTTAACCTTGCTAAAGAGGATTGTTCTCCACAGCACATAGTCCTTTGTAAACAGGGCATTTGCTGTAGAGAATGATCTATTGTCGATTGTTCTGGACGCATGGGAAGTCCAGTCAATCTTTCTAAATAGGCTATTAAACAAAACATGTAGCCGATTATCTGTCGCTTTCGGCCTCAGGACATGAGGCATAACAGTCCCTTAGGCATGTCTACGGCAAAATCTCAACAGCATTGACTGTATGGACATGAAACTGAGCTATTTCATATTTCAATGCACTGTGTTAAATATTTGACTATACAGACAAATCAATAAATAAGTCATCTATAGACATTAATGAAGAAAAGACGACAATGGGTTTAAAGGGAAGATCATCAAGTTGTATTTTAAAAATAGTGATCAGCTGATCATTGCAGGATCAGTCTCTGTATGCCCCTGTCAAACAGGTGAACATATAAGGAAAAGATAGAACGGTAGCCATTCAAATGTAATGTATGAAAAGGTCAGGCCCACTATAGAGGGAGCCACAGGTACATAGTTGCTGTCTATTCTGACTCTATCCAAAGGTTGAGCAGGATTCTCTGAAAATCTCACAAATGATCATGGCGCCAACTATAAGACTTGGGTTGTTAGTAGATGTGTACATGTTGTTGTGTCATCATGACTAAGGCTATGTGCACACGTCCTACGGATTTTATGCGTTTTTGCCGTGTTTTTCCCGGAAAAAAATGCCACAAAAACGCAAAAAATAAGCAGCCCATTGAATTCAATGGCATTCCGCACATGCTGTGCTAATGCTGCGTATTTTTTCACGGCAAAAGCGCAACGCGGAAAAATATGCAGCATGCCCATTCTTTGTACGGAATCGCGGGAATTCCGCACACATAGGAATGCATTGTTCCGCTTACTTTCCGCATGTGGCTATGCTCACCATGCACAAAGCAAGGGGAAAATGTGCTGATGGTACCCAAGGTCTGGAGGAGAGGAGATTCTCTTCCAGGCTCTGGGTACATTATCCCTGTATATATAAAAAAAAAAAAAAAAAAAGAATTAAAATAAAAAAATAGTGTTATACTCACCTTCCGGCGGCCCCTGCAGCGTCCCCAGGCCTCAGCTATGCTCACTCCAACTCCCGTTCCCAGTGATGACTTGCGACAATGACCTTTGATGCAGTCTCGCAAGGCCGCTACGCCAAAGTTCCTTGTCGCAAGGCATCGCTGGGAAAGGGACTTGCCTGGACTATCGCGAAGATCGGGACCGCTGCGCGGGACGTCGGAAGGTGAGAAAAACACCCTTTATTTTTTTTTACTTTATATCTTTTTAATACTGATGCTGCATAGGCAGCCTCAATAGTAAAAAGTTGGGTCACAGTGTGACCAACCAGTCAATCAGTTTTCCAAACGATGCTACAGATCGCTTGGAAAACGCTAGCATTCTGCAAGCTAATTACGCTTGCAAAACGCTAGTTAAAATGCGGGAATTACACATGCGGAATTCTAGCGTATTTCCCGAGGCAGGGAGTTGCTGAATTCCTGCGGAAATTTCCGCTGCAATTCCGCAACGTGTGCACATAGCCTAAAGGTGCTGTGACACCTGAAACACGTCGATAACGCATCATTTGCTACTATCTATGCTGATACTTTTATCCTCCATGCTTGAAATAACAAGTGAAGAATTTTTTTTCCCTACACCGTGGAGCTGGATTTTCCCCTCATTTTGCTATGTTTCACGTCTTGACACGGCGGTTCCGTGCTCCGATTCCTGGGATGTTATAACTGGTGAGCTGGACTTTATTTTACTTTTGTAGAATTTGTTTCACAGTATATATATATATATATATATATATATATATATATATATACACACACACACTAGCTGAAGAGCCCGGCGCTGCCCGGGCATAGTAACTAACTGTGGTTAGTTATAGTAAATTATAATTATCCTCCATCCCATAGTCACGTGCCCATATACCCATCGTACATATCCACGATCCCATAGGCCCGTGCCCATATACCCATCATACATATCCTCCATCCCATTGTCGAGTGCCCATATACCCATCACACATCCTCCATCCCATAGTCCCATGCCCATATACCCATCACACATCCTCCATCCCATAGTCCCATGCCCATATAGCTATCATACATATTCGCCATCCCATAGTTGAGTGCCCATATACCCATCACACATCCTTCATCTCATAGCCCCATGCCCATATACCCGTCATACATATCCTCCATCCCATAGTCCCGTGCCCATATACCCATCATACATATCCTCCATCACATAGTCCAGTGCCCATATACCCATCACACATCCTCCATCCCATAGTCAACCATTATGACACCATAATGAGCGGCGGGCCTTGTAACCTATGACGACATCAGCGTCGCCATGGCAACCATTATGACATCATAATGAGGGGCGGGGCTTGATACACACTTTTTCCCCCATTATGTAGATAGGGGCAAAATTGTTTGGTGAATTGGAACGCGCGGGGTTAAAATTTCGCCTCACAACATAGCCTAGGATGCTCTCGGGGTCCAGACGTGTGACTGTGCCAAATTTTGTGGCTGTAACTGCAACGGTGCGGATGCCAATCCCGGACATACACATACATACATACATACATACACACACTTGAGCTTTATATAATAGATATACACAAACATATACACACTATATATATATATATATATATATATATATATATATATATATATATATATATATATATATATATATATATATATATATATATATATATATATATATATATATCTCTATCACGAAGAATTTCTTACTGCACACTGATTGCTGAGAATTAATGGGTCATCACCAATCGGATAAAGAAAGTGATTGCTTTATAGCATGGAGATGGCAAGAAGAGTATTGATCAATACAGCTGCCTCTAGATATAAATCAAAGTAAGATTCTCAGGAAAAAAAAAAAAAAAAAGAGATAAAAGGATAAAATGAAAACAAAGAACTGTGAATGTTCACAGTGTATTACTGGAAACAATAACAGCCTGCGCATCTGGAGTACATGTCCGACGGCTGCCAGGGGCTGCGCCTGAGGCCAAAGCTCCCTCTAGTGACCTCACTTGCCAGACAGCATTTCACAGAGAATTGCTTGGTCTTTGTTTCTGGGCAGAGTCTCCCCTACACCTGTTCACTGTACATTACTGATAGACGGAAGCTTGTAGACGCATAAGATGCAGAGTATTTCTCAGAAGTCCTCATTCAACACAATTGCGGTTTTGATAACATTTTGCATCTATTTTCAAGAAAAATCAGGAATGGATCGAAAAATGAAAATTATAACTTTATTCTTTACAATTTCATGCATCTCAGATTCGTAGCCTAGATTAGGCTTTGAAAACAGATGCCAAATACTGATCAAATCTGCAATCTGGGGCGTGGCCTGCTTGCTAATGGCACCGGTCACTTAGCTGCTGAGCTCCAGCCACTTCGACTCCTAATCGGCTCATTGCGGCTCGCCAGCGGCACCAATCTCTCTGCACACGGGGGGGGGGGGGGGGGGGAGTGCTGCGGAGGTATCCAGGATCGTAGCATGCCAAGGGGAAAATCCCAGAAGAAGCCGTCCCGGCGAAAGTTACAGATTTCTTCTCCAGCACGGGGCGAGGGAAAATGGCGGCAGCATCCTCCTCCACAGCTTCCTCACGCTCATCCAGGAGGGGATCCACAGCAGGCCCAGACTTGGACACGGACGCTGCAGATATACCGCTTACCAAAGGTACAATGCAGAAACTGCTCAGTGCCCTCCGCTCATCACTGCAGCAGGATTGGAAAGATATGGTGGCTGAGCTGAGGGGAGATATCACTGCCATAGGCAGCCGTACAGCACATATTGAATCTAAAATGGGGGAGCTGACAAAGTCACACAATAGCCTCATTGATGCCAATGCAGCACTGGAGGAACAAGTGCAAAAGCTCCATACCAAGGTCTTGGATTTAGAGGACAGGTCCCGCCGAAATAATATAAGAATCAGAGGAATTCCAGAGGCCATACCAGACAAGGGGCTGCAGAGTTTTCTGGGCTCCTTGCTGCAGGAGCTGCTCCCAGACCTGACTGCAACTGATTTCCTGGTGGACAGAATACACAGAGTCCCTAAGCCTAAATCCCTCAGTGCTGATGTCCCTCGGGACACTTTAGCTCGCCTGCACTTTTACAAGACCAAAGAAGCCCTGCTGCAAGCCCTGAGAAAGAGACCCCCTCTGTCTGAGCAATTCCGGCACCTGTCCATTTTTCCAGATCTGTCTGCAGGAACCCTGGCAAAAAGGAGGGAATTTGCTCCTTATACCAAAGTTCTCAGGGATGAAGCTATATCCTATAGATGGGGTTTCCCTGTAAAGATCCTGCTTTTCCGAGCAGGAAATACCCACGCCTGCCATTCCCCACAGCAGTTGGCAAAGCTCCTATCCTCATGGAACTTGGCAAATCTCCCGGCCAGATCTCCAAGAGCTACAGGATCATCCCAACAGGATAAAGTGAATGAAGATTGGTCCGTCGTGTGAGTTATGTGATATGTTTGAGTCGCGGCTGAGACTTAGTTGCTACTTTTAAGGTCCGCTGGTTCTGTTCAACCAGGACCCTGAACCCCCATGGCGGTAAATTTCCACCATACCGCAGGCCCCTTTTTTGGGCTTTTTTCTTTGTGGACTGATGCTCCCTACATCAGTAATGTTAGTGATGTCAATATTGTTAGTGTTATCTCTTTCCTGCCTAACCTTCCTTTTCCCCCTGCAGCTCTAGGCAAGAGACTTTTTTTTCATGTACAATGGTACTGAACTGTATGTCTATAAATGTTAGGGGTCTGAACTTGCCAGCCAAGAGATCCATGTTTTGGCGGGAAGTGGTTAAATCCAAATGTGATGTAATATGTGGTCAGGAGTCTCATCTCCTCCAAGGGGACTCGCACAGGTTAAATAATGCTAAATTTCTTTTCATACTGCTGGCTTGTGGAAAAAAAAAAAAAGGCTGGAGTATTCATTTGTGTAAAAAATACTGTTGCGTTCACACTACAGTCACAACATTTAGACCCTGACGGTAGATACGCCATTATTAATTGCTCCATAAATGGATCTAAGTATACTATTGCAACCGTTTACGCCCCCAACTCTGGTCAGATCAGCTTTTTGCGGAGGTTTCTTTCCAAGCTTTCATCCGTTAAAGAGGGTAAGCAAATAATCTGCGGGGATTTTAACATGGTAATGTCCAGCACTCTGGATTGCTCCAATACTGCTGTAAAGAGGAAGGAGATGAGCACAATAATTTCAGAAAGGCATCTCCATGATATATGGAGATACCAACATGCAAATGAGAGGGACTACACATTCTTCTCGCCTCGGTTCACCTCTTACAGCAGATTGGACTACTTTCTGGTTGATAGCTCACTTATTATGGATTGCTCAGATTCAAAAATTGGACTTATAGCTTGGTCGGACCACGCCCCCATATACCTGACAGTTCAGGAGCAAAACCGCGCGCCTGTTTTTGCCCGGTGGCGCATGAATGACTCACTCCTAGCCTGTAGACAAATCTCTGAGGAGTTGCAGGCCGACCTCACAGAGTTTTTTAACTTTAATGATAACAAGGAGGTGACAGAGGAAACGCTTTGGTCTGCACACAAGGCCTATATTAGGGGGTCATTCATCAAAATTGCCACTAGGGAGAAAGGGAGGCGTCAGGCAACTTACAAAGCTCTACTGTCCCACATAGTACTTTTGGAAGCCCACAATAAATCTGCCCCAAACTTGTCAACATCTGACGAACTCAGGAAACTAAGAACACAGCTCCGCCAGGTGTTGATGGCAGACTATGAGAAAAACTTAAGATCCCTCAAACAGCGGTACTATGTGATGGGTGACAGGGCGGGTGCCTTACTAGCCAGGAGGGTTAAAAAACGAGAAATGCAAAATAAAATTGAATACCTCGTGACGGGTTCTAATGCCACAATACGCAACCCAACGGAAATAGCCAACGCATTCGCTGACTTTTACCAGTCTCTCTACAACCTTAAAAATGACCCCACTGCCCCAAAGCCTACCCAAACGGCAATTAATTCCTTCTTAAACAATATTAATCTTCCTCGGTTATCTGCAGTACAGCTGGAGCAACTAAATTCCCCTTTTTCTCTGGAAGAGGTTCGCCAGGCGGTGACCACAGCCAAAAGAAATTCAGCTCCAGGCCCAGACGGCCTCACTAACTCCTATTATAGGCAATTCACTGAAACCCTGTCTCCTTTCCTCCTGAGACTTTTCTCCTCTTGGCGAGCCACAGCAGATATTTCACCAAATAATCTAGAGGCCATTATAACTACCCTGCCAAAACCAGGAAAACCCCCTATTTCACCAGGAAACTTCAGGCCAATATCCCTCCTAAACTGCGACTTAAAATTGTACGCCAAAATAATCTCAGCTAGAATACATAAAGTTCTTCCATCACTGATTTCCCCGGATCAAGTGGGGTTTGTGGCGGGGAGGCAGGCGAAAGATGGGACGAGACGTATGCTGGATCTGATTGCGGTGGCTGAGGGGAGGAAAATCCCCAGTGTATTCCTGTCCCTGGACGCAGAGAAGGCGTTCGACAGGGTGCACTGGGGATATCTGAAATCTGTTCTGGCCAAGTTTGGTTTCAAAGGCCCCATACTTAATGCCATAACAGCGCTGTACTCTAACCCTAACGCCAAAGTTCTGGCATCCGGATTTATATCTCGGAGTTTTGAATTAACCAATGGGACACGCCAGGGGTGTCCGCTCCCCCTATCATCTATGCCCTTGCTATAGAGCCTCTGGCGCAGACTATCCGTGAATGCCCTCGGATCTCGGGGATTCGAGTGGGGAGTATAAATCATGTGGTCAGTCTATATGCAGATGACGTGATTTTATCTTGCACTAATGTAGAGGTGTCCCTACAACACGTAATGGAGATCCTGTCCTCCTTCGCTCAAGTCTCGCATTACAAGCTTAATATTACCAAGTCCTTAATTTTTCCGCTCTTCTTGCCAGCCTCTACCAGAGCCACTCTTTCTCATCTTTACCCTTTCAAATGGGAAGACGAGGGAATCCCCTACCTGGGTATTATACTGGCCCCGCTACACTCCGTGATCCGGAAAAATCTGCTGACCCTGCACACCTCATTGGATAAAGAACTTACTCGCCTTTCTCTTCTCCCGCTCTCTTGGGTGGCGAGAATGCAGACTTTTAAAATGATCTGTCTCCCAAAAATTATCTACTTACTTCGGTGCCTGCCCCTAACAATTCCGCAACGGTATCTCACCAAAATTCATTCGCTAATGAGTAAATTTATATGGGCTGGGAAAAAACCTAGAATAGCCCTGAGATGTATGCATGCCCCGTTCAGTGGTGGAGGAATGGGTATTCCTAATATTCTAACATATCACAGAGCTGCTATCCTGGAACCGGCTCGAGATTGGTGGAAGAATGATTCAGACTTGAGATGGTTACAGATTGAGTACACCTGGGCACAGGCCCACTCCCCTAAACAATTCATAGACTCCCTGCTCCTAACCCCTTCGCCCCCCGGCGATCTTCTACCCACCACAGCAGCTCTAAAGAAAGCTTGGTCCTTATGGAGCAAGCCAGTGTCACAGGCTCTAGGTCCCAGCCTTCCCCTTAGATCGCTGGAAGCCTTCATTCCGAATTTGAATCTTGCCGCCTGGACACGTGGAGGTCCAATTACCCTAGAAGAACTCTATAGAGAAGGCGTCCTACTCCCGTACTCAGAAATGTGTGTTAAATTTAACCTCCCCCGACACAGTTTATTCCAGTTTTTTCAAATACGTCACTTCCTTCAGTCCGCTCCTCACCTACCGGTTCCCACAACAGCCGACCACGCTGCAATTAAAAAATTCTTTCAAAATAGCAAAATCAAAGGCCTTTCATACATCCATAACCTGCTAAACTCCCCGGAACCAGACAAACAATTGCCGTATATGCTCAAATGGGAAAAAGATCTAGCCTCTCAGCTTCCGTCGCAAGAATGGTTCGCGGCCTCAAAATGGATCCACAAATTCTCTTCATGTCTCAATCACATAGAGCAATTAAAAAAGGTTCATCTGCGGTGGTACAACTCCCCTACTAAACTGGCTAATTTTTCCCCACATATGTCACCTTTGTGCTGGAGGGGATGCAACCACAGGGGCACCTTGTGTCATATGTGGTGGTTTTGCCCTAAGTTATCTAACTTCTGGCAGGAGGTGTTCAATCTAATCCATGAGGTTACTAGTCTCAGTCTTTCCCCAAACCCAACCTTAGCGGTGCTACACATTGGCCTAGATGGGATCCCGGATCTTTTAAAAAAATATCATTTCTCACATTCTCATAGCCGGCAGGTACTGTGTGGCATACAAGTGGAGGTCGGTGAGCCCCCCTACAAAAACAGAACTAATTGAGAGGACCAACCTACACTGGCTATACGAAACCAACTTGACCCCCAATCTAGAGAAGAGAACGGTGAGACTTAAACAATGGCATCCGTGGGCCACTTCCCTTTATGCAACGGCCCTCCCCCAGATACAGACACCTACACCATAAATAAATTGATTGTGCCTAAGAATGCCATGCATGTAGAGCTGCTTCCCCTTCCCCCTCCCCCCCCCCCTCTTCTATGTTCAAGTTGTTGTTGGAAGGGGTATTTAATGTCCCAGATTGATATTCTAATAATGGCTCGAGGTTATTCCACCTCTTGCTACTCATTGCTCCTGTTCTTGATGTTTTTGTATGAGAAGTTTGTATTTTTTCTGAAAACTCAATAAAAACCTTTATGATAAAAAAAAATCTGCAATCTGAATGAGGCCTTAATGCAACATATGCCAGATTGAAGGAGAAATCATTAGTGATGCACATAGCACTTTTACAAAAAAAAAAAAGTACAATTACGGTGGGTGAAAAAAGTACAGTATTTAGGCAACCACCAATTGTGCAAGTTCTCCCACTTAAAAAGATGAGAGAGGCCTGTAATTGACATTATAGGTAGACCACAACTATGAGAGTCAAGATGAGAAAACAAATCCAGAAAACCACCTTGTCTGATTTTGGCAAGATTTATTTTGCAAATTATGGTGGAAAATAAGTATTTGGTCATTAACAAAAGTTTATCTCAATATTTTGTTATATATCCTTTGTTGGCAATGACAGGGGTCAAAAGTTTTCTGTAAGTCTTCACAAGATTGGCACACAATGTTGGTGGTATTTTGGCCCATTCCTCCATGCAGATCTTCTCTAGAGCAATGATGTTTTGGGCCTGTCGCAGGGCAACATGGGCTTTCAAATCCCTCCAAAAGTTTTCTATGGGGTTGAGATCTGGAGACTGGTTAGGCCACTCTAGGACGTTCATATGCTTCTTATGAAGCCACTCCTTCGTTGCCCTGGAGGTGTGCTTGGGATTCATGCTGAAAGTCCCAACCACGTTTCATCTTCAATGCCCTTGCTGATAGAAGGAGATCTGCAATAAAAATCTCACGATACATGGCCCCATTCATTCTTTCATGTACATGGATCAGTCGTCCTGGTCTCTTTGCAGAGAAACAGCCCCAAAGCATGATGTTGCCACCCCCATGCTTCACAGTAAGTATGGTGTTCTTTGGATGCAACTCAACATTCTGTCTCCTCCAAACACGACGAGTTTTGTTTCTACCAAACAGTTCTACTTTCATCAGACCATGTGACATTCTCCCAATACTCTTCTGGGTAATCCAAATGCTCTCTGGCAAACTTCAGATGGGCCCAGACATGTACTGGCTTAAGCAGGGGGACACGTCTAGCACTGCAGGATCCGAGTCCCTGGCAGCGTAGCGTGTTACTGATGGTAGACTTTGTTACAATGGTCCCAGCTCTATGCAGGTCATTCACTAGGTCCCTCCGTGTGGTTCTGGGATTTTTGCTCACCGTTCCTCAGAAAAAATTGGACCCCAAAAGTTGTTGTGCAATTTGTCCTGAGTATGCCAATAACCCACTTGTGGGAGTAAACCACTGTTTGGGCACATGGCAGAGCTCAGAAGGGAAGGAGCGCCAGATTTTAAGGTTGTGGTTTGCTGATGCCATGACCCACAGGGAGAGCCCATGAGGTGCCAAAACAGCAGAACCCCCACATAAGTGACCCCATTTTACGAACTACACCTCTCAATTAATTAAATTAGCGGTGCTGTGATCATATTGAAACTATAGTTGTGTCACAGAATTTTATACCATTGGGCAGCCATGCGGAGAGACTCAGGAGGAACAGAGCGCTACTTGCCTATTCAAGTGAATGGGTCTATGCACATGTCAGTGTGTTTCCACGGACCGCGTGTCCGTGGGCAAAATACACTGGCATGTCCGTTTTTTAATGTCAGCACGGGCCACAAAACATCCAGCACACGTGCATACGCATAGCACACATGGATGTCATCCATGTGACATGCATCAGCGCCGGGGAAGAAGCGTTACAGTAAGTGCTGTTCCCCAGTGCTAAGTGCTAAACACGGCTCTCATCATTCTCCCATGCTTGTGCCGGTTGCCGACAGAGCAGGGGAAAATTAGGAGAGCCGTGTTCAGCCGGGGAACAGCGCTTACTGTAACACTTCTTCCCTGGCGCCTGTACTTGTGGTACTGATGCTGCACACGCATGCCACACGTGTGCCGCAAGTATTACACATACAGACACTGACATCTCCGGTAACGGAAATATCAGGACGTGTGAAAGAGGCGTTATAGCAGGTTTTTCTGTTTGGCTGCTGTCACACACTAAAAGAGGCTTTTTATTGCAAGAAATAGTTTTTGCATCACCGTATTTTTAGAGCTATAATTTTTACATATTTTGTCCCACACAGTCACGTGAGGTCTTGTTTTTTGCGGGACGAGTTGAAGCTTTTATTGCTATCATTTTCGGGCACATGGCATTTTTTTGATCGCCTTTTACTCCGATTTTTGGGAGGTAGATTGAACAAAAACCAGCAATTCATGATTTTTTTTTTTTTTTTTTGGGGGGGGGGGGCGTTTATACCGTACTGCGTGTGGTAAAATTGATAAAACAGTTTTATTCTTCGGGATAGTATGATCATTTATATATTTTTTTAATGTTTTGGTGCTTTTATACAAATAGAAACTATTTTATATAAAAAACAATTATTTTTGCATTGTTTTTTTCTGAGAGCTATAACTTTTTTATTTTTCCGGTGATGGATCTGTATGAGGGCTTGGTTTTTGCGGGACAGGATGATGTTTTCAGCGGTACCATGTTTATTTATATCTGTCTTTTTGATCGCTTGTTATTCCACTTTTTGTTCGGCAGTATGATAAAGCATGGTTTTTTTTACCTTTTTTATGGTGTTCATTAAAGGGGTTAACTAATGGGACAGTTTTATAGGTCGGGTCATTATGGAAGTGGCGATACCAAATACATGTACTTTTATAGTTTAGATTTTTTTTTTCAAATATTTATTGATAGAATATTTTTTTAAAAAAAATATTTTTACAATTATTTAATTTTTTTTTTACTTTATTCTAACTTTTATACTTTGTGCCACTATGGGACAATCATTTTGTGCAGGCTAATCGCTTCTATAGCATGCAGATGAAGCAGCATCGGCATGCTATAGAAGCTGTCAGCACTGCACTTAGTGCAATGACACTGAGAGACTTCCTGACATGCACTGCACATGAGAGGAAGTTTCTTAGCTCTGGTAACCCGGAAGTAATCATGATGACATTGGGTTACCATGGCAGCGATTGGGACCCTTCATCACGCTGCCGGGTCTCCGATCCAAAGGTGGAGGGGCTGTCAGCCCTCTGCCTGCTCCCGAAATGCTGTGATTGTGTTCGATCGCAGCATTTCAGGGGTTAAAGCACCAGGAGCGGTCCGTGACCGCTCCTGGCACTTCGTGCCGGGTATCAGCTGTGAGAATTAGCTGACACCTGGCAATGATCGGCCACGCACCCCTCGTATGTGCGGCCGATCGCTATGACGTACTATTCCATCCATGGTCAGACAGGCCCAGGTCACATGGACGGAATAGCACTTCGGCTGTCAGAAAGGGGTTAAAGTTGTAGAAAACCTCTTAAAGTAAAAAGTCATTCAATTGTCTACAGTAAGCTATAAATTCCATTTAGTGATGCTTTTACCTAGAGTTGCCAACACTGTTTTGTATCTGCATTAGCTCTTGTAAATGATACACACAGATACACACTACCTAAAAAACACACCTCCATAAAGCACAAGTCCTGAGAGACTGTACCGCAATAGCCTGTCAAAGTGTTAGCACTTTCATTGCATAAAAAGAACTATACAAAGTTTTCCACGCAAATCTAACCATGAATCAATTATATTCATGGAAAAATAACATAAGTGACTATCATATATCACAGTTTATATTACCATTTCATGATCTACTGACGCCAAATTATACTGTGTTCCAAATTATTATGCAAAAAATATTTCCTCATATTTTCTCTAAATTACCTACAGTGCCTACAAGTTGTATTCAACCCCCTGCAGATTTAGCAGGTTTGATAAGATGCAAATAAGTTAGAGCCTTCAAACTTCACACAAGAGCAGGATTTATTAACAGATGCATAAATCTTACAAACCAAAAAGTTATGTTGCTCAGTTAAATTTTAATAAATTTTAAACATAAAAGTGTGGGTCAATTATTATTCAACCCCTAGGTTTAATATTTTGTGGAATAACCCTTGTTTGCAATTACAGCTAATAATCGTCTTTTATAAGACCTGATCAGGCCGGCACAGGTCTCTGGAGTTATCTTGGCCCACTCCTCCATGCAGATCTTCTCCAAGTTATCTAGGTTCTTTGGGTGTCTCACGTGGACTTTAATCTTGAGCTCCTTCCACAAGTTTTCAATTGGGTTAAGGTCAGGAGACTGACTAGGCCACTCCAACACCTTGATTTTTTGCCTCTTGAACCAGGCCTTGGTTTTGTTGGCTGTGTGCTTTGGGTCGTTGTCTTGTTGGAAGATGAAATGACCACCCATCTTAAGATCCTTGATGGAGGAGCGGAGGTTCTTGGCCAAAATCTCCAGTTAGGCCGTGCTATCCATCTTCCCATGGATGCGGACCAGATGGCCAGGCCCCTTGGCTGAGAAACAGCCCCACAGCATGATGCCGCCACCACCATGCTTGACTGTAGGGATGGTATTCTTGGGGTCGTATGCAGTGCCATCCAGTCTCCAAACGTCACGTGTGTGGTTGGCACCAAAGATCTCGATCTTGGTCTCATCAGACCAGAGAACCTTGAACCAGTCTGTCACAGAGTCCTCCAAGTGATCATGAGCAAATTGTAGACGAGCCTTGACATGACGCTTTGAAAGTAAAGATACCTTACGGGCTCGTCTGGAACGGAGACCATTGCGGTGGAGTACGTTACTTATGGTATTGACTGAAACCAATGTCCCCACTGCCATGAGATCTTCCCGGAGCTCTTTCCTTGTTGTCCTTGGGTTAGCCTTGACTCTTCGGACAAGCCTGGCCTCGGCACGGGAGGAAACTTTCAAAGGCTGTCCAGGCCGTGGAAGGCTAACAGTAGTTCCATAAGCCTTCCACTTCCGGATGATGCTCTCAACAGTGGAGACAGGTAGGCCCAACTCCTTGGAAAGGGTTTTGTACCCCTTGCCAGCCTTGTGACCCTCCACGATCTTGTCTCTGATGGCCTTGGAATGCTCCTTTGTCTTTCCCATGTTGACCATGTATGAGTGCTGTTCACAAGTTTGGGGAGGGTCTTAAATAGTCAGAAAAGGCTGGAAAAAGAGATAATTAATCCAAACATGTGAAGCTCATTGTTCTTTGTGCCTGAAATACTTCTTAATACTTTAGGGGAACCAAACAGAATTCTGGTGGTTTGAGGGGTTGAATAATAAATGACCCTCTGAATAAACTTTTCACAATTTAAAAAAAAAAATTAAACAAAGAAATAACATTCTTTTTTTGCTGCAGTGCATTTCACACTTCCAGGCTGATCTACAGTCCAAATGTCACAATGCCAAGTTAATTCTGAATGTGTAAACCTGCTAAATCTGCAGGGGGTTGAATACTACTTGTAGGCACTGTATATGAATTGCAGTCATTGTTATTTTCCAGTCATCTAATATTCTAGTATAATTGCAATGTTTTTGAACAAACTGCCTATGATAACAGTATATTTTTAAAAATAAGAAACACTCAAAATGCATGTTCCAAATTATTATGCACAGCAGAGTTTTCAACCTTTTTATTTTGAACAAAAAATGGTCAATTGTGAAATTATAAGCATTATCAGCATATTACAAAATGAAATCAAACAGTTTTCAAGTCAAAACGTTATTCTAGGTGATGTTACATTTGCACATAGGACCCCTTGTTGGAAAGAAGCTTCTGAACTCTCTCGTCCATTGAATTTGTCAGTTTTTGGATGGTTTGTGCTTCAATTGTTTTGCATGTGGACAGAATACCCTCCCAGAGCTGTTGCTTAGATGTGAACTGCCTCCCGCCATCATAGACACTCCTTTTGATGATGCTCCAGAGGTTCTCAATGGGGTTGAGGTCAGGGGAAGATGGTGGCCACACCATAAGTTTGTCCTCTTTTATGCCCATAGCAGCCAGAGATGCAGATGTGTTATTTGCAGCATGAGACGGTGCATTATCATGCATGAAAATGATCTTGCTGCGGAAAGCACGATTCATCCTCTTGAACCATGGCAGGAAGTGCTGTTTTAGAAACTCCACATAATTATGGAGTTCATCTTTACCCCTTCAGGGATCCTAAAGGGGCCGACAAACTCTCTCCCCATGATTTCAGCCCAAAACATTACTCCACCTCCTCCTTGTTGGTGCCTTAGCTGTGTTTTCATGGGGTGTCCATCAACCAGCCATCCTCCACTCCATCCATCTGGACCATCGAGCATTGCACGGCACTCATCGGTGAACAAAACAGTTTGGAAGTCAGTCTTCATGTATTGTTTGGCCCACTGGAGCCGTTTCTGCTTGTGTGCAGTGGATAGAGGTGGTCGACAGGATGGCTTACGCACAGCTGCAAACCTCTGAAGGACCCTGCATCTTGTTGTTCGGGGGATGTTGGAGGCACCAGCAGCTTCAAAAACTTGTCTGCTGCTATGACAAGGCATTTTTGCAGCTGCTCTTTTAACCGGACGCAATTGGCTGTTTGAAAGAGTCCTCAATTTTTCCTTATCAGCACGCACACGTGTGTGCTGGGAATCAGCTACATACTTCTTGATTGTGCGATGATCACGATGAAGTGTCTTGGCAATGTTGATTGTAGTCATGCCTTGACCTAAATACTCCACAATTTGTTGCTTCTCAGCAGCCGACACATCCTTTTTCTTTCCCATTTTGGCAAAAAATGTAGGCTGCTTAATAATGTGGAACAGCCTTCTTAAGTAGTCTTGTCTTTATTTGGACACACCTGCCAAACTAATTTGCACAGGTATCTGCAATTGCTTTCAGTGATATAAAGATCCCTGACACACATCACCATCAATGAGTTTAAATGACAAACAAAAAAATTCTAACCTTATCACTCCTACACTCTTTTTGCATACTAATTTGGAACACAGTTTATTTCTGAGAGCAATTTCTGAAAAACGTTTTTTTGAATCAGAAATTGACCATACATTTATCAAAAGATCTATAAGCACTTATTAATTTCCCCTTCACGTCTTGAAGGAGAAAGCAGAGCAGACATGACTACACTGAGCTGGAAACAGAATTCTTTCCACATATGCGGAAAACACTATAGATTTTCACAGAACAATCACTTTTGAGGCTTATTTTCCCTGTGACCTACACAAGAGTTCCCTTCCTGCTCTCAGTGTCTGACTGCGCTTCCTTGATTGTACAGCTGGAACAGATATCCATTATCATTGCAAGAGAGGAAGAAGAGCACATTAATAAAAACCACAGAGATACATTTGTATGGTATGCTTAGCCAGGAAGCAAGCAAATGGTACAACCCTGCAAACATATAGAAGTATTCACTGTGACCGCAGCATTATAAGGAAGTGGAAAGTGTCCACAGCCAGCAGCCCAGAAGGCGGTCACCTCTTGCCCGTAACAACAAATATCAGGTTAAAGGGAATCTGTCTGCAGGTTTATGCTTCCTCATCTGAGCGTAGGACATGAGACTGACTCCAGTGATGTATCACTTAGTTTACTGGATGCAGCAATTGTGACAAGAGTTTTCAGATGTAGCAGAGCCCTGAAAGCAAACCCCATCCACACCCGATTAGCACATTTCTGTATACATTGTACATTAAACAATAATGATCATTGTGCTTTGGTTCTAATGAAGAAATTTGGAAAACTTGAAATGCGTTGACACAATAAACCATATTCATGCTTTATCCTTTTGTGTGACTACACCTTTGAACCTTGGGCAGTACAGACTCAGTCACCATATTCCTCTTTTTCTGCATTACATTGTATACTGATAGAAAGCTGCTAATCAGTGCTGGGGATGGAGTTGGACCACTTGGCATATGGGAGCTAGTCTGGCAGTGATAATCTCCTGCTGATAAAGCACTCATTGTATTGAAACAGCACAAAGTCTAATAAGCCACACATAACTGAAATCTGTTTCTTAGCTCCTACCTCATGGTGCTCTCAAGTTATATAACAAAAACCTCCTGAAAGATCCCTTTAATCCAAAATACATGACATATCAATTTACTAAATACCATTAAAGTCTATGGTGACGAACACAGAAAAAAAACCAAGTCCCCCCCCCAAGAATAATATGAACAAGGCCCAGTACAGAGCGGTATTTTGCAAAGTGTAGGACAGTATATTGCTCTAGTTGATTTATCTATATCAGATTATTATAGTGTTTCTTTAAGGCTATGTGCATTTTTAGCTTGCAGAATTCTGGCGCTTTTCCAAGTGATTTGAAGCATCGCTTGGAAAAGTGATTGACAGGTTGGTCACACACAAGCATAGTGGCTTGACAAGTGTGACCAACTTTTTACTATTGATGCTGCCTATGGAGCATCAATAGTAAAAGATAGAATGTTGAAAATAATTTAAAAAAAAAAAAAAAAAAAAAAAAAAAAGATATACTTACCCTCTGTCGGCCCCCGAAGTCCTCCCGGCCCTCATCGGCGCTGCAGGCAACTTCCGTTCCCAGGGATGCATTGCACGAATGACCTCTGATGACATAGCATCACGCGACACCGCTACACCATCAGAGGTCATTCGGGCAAATGCATCCCTGGGAACGGAAGTTGCCGGTAGCGCCGATGAGGGCCAGGAGGACTCCTGAGGTCGACAGAGGGCAAGTACATCCCTATTTTTTTATTTTAATTCTATTTTTTACAGGAATATGGTACAGAGGGTATGGAGGAGAGTCTCCTCTCTTCCAGACCCTGGGTACCATCCGCACATGAAGCGCTCACTTTACACATGGTGGGCATAGCCATATGCGTAAAGTGAGCGTTTCAATGCAATCCTATGGCGGCGGAATCACCGCGATTCCGCAAAAATAATGGACATGCTGCGGATTTTACCGCTATGCGATTCCGCAGTAGAAAAATCCGCAGCATTGGCACAGCAACTGCGGAATCCCATAGGATTGCATGGGAATGCGTTTCGTTAGCGGTTTTGAAGCCTTTCCGCAGTGACAAAAACGCGGCGGAAACACAAAAAGCAGCATGGGCACACAGCCTAAGACTTTCATAGAAAAAAAACATGTCAACAAGGTTTTAATTTTGTTCTGGCTATATGTCAATTATTCTTTAAAAGGATAAGGCTGTGTGCCCACGTTGCGCTTCATGTGCAAATAGCACCCAGGGTCTGGAGGAGAGGAGACTCCATGCCCTGGGTACCATATTCCTGTAAAAAATAGAATTAAAATAAAAAATAGGGATATACTTACCCTCTGTCGGCCCCCGGAGTCCTCCCGGCCCTCATAGATGCTGCCGGCAACTTCCGTTCCCAGGGATGCATTGCGCGAATGACCTCTGATGACGTAGCGGTATCTATTTTTTTTTTTTTACATTCTATCTTTTACTATTGATGGTGCATAGGCAGCATCAATAGTAAAAAGTTGGTCACACTTGTCAAGCACTATGCTTGTGTGTGACCAACCTGTCAATCACTTTTCCAAGCGATGCTTCAAATCGCTTGGAAATGCGCTAGCATTCTGCAAGCTAAAAACGCTTGCAAAACACATTTTACCTGTTGCAGCATTTCTGCAACGTGGGCACTTAGCTTTAGGGCAACATGGAGAAAAAAAAAGCAAGACATTTATGTGCTCTTGTGCCTCCCAACATACTTCATCAGCCCACATAACTATGTATGAGAAGGAAAACTAACATCATCATGTAGAAACTCTCTCTGAATGTGCAGCATAATTACATGAAACATTTCTTTGCGCTTGTGTTAGCTTTTGGCAATGATTTTAATAACTGTACAATTAGAATAAAAAAAGTGACAAATTCACTGTCAATAGCCCCTCCTGATGACTGTCCAATACGATTATTTCTTACTAGCTGAAGAGCCCAGTGTTGCCAGAACATCGTAACTAACTGTGGTTAGCTATAACAAATAATAGCGGCAGTTAAGGAGCCTTATTCATCCTACACCTCATGCTCCTCCTTCTTACACAGCCTCCTACTGCACCTCACGATCCTCCTTTATACACAGCATTTTTCTGCAGCACACCAGCACTGCCCCGTCCCCTCCATGGCAACACTACTGCCCCGTCCCCTCTATGCCAGCACTACTGCCGCATCCCCTCCATGCCAGCAGTGGCCCGCCGCTGCTATCAGGTCATTCCCGTTAACCCCTATTAGGCCTGCAAGGGACCCGCAGCGGAGCACTGGTGTAACTGCCTTCTGCATGGGTTTGCGCCTCTTCCTGCTGGCAGACTAACAGCGGGGGCTCTGCCTGTGTGTGGTGGGTTTCTTCTTTCCTTCTTCCTGCCAGACCAGCAGCTGGTGCACAGATCCAATCCTGGGTCCAGAGATTTTCTGGGCTTTAAGTCGCAAACAGCACATTGGTGGTGGCGAGCAGCACAGACAGAGTGAAACTCCAGAGACGGGCCGTCACTGCTGCCGGAGAGGATGGCACCGCCCCACAACACCTGCTGATGGTTTTTTGCTCACTTCTCATTTTTTCCTAATTTTCAAAAGCCATAATGCTATTCATATTTCACATTGACATGCTTTAGAACAATAGAGTGCAACCCTTCTTTTGTATATTGGATATGGAGGTAGCTTCTCCTAGTATGCACCTAGGTATTCACACTAGTTTGACTGTGCCAGTCAGATTTTTGTTATTCCCTGGCTGAACTGTCGATAGATGCAAGATCCTGGGCAGCTAAAGGACCTGTGATGATGCCAGGACCATGTGACCAGTCACGTGCTTGGGAGAAGGAGTCAGCCGCAGGGATGTACTGGTGCTGGAGTAGAAGTATCAGCTCGTGTCACAGAACAGGATCTTATATCACATCACTGGGGGAAGTATAGTAACCCCGTATACGTGGGATCAGAGGGTCCCTGCAGCAGAGTTGTGTGTGCAATGTATGTGAAGCCAAGCTGTGTATCACAACTGTTGTCGGGTGTCCCTGGACCAGGGGCTCTTTCCCTGTGGCTAAGCAGAATGCGCGGGGCTCTGTGGAGTGGGCGTGGCTTGACACACACTCCGCTTTATATACACTGCTCAAAACACTAAAGCGAACTCTTAAACAGAATATAACTTCAAGTACATCAAACTTCTGTGAAATCAAACTGTCCACAGAGGAAGCAACACTGATTGTCAATCATTTTCACATGCTGTTGTGCAAATGGCATAGACAACAGATGAAAATTATTAGCAATTATCAAGACACACTCAATAAAGGAGTGGTTCTGCAGGTGGAGACCACATTTCAGTACCAATGTTTTCTGGCTGATGTTTTGGTCACTTTTGAATGTTGGTTGTGCTTTCACACTCGTGGTAGCATGAAACGGACTCAACAACCCACAGAAGCAGCTCAGGTAGTGCAGCTCATGCAGGATGGCACATCAATGCGAGCGTAGTGTCCAGAGGCTGAAGGAGCTACCAGGAGACAGGCCAATACACCAGGAGACGTGGAGGGGGCCGTAGGAGGGCAGCAACCCAGCAGCAGGACTACTACCTCCGCTTTTGTGCAAGGAGGAACAGGAGGAGCACTGCCAGAGCCCTGCAAAATGACCTCCAGCAGGCCACAAATGTGCATGTAAAACACAAGCCTCGGAGACACCATCACATGTTTCTCAACGCAAGCAATGACTAGCCAGGTCTTTCCCCGGGAAGGAACAACCACGGGAAGGGCAGTCTCCAATGAAGGAAACCACCTATGCCAAAACATGGTATCCATCCACAGACAGCTGTTTCGGGGTATTGCCCCTCATCAGTGTGGAGTAGGAAACTGGCTAGTAGGAGCAATGCCTAGTAAAAGACTGTGAAAAATGAGGATGAATGAACTCATGGAGATCAACATCCAACACTGCGGAGACTCCATCACATGTTTCTCAAAGCAGTGATTCTAGAGCAATGCCCCCATCCCTTATGGAAAATACGTAAAAACATGCAAAACACAAGCCGCGGAGACACCATCACGTTTCTCAACGCAAGCAATGACTAGCCAGGTGGTTTCCTTCATTGGAGATTGCCCTTCCCGTGGTTGGTCCTTCCCGGGGAAAGACCTGGCTAGTCATTGCTTGCGTTGAGAAACATGTGATGGTGTCTCCGCGGCTTGTGTTTTGCATGTTTTTACATATTTCCCATAAGGGATGGGGGCATTGCTCTAGAATCACTGCGTTGAGAAACATGTGATGGTGTCTCCGCAGTGTTGGATGTTGATCTCCATGAGTTCATTCATCCTCATTTTTCACAAATGTGCATGTGTCTGCACAAACGGTTAGAAACCAACTCCCTGTGCTCTTCAGAGATGAAAGCAGGTTCACACTGAGCATGTGACAGAAGTGACAGTTTGGAGACGCCATGGAGAGCGATCTGCTGCCTGCAACACCCTTCAGCATGACCGGTTTGGCAGTGGGTCAGTAATGGTGTGGGGTGGCATTTCTTTGGAGGGCCGCACAACCTTCCATGTGCTCACCAGAGGGACCCTGACTGCCATTAGGTACCGAGATGAGATCCTCAGACCCCTTGTGAGACCATATGCTGGTGCCGTTGGCCCTGGGTTCCTCCTAATGCAGGACAATGATAGACCTCATGTGGCTGGAGTGTGTCAGCAGTTCCTGCAAGATGAAGACATTGAAGCTATGGACGGGCCCGGCCCGCCCGTTCCCCAGACCTGGATCCGATTGAGCACATCTGTGGCATCATGTCTCGCTCCATCCACCAACGTCACACGTTGCACCACAGACTGTCCAGGAGTTGACGAATGCTTTAGTCCAGGACTGGGAGGAGATCCCTCAGGAGACCATCCGACGCCTCATCAGGAGCATGCCCAGGCATTGTACAGTAGGGAGGTCATACAGGCACGTGGAGGCCACACACAATACTGAGCCTCATTTTGACTTGTTTTAAGGACATTACATTCCACTTTAATTTTGTTTGTGACTCCAAATCCAGACCTCCATTGGTTAATAAGTTTGATTTCCATTGATGATTTTTGTGTGATTTTGTTGACAGCACATTCAACTTTGTACAGAACAAAGTATTCAATTAGAAGATTTCATTCATTCAGATCTATGATGTGTTATTTGAGTGTTCGCTTTATTTTTTTGAGCAGTGTATATAGATTATTCAGATTATTTTAACAAAAACAATAAAAAGCAGGAAAACCTCATTAAGAGGTAATAATATGCGTGCCAATGTGAATTTAGAAAGAGCCCTTAATATGTTTTTGTGTAATGGTTTACAAATATTGAGAACTGTCAAGAAAATGTCATTCTTAAAATTAATCAGAAAGGAATGCAAAGAAAAAACAGTGTTAAGTTCCCATGATGAGTTTGGTTCTGCCTTTCTGCACCTATCAAGTAATTTCGGTAACTTGTGTGATTTTTACGTGGTTTTCCAGCTGCGATTTTTGTCTCTTGTTGGTATTGCGTGATTTAAATTAAGGAGCTTTGTCCTTGATACTTCTTGAAATTTGGTCTCAAAACACTGCTTAAAAAAAATCATAAAAATCAGTCTGCATGAGATTTGTATAAATCCCAACGAATTTGCTGGAAATGTAATACGCTGCACTTTCTGTGCAAAAAATGTATGTCAAAAACTCACAAAGAAATCATATTGGGAACTTGGTCAAAGATGGCTATGTACATGGATAGGTTCACCCATAGACTTGGCAATATTGTGCCATCAACACACAAGACATCATGGAGGTATCAAGACTGGCATTCTTTACGCAGGTCATGAACAAAAAGCAATATGTTCCAAATTCAGGTTAGTAGAGTCATGTTGACCTTTTAAAAAAGTTTTAGACACAGCGCCAAAGTGTGACTTTTTTATGTCAGGAAATTGGTGTACAAGAAATCACATATTCCCTTTTAATTTTTTTTAAAAAAATTCTGAAATGTTGCAGTTTTTACTCTGGGCATAAGTTTTATAACAGGCTGACATTTCACTTTTCAGCAGCCATTTCTTTATCACAGTCAACAGATATATATACTACAGGATCCAACATTCACAATATGTGATGATCGCAGGTCACCGTTTCCCCTCTCTACAGTCACCTCTGACCTGATCACAGAGTGTGCCCACAACACTCTCTAGGAAAGTAAATGAGTCATAAATCAAAGTATAGACTTTTGGTTTCTATGGTACATGTTGCTCCTGTAAAGCATATCTATGTATGTTGTTAACAGAGTAGCGAAACAGTTTAAGTCAAAGGTATGCCACTATAATAACATAAGAAATAGAAAACAGATTAGAAAAAGAGAATAAAATAATAATAAATTTTATTTCTATAGCGCTGACATATTCCGCAGCACTTCACATTTCAGAGGGGACTTGTACAACGTAGAGGCATCGGTGTAATGATTGGCGAGGAATATGATCCTGGCAGCTGCATTCAAGACAGATTGGAGAGGGGAGAGTTTGGTAAGAGGGAGACCGATTAGAAGAGAGTTACAATAGTCGAGACGAGAATGAATAAGAGAAACAGTAAGAGTTTTTGCAGAGTCAAAAGTAAGAAAAGGTCGAATTCTAGAAATGTTTTTGAGGTGCAGATAACAAGAGCAAGCCAGTGATCGGATGTGGGGGACAAAGGAAAGCTCAGAGTCAAGTATGACCCCAAGACAGCGGGAATGTTGCTGGGGAGTAATAGTAGAACCACACACGGAATTGGCAATGTCGGGTATAGGTACATTAGTAGTGGGAGGAAACACAAGAAGTTCAGTCTTTGACAGGTTCAGTTTCAGATATAGTGAGGACATGATGTTAGACACAGCGTTTAGACAATTGCCGGTGTATTCTAGAAAGGCTGGCATGATGTCAGGAGAAGAAGCGTATAATTGGGTGTGGTCAGCATAGAGATGGTACTGGAAACCAAATCTACTGATTGTTTGACCAATAGGGGCAGTATACAAAGAGAAGAGGAGGGGGCCTAGAACCGATCCTTGAGGAACCCCAACAGTAAGGGGAAGATGAGAGGAGTAGGAGCCAGCAAAAGATACAGTAAAGGAGCGGTCAGAGAGATAGGAGGAGAACCAGGAGAGAACGGTGTCCTTGAGGCCAATGGAACGGAGCATAGTGAGGAGGAGCTGATGATCCACAGTGTCGAATGCTGCAGAGAGATCCAAGAGAATTAGCATGGAGTAATGACCATTTGATTTAGCTGTTAGTAGATCATTAGAGACTTTAGTGAGGGCAGTTTCAGTAGAGTGTAAAGAGCGGAAACCAGATTGGAGAGGGTTGAGAACAGAGTTTTCTGAGAGATAGCGGAGAACTATGCCTTCATTTGGTTTGAATTAGTAGATCAAAATTGTAGGCAATATAGTAATTGATACCGTACTTTCAAGCATAGTATTAGAAGTAGTGTATCCCTTTTTGCTGCTATAGATTAATCTGTTGTCAAAAATTTCTGACAAAGGTTCTGCTTTATTATGAGATCTGGACTGAGTTAAATCAAGAGCTGTATCCTGAGCATCCCGGCTCTACACTGCGGGCTGGGGATCCCCCCGTGGATTGGGTGAGCAGCTGTGAATTTGATGCAGTCACAGATTATTGTTGCAGTAGAAGGGACAGCCATCTGTGCCCTCTTGACAGCGTGCCACTGTTCCTTTCCTCGAGACCCTACAGCCCCACACTAACCCCCTCTATCACAGGAGTGACACAAATAATTCACCATCTTGACAGCACTGGGGCACAATGTGTTGATTTCAGTTTTGCAGGATCTACTCATTAGCTGCAGAAAGTACATTTGTTTGCGCTCAGGCAACCGGCTTGCACGACTCCCTTGTAACAAGGACGGCACAACAAACCAGTTACAGTTTCTATGGAAAACCCATTATCTTTCATCAATAATGTAGACTCCATATGTTTGTGATCAGACAATGATAAAACACTCTGGAAGAAAAGATAAAACCAGAAACACAAGAAAACCACCAGCAGTAAACAGCATTCTTTTCCTCTGACAAGCCTTATACAGTACGTCAAGTATGCAATGAGCACATGGGGAGAACAGACATGTTTACACACAACCGAGTGCAAATAATAGTACCAACCTCTACAAAGACAACAGACAGGACATTGCATCACGAGAATGAGATGCTAATATTCACGAGGCATCACAAATGAAACACAAGTAGCCCCAATGGACCAGGACATCCTTTTTATTCAGCTCCAGCACTGATTGAGTGGAGTGGGGGAAGAGTAGCTGTATAATAGATTTAAAGGGAATAGATCACATCCTGAAACATTACTTATCTGCAGCAGGTATAAAGATAATATGGAGGTAAATAGTGTTTAAATCCTGCTTGGTTGAATATAGGGAGAAATTAAGTTGTATTGTCCCTGCATCGCCACACTTCCGGTCATAGGGGTGGTGCAGGAAGCTGTAACAGTCACCGATCACTACACGGTGAGAACACTGTAATGACTCACTGTCACTGCAGCATGTGGGCATGGAACAGGCTGTAAAAGTGTCAGGGAATGATCACAAGTGCAATCATTGTACAAAGAGTGGTGACCAACAGTTCCTTCACTGCCCACTGACTGAACAGAGCAGACTCAGGGAGAATAAAACTAATTTTCTCCCTAAAGCCACTGCTCCAGTAAGGCTACTTTCAGACTAGCGCACTGAGGTGCAGCGCAGGGCCGCCGCTAAGCTCAGCCCCTGGCTGCGCCTCCTACGGTCAGCTCCTACTATGATCGCATGACACTGCATGCGATCAACGTACCCTATATTTAGCGTTGGGTACGCTGGCAGTGCGCTGGTATGATTTGGTCGCCGCTTGCGCCCTTTTGGCGCTGCGCCGAGCACACAAAAATGCAACAGAGTGCGTTTTTGTGCGCTCGGCGCAGCGCCAAAAGGGCGCAAGCGCCGACAAAATCATACCAGCGCACTGCCAGCGTACCCAACGCTAAATATAGGGTACGTTGATCGCATGCAGCGTCATGCGATCATAGTTGGAGCTGACCGGAGGAGGAGCGGCCAGGGGCGGAGCTTAACGGCTGCCCTGCGCATCACTACGCTAGTCTGAAAGTAGCCTAAGTTGGCCAAACAAAAATGAAACACTACTCATCATCAAATTACCTCTATATCTGCAGATAAATAGCTCTTCTGGATGGGACAGTTTGCCTTTAAATTACACTCAATAGAATACCTATTGTATGCTAGCTAATAGTTTCTTTATGGGGTTTTTTTCTTGCAGGAACACCTCAAGAATTGATATATGGTTTCTTTAATCATGTTGAAATAAACCAACACCATGTGCATTACAGGCTTACGTTCCCACTAATACCAATAGGAAACCTATCCAAAGGGCAATCCAATTGTTACATCACACTGCATAACATCACATGGTTGAAAGGAGATTTCAGCAACATTCACATATCAAGTAGGAGTCATAGGCAGATAGGTTCTCATTACAACCACACTGGTCATCCAATAAACATAGTGTAAATAACTGTAGTCATTAAGTGCACCACAAAAGGCCTGTCATAAGAAATCAGTAAGCAAGTAAGTATTGCAGTAGCCCACTGTATGGGAAAGTGCAGTCTGCTGAAAAAAAGACATAGTGATATACAGTGGTATGTAAAAGTTTGGGCACCTCAGGTGAAAATTACGGTTATTGTGAAGAGTTAAGCATGTGGAAGGTGAAATCATCTCTAAAAAGGACTAAAGTTAAAGATATTCAAATTTAAAATTTATCTAAAACAAGGAGAGGTATCAATGAGTGCCAAATCACCGGATGTATATGGGATTCCCCACAAATAAATACACATCGGTCATTGTTATTGCTCAGTCCAAAGAAAATAAATCCCAAACACAAATCATCAAGTATACAAAAAGGAAAAAGAAAGTCCTCGAAAACTGTAATTGGACAATAGCAAAAGGACAACATTAATATGTTACAAAGGAATACGGACTGAGTACAGGCATTGGACGCAAGAGGCCAGTATGTATCAAGAAACAATTTTCTATGTGAACAGTGTTCTAGTTCAAAGATACAAAATAATTAAATAAATCAAGACCTATCATAAAAAGACTTTATGTGGAGGCAACCTCAATAGAAACGTGGTATAAGTGGAACTGATGGAGATATCAAGCAGATCAATACATAGTGTACCCATATACAAACTAATGGCAGAGTGAAGTTACCCCAACGCGTGTTTCACGTTGGCTTCTTCTGGGGATCGAAACCTTGGTGAACATTATCTGAGCACACAAATCTCCAAGGGTGTAAAAGCTTTTGAATTGTCCGATCTTCCTTTTCGAAATTTTTAAAAAATGTAAAATGCGAAAATATAGAATTTTTCGCCTAAAATAGAAAGGAAATGTGTCAAACATTTACATGACACTGTATACCAGCCCAATAGAGACTAAAAGAAAACTTTTCTGATGTCCTGGAGGAGGATTGGAGCCCTATGATTAAGCATAGAGCCTAAGGACTTGTTCACACACTGCGTAATTCTGTGTATTTTTCAAATTTTCAGGAGTAATAAATTCTGCATTTTAAAGTACCAACAAAGTGAATGAAATTTTTCAAATTTCATACACATCATGCTGTTTTTTCCTTGTAGATTTTAAGCATAAATGTGTTTTTCCAAGCCAGCAGCATGTCCGTACTTTCCTGCCAATCCTCTGGTTCAAACCAAAGACTTGGCAGAAAAAACGATACATAACTTACGTGCAATTTAGATTTTTTTAGGTGCGTTTTCACAATGTTTTTACCTGCATTTTTCCCCCATTTATTTGAATGAGTTAAAAACGCTACAAAAACGCTGAAAAAATGGACATGCTGCAGATTTTTTTAAAAAACCAAGGCATATTGATGGTTAAAATTCACAAGGAAAAAATATGCAGCATGACATTTCAGAAATCTAATTTACTTTGCTAGTACTGTAAACTGCGGCATTCTTAAAATTGAAAAATGAGAGGGGAAGAAAATGCAAAGTTTGAACAAGCCACAACTAAATGAAAACCTGGTGTAATGTGAACAATTACTGTAAAATTTTATGGAAAAAACTGTCTATTAATTGACAAATTTAACTGGGAAAAAAAAATTCAATATAATCTTTTTTTATCAGTGTAAAAATTAATATATCACTCCCAAAGCACATGTAATAGAAGGCTCTAACAAATACCTGATTAAATATCTTCAGAGGGAATTTCTTCTTATCTCTGTCTTTTCCTCTCTCCATCTCCCTCTCGGAGTGACCCACATCATGGTTGTGCCCATTCTCACTTGGCTCTGCACAAATATATTTCCCTGACTCTCTGGATTTCTTGGCTGGATGACTTTCCCATTTCTCTTTTCTTTCGGGTGGTTTTAAGGACAGGTCTTTCTGCAAAGGTAAGAAAAGAATATCTGTGAGCAAAAGAAATAAATCTAGCAATAACTCACACAAAAAACTACCTGACTTAATATAATTATTAACCAACATGATCGTTCGCTAAAAATCAACAAATAGTACTGTATATTCAACATGTCTGGAAAATTCCTGCCACAAAATATCAATCAGCAGACACAAGGTAGGAGGAACTAGTAAAGATACAATTGTTTTGAAAGTTCTTTGCACCCCTTATGGTACGGATATTGTCAAGCATTGTTGTCAGCTTGCATGGGTATGCCTCTTGCATTACTGGAAAACACAGCAATTCTTTCATCCGAGAGCAGATCATGACACTAAACCATGTCAACTAATCAGTGTGGCGTTTTACCACAAATTTCTGCATTTCAGTGTAATCATGCTAAAAATGACTCTGCAATACCAATATTTGGTAAAACATAGGCATTTGTCTATGGCCATGAGGCACACAAACTTAATTTTAAGGCAGCGCTCAGGGATACATATCGGATGCAATTTTGCCAGAATTCTGGTCTAAACTACATTGAAAAATCGCAACATTTTTGTACTTCAAGTTGCAACTTTTAGCATTTTTCCTCCTAGTCCAACCCCATTACTAAGGCGCACACACAGCGTTTTTTTTTTTTAGCTTTTTTTGAGCGGATTTGCCAATAAATCCGCTATAAAAGCGCTAAAAATAAGCTTCCCATTCATTTCTATGCATTTTTTCAATTTTTGTGCATATTGATGCGTTTACCGCAAAAAAAAAAAAGCTTCACGGTAAAAAACGCAGCATGCTCATTCATTTCGCAGATTTTTCCGCATTTCTGGATATTTCTATGGGTCTGGAACCGCGCGGAAAAAACGCACGTTTTTTTGCGCAGAAAAAAACGCGCGGTTTCTGGGAAGGGAGTCCGGTTTTTAAACAGAAATTTTCTGCTACGTGTGCACATAGCCTAATTAGCAGCTGTTAACATTAAAAGCTTCCGCCAGTGGTGTGAGCGACGCTATACACATCACAACTTCTGAGCTCTGCTAGATCTGCAGCAGAGAAACTGTGATTCTATCACAACTGCTGCTCCTAGTAAACTAAGTGATACATCACTGAAATCAGGGTCTCTACCTTATGCTATTGTCAGGTTACATAGCAGAAACCTGCTGACAATCCCTTTAATCAACCATTCCATTTAAATTGATTGGTTTGGCCAACTTTCATTTAATGTATATGGGAATCTATAATAACTTTAATTTGATTTTTCTAACAGGTCATTTATGTGAACCTTGTTAGAAAACATGTATACAATAATATAAAGAAAAAAATAAAGTAAAAAAACAAGACAAAGTTGTCATTTTCCAGGTGGATATTAAAAACATCAAGTGTAGAAAGCTACAATTCTCGAGACACTGATCACATTGTATATAATACATCACTGGCGTAACTTGAATTTCATGGGTCCCAATGCAAAAGCTCCTACACGATCCCGGATTTCAAGTTTTTGATAGTATTGGTCTTTCCATACAGGCCAAAAGGGACTTTTTTTCGTGGTGCGATTGCAACCCCTGCACTTATTGTAGTCATGTCCCTGATCACTGAAACATAAATCAGGAGTTTTTCTATCTGTCCGACAAAGGCAGATGTCTATAATTATCTTCACGTATTACTTCACAGTATCTAGAACTTTGAACAAAAATAATGAGAAGCAATTAGGTGGAGAGGAAAAAAAATCAAGTACAAGGCTGTCACAAAATGAGCTGGCAGCGATTCTCCAGAGTGACGAGCTCTTATTATACAGTAACACCAGGCATCCCCATCTGACACATCCGCCAGGTAATTTCATTACAAGCACACAGGCTCCTGAACTCTTGTTTTACCTAAGATTTTTTTTTTAGTAAGCTTCATTAATCAGTAAATGAAATGCCTTTCTGAAACTAATTGGATTTTTAAGAAGATAATCATATAAGAATCTGCAAACAGGAGCTGGGCTCATGGTAAAAGACTGCGGTCACAAGCTGAACACTGTTTTGCTGCCCTGTTTACGGTGTATTGACACCATAAGAGGAAGACCATACACTACAACAAAAAAAGAAAAAGGGGGAAAAAAAACAAACCGCCATCTTGCCAAAAATCACGTTTTTTAATAATAAATGACCAACCAAGATTTTGCTGGAACTGCTGCATATGAAGTCACCATTAAGGCCTCATTCACACCTCAAGATTTCATCCATGTGTTCTAGCTGTGAAGGATACAACAGGTTCCTATATATTCTATTATAGGCAATCATTGGCCAGTGTAATCAAGCAAAGAGACTAAACGATCAGTGACAATTCGCCAATAATTAAATCTTTCTGATGGCCTAAAATGATTGAGTGGTACATCTCCTTGTGGAAACAGCCACAAGCAGAAGAGACAGGAACAGGAGGAAATTTAACATTTTTTTTTTTACTTTTGGCATGCTTCAATAGTCTCCATAGGAAACTAGAAGCGGCTATAACCTGATCGTCTCTGCTACATAGAGGCAATGATCAGATCAACTTCATGTTGCAGAATTGCTATGAGCGCCGACCACTGGCAATCTGGCATCGACAACCATAGAGGTCGCTTGGAGGCTTCTGGTTGTCATGCTGACCCATTAGTGACCCGCAATCACGTGACGGGGGCACCGATGGGCGGATTTCCGGCGCCATTGCTGAAAGCGTGCGTTAAATGCCCCTGTCAGAGTTTGACAACGGCATTTAAGGGGTTAACAGCCACAGGTGGATCGCAATTCCACCGGCTGTTACGCACACATATCAGCTGTTCAAAACAGCTGACATGTGCCGAGAAGGATGTGTGCTCAGCGCCGATGCCCACATCGAAGGGGGAGACACGACATGCGCAGTGCTAGTACGGCACATCACAAAGGGGTTAAAAGGGGTATTCCAATCTCCAATCACAATATCTAGAAATATTACAAAACATCTCCAGTTAGAAATGTAGTATATTTCTTTCAATTCTCTATGTCGCCTACCCCTCCTACAAAATCAGTACAATTACAGCAATACCAATACAGTTTATACTGTGTACTGCAATACTAGAGTATTGCAGCATAGTGAAAATGACAGTCTCGTATTAAGGTCAGCCAAAGACTGCCATAATGCTCAGTGATCCTATCACAGGGGTGGAGAAAGGGTATGTGGAACACTCAATGTAAATGCTGATGTCCGAGATTCACAGCTGTATTTAAGTGGTTAACAGCAGCTCTACTTGTCGCTGTTAGAAGCAGATGACATTTGTCTATCTGCTACTTCTGCTTGCATCAAATACAGGGACATGACATATGATGTAATATTATGTCAGGAAGAAGTTAAATAACCTCACATTGTTTTAAAGTACCGGTAGTTATTCCTTTATTGAACAAACCATAAAGGTTTGATAAATTGGAATCTGAGTTCTGAGACCCCAAAAGGAAACAAGGTGTCCAAAATCTGTTTTTGGATGGAAAGCTTACAATGGGTGAGCAGCCACTCTTCATGGAAATAAATAGTGCCATTAGAAAGGAGATGTGACACCAATATCCACCCCCCCAGACATATTCTGTACACATGTCATGTACCCATACTGTTTTAGTCCTAAGATCACAAACATTAGTCAGCACTGCATTAGTAAGTCCTTGAGAAAATGCCACTGAACAGCGCTCTATAGGAATATCATGAGTAAGGCCTAGGTCACACTTGTGAGTGCAATGCGAGAAACTCGCGCGAGTCTCTCACCTCAATACCCAGCACTGCCGCCGGTGGTTCACACCGCAGCATTCAGCTGCATAAAAAGACATGCATCTATACACTCTGGTCCCGAGTACCAGGTATTGAGGAGAGAGACTCGCACGAGTTTCTCGCATTGCACTCGTAAATGTGACCCTGGCCTTAGGCTGGAGTCACACGAGCAATTTTAAAATTGGTCCAATTTTGTTCCTGCAAATCTTCCAAAAAAAAAAAAAAGCAAATGGAAGCCAAGTCTAAAATATATCAATTTTTATTATAATATTATTAAAAGAATTTTACATTAAATATGAAAAGCAGTTTTTGTGTAAAAAGTGAGGACACTACAACAAGAAAAAATGCCACTGCACCATAGTGGTAAATAGCAAAATTAGCGGATAATGATAAACATCCCAAATAGTATGATATTTACATATACAAGTAAAATATACCAAAAAAGTGACTTCCATAAATTAAGGTTTGTTTCCAAATGTGCATCAAAATCCTATGATTTAAATAAAGATACCATAGCAGTATTCAAATCAATCAAATCAAATCAAATTTATTATCGCCAAGTACATATTACATATATACAAGGAATTCTTTGTGGCAAAGAGGCAACATAATATATAACAACAGATACAACAAGTAACATCTAACAAGACAGATACAGTATATAGTCTACACATGACGATTTAATTGTTGAACAGAGAGTGGATAGAAGCTGTTCATATGGCGGTTGGTGCTGCATTTGGGGACTCTGAAGCGACGTCCTGAAGGGAGTAGTTGGAATGAGGAGTGTCCCAGTGAGAGGGATCGGATGAAATTTTCAATGCGTGGGATCGAATACTCTTATCATAAAGATCCTGGATTTTAGGCAGGGGGGAACCTATAATTCTCTCTGCTGTTCTGAAAGTCCTTTGTAAGCGGAGTTTGTCATGCGCAGTGGCTCCCCCATACCAGACTATCAGAGAGGAACAAATCACAGATCTGATGACAGCATTAGGGTACGTGCACACGCTGCGGAATCCGCTGCGGATTAATCCGCACAGATTTTGCAAAAACCGCAGATAATCCGCAGGTCCAAAGACCTGCGGATTATCTGCGGTTTTGCCTGCGGTTTGGTCCTGCGGATTCACTATCTCCACAATGGTGGAGATGGTGGATATTGTGATTGACATGCAATTCTTTCTGCGGATTCAAAACCGCAGCAAATCCGCGCGGTTTTTTCCGCAGCGTCGGCACAGCGGTTTTTTTTTCCCATTCAAATGAATGGTACTGTACACCGCAGCTAAAACTGCTGCGTGTCCGCAGCGGCCAAAACCGCTGCGGAAACGCAGCGGAATCCGCAGCGTGTGCACACAGCCTTAAAGAATAAGATCAGCAGATTCTTAGACAAACCATATCTTTTCAGCTGACGCAGGAAGAACATCCTCTGTTGTGCTTTTCTTATAACAGCATCCACGTTTTTCCCCCATTTAAGATCATAAGAGATGATAACACCAAGGAATTTGGTCTCTGTGACCCTAAGAACCACTTCGTCATGGATGTAGATTGGAAGTATCTCATGTTGATCTTTCCTAAAATCCAATGCAATGCCGGATCCGGTTTCCCCCCCATTGACTTGCATTAGAGCCGGATGGCCATGCGTTTCATCCGATTTTCGCCGGATCCGGCAATGTGACGCGATCCGGCGTCTGGAAAAAACAGCTACTGTAACGTTTTTTGTCTCCGGCGAAAAAGCCGGACACGCCGGATCCGGCGTGTCCGGCTTTTTCATACAATGAAAGCCTATGAGCGCCGCAATGCGCCTGATCCGGCGACAGCCGGATCCGGTTTCTTTGGTCTGAGCATGCTCAGTAGCTCTGTCCACAGGACATATATAAAAGCAAGACAATGGGACCCTCAGCCACACCCAACATGCCACCCAAGCCAAGAACCAGGAGCAGGAGAAGGCAGCAGACATCTGCAGCAGCAGCACCATCAGCACCACCCCAAATGGAGCAGCATGCTGAACAACGGGAGGGGAGTCCAGCAGCAGATGAGAGACGGTAATTATCAAATCCCCCATTCCTCCAAACTAGGGCTATGGAATATCAAGATATTCATTGGCCCTTTGTTTCTCTTTATTCAACAGCCGCCCAATAGATGCAGCAGCAGCAGCAGCAATGGCAGCAGCAGAAACACCACCCACAGGCATGGAGTGTGGCCACCAGGAAGACAGCACATCATCTTCTGGGAGCCCTCCCTCGCATCGTCAGCGTTTGACGGTAAGTTTTTATTTCCAAAATCCATCATCTCTGTAATATATGTGTATTCTTTGCCTTTTATTTCAAAACAGGAATCACAAGATGAAGAGGAGCTCCCAGAAGAAGAAGGAAGGGGTGGACAGACACTTGGAGTGGGCTCACAATTGGTAAGTTTTTTGCATCAAACGCAGAAACACAACATCACACTACACACAACACATAGAAAACAATGTTCTGCAGACCACACACAGCAAACAAATGCCTACATCCAAAGACATAACATTTTTTGTTTTCTTCTCTAGTCTTCCCAATCTGGTGCTCGGCCAAGAGGTCCTCGCAGTGCCTCCCAGGGTCGTCGGCGACAGCAACGCGGCGGTCACCAGCGTGTAAGTATAAATATTTTTGCTTTGTTTTTTTTGCACTTTTTATTTCATTTCTTTTGTGGAGGCTAATTATGTTATTTTTGTCTTTTTCTTTAACAGCCTTCACAGCGTGCTCCCGACTCTGACGGTGAGGATGGAGGGATTGATGTGGACCGCCTCATCGATCTCATCAGAGAAAGGGAGCCGCTCTGGAATATGGCTGACCGCCGCCACGCTGACCTGATCGTTACCCGACGACTCTGGGAGGAAATCTGTTCGCTCCTTGTGGACCGCTGGGAGGACCTCGAAGCTCGGGCCCAGATTAAAGAGCGTAAGTATATACAGTACCGGTTGCTTGATTTAAACCAGTGTTTCCCAAACTCCAGTCCTCGTGGTCCCCACGGATCATGTGTTCAGGATTTCTATTTACTTTGGAAATCCTGAAAACATGACCCCTGGGGACCATGAGGACTGGAGTTTGGGAAACACTGATGTTGTATACTAACCACTTTGTCCTTTCTCGTTTCAGGGGAGAGAATTGTGAAGCGGTGGTGGTCTGTGAGGGATCGTTTCAAGAAGGAGTTCAATAAAGAGATGCGGGCCCCGAGTGGATCTGGAGGACGCAGGAGCAAGTACAAGTACGCACGAGCCCTGTCGTTCCTCCGGGAGACAATGCTCACCAGAAGGTAAATATTACACACCACGTGTGACAAAAAAATGTTTGGACGATTGGACCCTTCTGAGGCGATCCCTGAGGAGACCGGCACCGAGGGACACTTCGACCGCCCCGGTACATCTGCACCTTCCCAGCCTTCCCACACATTCGACCCATCTGTCCCATCCACCAGCACAGGAGCATCGTGGCCGCCTACATTACATGAAGCTGCTGGTGAGGAGATCGCTTTCCCTTTATCCCACCCTTCTGCCCCTGCCACCTCTAGTACACCTGCGGGTACTGGGCGGCAGCGGCAGAGGGGTCAGGAAAAGAGTTATGCGCCAGAGTTCTTGCATCTGAATGCATCTTTCCAGAACTGTCTAAAAGTCTTGTCAGAGCAAATCTCTGCAGGCTTTCAGCAGATCAACTCCAGCATTCTGGAGGTGAAGACACTTCTGCAAACCATGCATTCAGAAGCAAGTTCTTCGCCAAACCACACCTTTTTCAGGTCTGTTGTGGAGCGCATGGCAACACTATCTCCTACCCAGCAGATGCATGTAATGCATTCGTGCCACGGTGCTTTACAGCAGGTTACCTCCCAACCTCCACCTCCCACCACTGTAGTTCCTCCACCTGCACCCCCTCCAGCCACTTTCCATCCTCCCCCTCCTATTACATCTGCACCCCCTCCAGCCACTTTCCATCCTCCCCCTCCTATTACATTTGCACCCCCTCCAGCCACTTTCCATCCTCCCCCTCCTATTACATACCAGCAACCTCCCCAGTACCAGCAACCTCCCCAGTACCAGTCATCTCCCCACTTCCAGCAACCTGCCCCGTATCAAACTCCTTCCCCGTACCAAACTCCTTCCCCGTACCAAACTCCTTCCCCATACAACTTTCCATCAACATCATCTGCTCCTACAGTCCCTGCCCAACCCTCCACTCCACCGCCCACCACCTCTTCTGCCTCCCACATGTCCACCCATTTTGTAGCTTTTTCCACACCATCACCTCTAACTGTTCCTTCCCCACCACGATCCCAATCCTCTCTCCACACTCCCAGTGTCGAAGTGTCCCGCAGCCCCTCCAGCAGTATTTCCACCCCACACTACACAGATTTATGATGTGTTTTGTAATAAAAATGCCCATGTTTTTTTCAAACCTTTATTAAAAAAGTTTTTTTTAACTTTAAAAACAGTTTACAAACAAAAAAATATTTTAAATAAAAAGTTAAATTATTGTTTACACTGGTTGTCTGTCATTTCTTTCTGCGGCGAAATATGTTTAAAAAAAAGGTTAAATAAAGGGTATTTAAAAGGTAAAAAGGTATTCAAAACCAGGTATATAACTGTGGGTAAATTTTAGCTTTTTGCCACAGTTGTGTTCCTGGTTGTGTTTGAAGCAAAGTATTTCACCTAAAAAGTTGTGTTTATTGTTGGTGATTTCATAACAATGTACACAACTTTTGTTAAAAGGTGAAATACTTTGCATAAAACACAACCAGGTACACACCTGTGGCCTAAAGCTAAAAATAGAGACCATGACAAGATAGCCAACTTTGGTTGGCAAAGGTATATACTGTTGGTACAGAAGGTACACAAGTTTGGTTAGGGCACAAATCTTTCACACTCTGTCATCCTGCCAGTGTACTCTGCCTTGAGGTGACAAAGTATAGTGCAAAATTGTCCCTCATTACTGAAACCGTCACAGAACTTCTAGTGGTAATGTCATGGTAATCTTGCAAGGTGGTTTCTTCAGAGGTGTCCTCAATGGAAATGGGTTCCTTGCAGATAACAAAATTGTGGAGTACCACGCAAGCTTTGATCACCTCGTCAACAGTTTCTGTCTTGAGGTTGATCGCAGTCAATAGGACCCGCCATTTGGCTGTCAGAATACCAAAGGTACATTCAACCATTCTTCTTGCTCTTGTGAGGCGGTAATTAAAAATGCGTTTTGGTCTTGTCAATCCTCTGCTAGAGTATGGTTTCAAAAGGTGTTCTGACAGCTGGAAGGCTTCATTCCCTACACAGACAAATGGCATAGGTGGACCAGATGTTTGCGGCAGCGGTCTAGGGGGTGGGAACTGGAAGGTGTTTCCATACAGTTTACGCCCCATGGCAGACAGTTTGAAAACTTGAGAGGCATTGGAGCGGCCATAGGCCCCAATATCCACAGCAATAAATTTGTATTCCGCATCAGCGATGGCCATGAGGACAATTGAAAAATATTTCTTGTAATTGAAATATTCCGATCCCGATCCGGCTGGCTTTACAATGCGGATATGTTTCCCGTCCACAGCGCCCAAGCAGTTGGGAAACTGACATATCTGTTGAAACTTGTCAGCAATTTCAATCCACCTCTCTGTTGTGGGCTCTGGTAAAAACTCTTCAGCTAAGGAGTCCCACAGTGCACGGCATGTGTACTTCACTATTCCTGATATGGTGGAAATCCCGAGTCTGTACTGGAAATGCAGTGACGAAAGGGATTCTCCAGTTGCAAGAAATCTGTGGGGAATTAAAAAACAATCAATTAGTTTAAAATCACAGCATTACATACCAAAACTCAGCTATAACACTTGGAGATACAAACTACCACCAACAAGATTGCAGTGAAAGTGTGCTCTGATGCGAGCATATCCAATAAATGTGGCTTACCTTAAAGTCACCATCAGACGCTCTGCGGGTAAAACAGAGAAGCAGCAATAGGTGTCTGCTTTTCTTATGAGGTGTGCAATGCGCTCCACCAAGTAATCAAAATTCTCCATTTTCATCCGAACATATCCAAAAAATTTATCCGGGTTTCGTCGAAGGTCCATGCAGAGTGTAGAATAGACCCCACGCGTCATTCTCTTGGCTGTGATGGGGTGGATCCACAAACGTCGTCTACGATGCCTGATGCGCTGCTGTCTCGCTCTCTCCTTCTCCAGAACAATCACCCTCAAACGATTCGCCTCCGCTATAAAATCCGCCAAATTCTTCAAAATATTTCCAAAGACAACATCCATCTTCGCTCTTCTCTCCAACCTGCACTTTCTCCTCGACAACCTGTCAAAGAAGGGCTGTAGGAACACTCTATATATAGTTTTCCAGTAGCCAATCCCGTTCGGAAGGCCACAAGGGTCAATTTTAAAAACCGGATCCGGCGTAATCCGTCGAAAAACGGATAGAAAAACGGATGAACCATATGAGACGGATCCGGTTTTGTCTGTCAAGATTTTTAAATCGGATTGCATTCGTTCGATTTCATCACAAGTGGAAATGAGCCCCTAGAAGCAATGTATGAACATACCATAAGTGATACACATATAAGTCACCCGGTTGGGGGGATGGGGTGCTGCTAAACTGAATGATCTGTCAAAGAAGAATATTTACTTTGTGAAGATGGAATCATTTTACCAAGTGCAGAAAACTGGATTACATCAAAACGAAAAGTAAAAGAAGAAAACAGGAAGCCTATGCACTGAGGGATAAAGAATGCTTTATGTCAAGGCCAACACCATAATGAAAAGGGACAGATCCTGTGCAACCTCTGGCGTGTCTACAAGAGCCGCAGCCTCTCTATTTCAGGAAGCCAAAGTGATTTCATAGAATACCTCCATATCCTCCCCTTTTTCTTTACACCGAGCAGAACCATATTTTACAAAGCTAACTGAATATATTGTTAAATACATATCAAAGAACTAATGAGACTGGTCTATGTACTTTTAGTCCATTTAAGAGTCTAATTTAGAGAATTATACCAGCCTCATCAGGTCTAAAAGGTACTGTCACACTAAGTAAGCGGTATCGCTAGCAATATCGCTATAACTTGTGACGTTATAGCGATATTGCTAGCGACATCGCTGTGTCTGATACTTACCTACGACCCGCTCCCCCGCTGGTTATCGCTGATCGCACGAGAACAGGCTGGACTGTTTCTCGTCATCAGCTTCCTGCGGCGCTTTCTGTGGAGAGACAAGCGACGAGTGTGGAGCCGGGCGGGAGGACGTCAGGATCACCTAGTGTGACAGGTAAGTAGCGACCCCCGTCCGCAGCGATGTCGCTGGTGAGATCTGCCTGTGTGGCAGCTCCCTAGCGACCACTTAGCGATGTACCAGCGATCCTGACCGCGTCATATCGCTGGTCGGGATCGCTGGTACATCGCAAAGTGTGACAGTACCTTAAAATAACTATTTGATAATGATATGTAGCTTGCATTGTGAAGCCTGAGGACAGATCTAGGTTAAACAAATAAAAGTAGAGAACGGTCATTTGTTGGCAAGCAATAATAATAAGTTGGCTGAAAGGCCTTGCTCCTTGTCACTTCCCGCTATTGATGAGGTGGCCAGGATGGGTCCCTAGGTTAGCTACAATATGGATGGGCAGGAAACTGATGTAAAACTCTACCCACTCAAAACATCAACTATTGTGGGTATGTTTTTCAGGAAAACAAACAATTGATGAAATACTGTACAATTAGGGGAGATGACATTTTCAGCAGAGCATCACTACTTTTTATCCTTAAATTCAGTCTTAAAAACCAAATGCAAATATCTATGAAAGAGAGTACAGACCGCGATTTCAAGACCAGCCCCGGGTCTTCAAAAGGCAACAGCCTCAAATATGCCTACAGGTCGAGTTTGGGTTAGTGGACCAGCGACCGGTCTGGACATCAAAAAAAGACATGTGATAGCAACCTAAGATATAACACTGTAATTCAGGGATGTACAAACTATTGAAAACTTTAGGAGCCAGTATCATAACTACATGAGCCAACTTGTCATTTTCCATTACCAGCAAAAAGCATTATCAAAATGAAATCAATAAAAAAAAAATATAAACAAACTTTAACACTAGAACTACTGCATGTTTCATAATACCTATAACTACCATTAGGGGTCATTTTGACCCCCATTCAAAAGTACTGACTCTGGAGTAAAAATAACTTTTTTGTTGCCAACAAATTAAAGAACATTTATTTTAACTTAGTAGGAACAGTGTAAGGCTGTGTGCCCACGATGCGATTTTTTAAGCGTTTTTGCCGCGATTTTCGGCGCGAAAACGTTTAAAAATCGTGTACATGACGCCCCCCATGCATTCCTATGGCATTCCGCACATGCTGTGCTAATGCTGCGCTTTTTTCCGCGGCGGAATTGCATCGCGGAAAAAAATCGCAGCATGCTCATTCTTTTGTGTGGAATGGCAAAGAATTGCCGCGATTCCGCACCCATAGGAATGCATGAGAATCGCTTACTTCCCGCATGTGGCTATGCCCACCATGCGGGAAGTTAAGCGTCTCATGTGCGGTTGGTACCCACGGTGTGGAGGAGAGGAGACTGTCCTCCAGGCCCTGGGTACCATACCCCTGTAAAAAAAAAGAATAAAAAATTAAAAATCGGGGTATATTTACCTTCCAGCTTCCCGCGCTGCATTCCCGGCCTAGCGTTCCCAGTAATGCCTTGCGGCAAGGTCCTGTGATGACGTAGTCTCGCGAGATCGCTATAGCAAAGCAAGACTACGTCATCACAGGTCTCGCAAGGCATTACTAGGAACGCTGAGGCCCGGGATGGCAGCGCGGTACGCCGGAAGGTAAATATACCCCGATTTTTTATTGTTTTTAGAATTTTAACATTCTATCTTTTACTATTGAGGCCGCATAGGCGGCCTCAATAGTAAAAACCTGGTCACACTTGTCAAACACTATGTTTGACGAGTGTGAACAACCTGTCAATCACTTTCCAAGCGATGCTTCAAATCGCTTGGAAAGTGCTTGAATATCGCACGCGAAAATCGCGGCAAAATCGCGATCATAATCGCGGTAAAATCGCTGTGAAATCACGCGGAAAAAAACGCGCAATTTCTGGGAAGGAGTCCGGTTTTCTGTGTGCGTTTTAACACGCAACGTGGGCACATAGCCTTAAGATCAAGTACAGCACACATTTTCCTTTTACATGGTCATAGCATGCGGTGTCCAACAGTTGACACAAACAGTACTTTCTCCCACTTTCCCAGTGTATTTTGCACAAACTGGTTTGTTACAGCTTGCGCAAGTTTTAGTTGTTTTGTTTTCATTGCATCTTCCAACTCCACATTTTGGACGCTTGCGTATTTCTTGTCCTTTTGTTTGTGGTTCAGACATTGCGGATGATGGGCCACTTCTTCTGACTCATTTTCAGATAAATTCTGAAGACATTTCAAAATCTCATCACTTCTCAGACCCCTCTGCTTACTCATGCTTCAAATATACGTCACAAAAAGGGACTTGTAAGATCGCAGAAGTAATAAAACGACACTGTACAAACATGCAGAGTTGTAGCTTCAACTGTAATGTTTGCTACTGAAGTGCAGACAGAAATCGCTACAAGAGACATGGATCAAACATGTTCAGACAAGTGTAGACAAAACAAAACGCTGAATCATCCCTGATATGCAAAGATACAATTACACTCTACAACTAGGGAGAAGCACTGTGATTTTCTGTACTCTAATATTAGATGACTTGCCTACTACTACTTTTATGTATGGGGTCAAATTGACCCCTTCAGTACTTATAGGTATGAATTGTAAAATCCGGGCCCCTGAAAAAGTTACAATTCATTTTTGTGTCCTAAAATATACACTACCATGAATAAATAAAAGTCACAAAAAGTCAGAACTCATTTGTTAATATTTTAGAAATTATAGGAAAAAGAAATAGCAAAAGGGTCAAAATGACCCCTCCGGTAGTTCTAATGTTAAAGCAGTAACGTAGCTACTGAAGGGGCACAGGGGGCCCACTCGGGAGCTACGCTACTGTAACTGTATCGGCATGCGACCCAATCTCCCTGCACTGTCGCCTGGCTGCTATGGGGCCCCTGAGCAGGCGGGAGGTCCTGGTGCCAGCAGTGGGCCCCCGCCCGTCATCGCAGGTTCAACTGTATCGGCTGGATGCTGATACAGCTGACCGCATTGATGAGTGAGGGAACATTACGCTCCCTCTCCCATCCCAATCCCCTCTCAGAGTCTGACAGCACCGACGCCAACACTGACGTCACTTCTCGGCATCTGCGGTCCGGAGATGTACGTGGACTCAGAGCATCGGAGGAACCAGGAGGAAGAGAGGTGCGAATTGGATTTATTTTTATGGGGCTGAATTATGCTATAGAGGCTGCCTATGGGGGCATTATACTATAGAGGCTGCCTATGTGGCTGAATTATGCTATAATGGCTGCCTGGGGGGGGGGCATTCTACTATAGAGGCTGTCTATGGGGGGCATTATACTATAGAGGCTGACTATGGGAGAGCATAATACTATAGAAGGTGCCTATGGGGCTGCATTATACTATAGAGTCTGCTTACGGGTGTGCATAATATTAGAGTCTGCCTATGGGGGTTGCATTATACTATAGAGGCTGCCTATGGGGGAATTATACTATAAAGACTGCCTATGGGGCTGAATCATGCTATAGAGGCTGCCTAGTGATGGTAGACCATTTCATAAAATTTGCGTTGGTGACGCACACCTGAGATTCAGACAGCTGAGACTGCTGCGTATGCTATCTGCAAACATTTTATTCAGGTGTACCGGTGTCCACAGCGGTTCCATTCAGATCAGGGAGCATGTTTCTTAGGCAAAGTGATGGATGAATTGCAGCGGATCTACTGATTTGACAGGTGACATACCACACCATATCATCCTCAGAGAAACGGGGCCTGCGAACGATTCAACCGTACCCTGATTCAGATGCTAAGGGCTCTTGAAGATGACAGAAAGGCCAGGTGGCCAGAATACATCTCTGAACTTGTGTGGATCTATAACAATCGAGTCCATCAAACCACCGGCCACACGCCTTACTCCTTTTGTTGTTCGGCCGAGCAGGGAAGGAAGTCATGGAGCTGGACCTGGATCCAGAGGAGGACTACCCATGGACAGAGGTGTACACCTGGGTCCGAGAACACCGTCTACAGACCTTACATCGTCTAGTGCTGACCCGGCTCCAGGAGCTGGAGCATGTTTAGAAACTTCCTCTCCGGGGGCCCCCCATTCAGTACAATCAAGACATTTTCATTTGGCGGCAAACCGCTGAACCTGTAAATAAACTCCCTAGTTGGGCTCCAGATGTCTCACCCGTGGAATGGCGAGTGAAAAGAGAGGGGGGTGTAAGAAGTTGAGACAAGACAGAGTCAACGGTGTGCGGTGCCCTTTAAGGCCGGAACTATAGGGGCTGTCACCACTGTTGGCGGGGAAATTGTCCTCTGAGAAAGACCTTTTGGTCAGACAGTAGAGGGATCTCAGATATGGAAGCAAAAACCTGCTGACAGATTGCCATTAAGGGTACTTGGTTTTAACAATCTACTGTGTGACAAAGTCCCACCGCTCAGTGCTTCATGGGGAGAGGGGGCGGTGAGGCATTCATTTAAATATCGAAACATGAGAATCCAGCTCAACGATGTAGTGAAGTGGAAATGCGATATCGCTCATGATTAAGGGTGCTAGTTCACCAGAAACGCGTCAATATCGCACTTCCACTTAATTGTCTATGCTGATGTTTTTACTCCTCTATTGGAAACTTAAAAGTGAATAAAAAGAAAAATTTTTTCACTACATCGTTGAGCTGGATTCCCATATTTCGATTGTTCCACGTTTTGACACAACGGCACCTTATAAAAGATAAAAGTGGAAATAGTTGGAAACCAAGCAGGTGGGAAGATGTATTTAAATTATTGACCCCGTGAACCACTAAGCACCTGTACTTAGTTTTCTCATTCTGTGCTGACACCGTCCCTTTAGCCCCTTAGTGACCAAGTCAATTTTTACAATTCTGCCCCCTGTCACTTTATGAGGTAATAACTCTGGAACGCTTCGATGGAGCCCACTGATTCGGAGACTATTTTTCATGACATATTGTACTTCACGATAATGGTAAAATTTCTTCGATATGACTTGCACTTATTTATTTAAAAAAAAATACCCGAAAATTTTGCAAAAAAATGTTAACATTTTGCAATTTTTAAACTTAATTTTTGTGCCCTTAAATCAGTGGGTTATGTCAAACAAAATGGTTCATAAATAACATTTCACACATGTCTACTTTACATCATAATTTATTTTTTTTGTCAGTACATTCTAAAGGTTACAAGTTGACCAGCGATTTCTCATTTACAAAACCTTTTTTTTTTTTTTTAAGGTACCACATTACATTTGAGTGACATTGAAGGGTATATAGCCGAGACACAGGAGATTTCCAGGAGGCTGGGGGGGCGCTGTACCGTTACTTATCAGCTTCGTTAAAAAGCGGCGCTGAGGAATATGTACCCTTAACTGCCGCCATTAAAAGGTGTATCGGTAGTTGTTACGGGGTTAAGGGAAACATGCTAAGTTCAGAAACAACTTTTTCCTGCAGAGATCAGGTTATTCTGCAGGCAAATAGAGTTATCTTCATTGATATCTGCCTTAATGGAAGAGAGGCTAGAGGCATAAAATGATAATATATCCTTCCAGCTGCTGCTTGCTGCTAGTCTTTGGGGTGGCGCATGGAGCAATTACCATGAATGCAAAAGTAAGCAGCAATGACTCCCCGACACTTTGACAGCCAGCACCACAGTGATGTGCACAGTGCAGGTGAGTGATTACAGCTACACTCGAAATATAGTGAGTAGTGACTGTAATATCTCTTAGCCCCGATGACAAAGTGAGCATTTGAAAGGGAGGATACACGGTAAGTGAAAAAGACTGACAGCAAAGAATGACTGTTCAAACCAAGCCCCGCCACTTGGTGCACAAAGTAGTGGCCAATCAATTAAGTACACTGCTCAAAAATATAAAGGGAACACTCAAATAACACATCCTAGATCTAAATGAATGAAATATTCTCATTGAATACTTTGTTCTGTACAAAGTTGAATGTGCTAAAAACAAAATCACACAAATCATCAATGGATATGAAATATATTAACCAATGGAGGCCTGGATTTGGAGTCACACACAAAATTAAAGTGGAATACAATGTACTTAAAGGGAATCTGTCACCCCTTTTTTGAGATATCATATAATGATATAATTCAATTGTGTGTCACATAAGGATTCTCTTAGTACTTTTGCTACCCCCTGACCCCGCACCTTTCATGCATAAATACCCTTTTTATATCGGTTCAGATGTATGTAAACTGCCACGGTCCGGTCCGATGGGCGGGGCCTATTCAACTGCTCCCCCCCTCCCTGTCTTGCTCTACACAAGAAGAAATGTGTAGAGCAAGACAGGGAGGGGGGGAGCAGTTGAATAAGCCCCGCCCAGCGGACCGGACAGCGGCAGTTTACATACATCTGGTATTTATGCATGAAAGGTGCGGGGTCAGGGGGAAGCAAAAGTACTAAGAGAATCCTTATGTGACACACGAATGATATCATTATATGATATCTCAAAAAAGGGGTGACAGATTCCCTTTAAAACAAGTCAAAATGAGGCTCAGTATTGTGTGCGGCCTCCACGTGCCTGTATGACCTCCCTACAACGCCTGGGCACGCTCCTGATGAGGCGGCGGATGGTCTCCTGAGGCATCTCCTCCCAGACCTGGGCTAAAGCATCCGCCAACTCCTGGACAGTCTGTGGTGCAACATGATGTTGGTGGATGGAGCGAGACATGATGTCCCAGATGTGCTCAATCGGTTTCAGGTCTGGGGAACGGGCGGGCCAGTCCATAGCTTCAATGCCTTCATCTTGCAGGAACTTGTTATGAATGGGTCACAGAGGAGGAAAACAAGACCAAGTCAAGTCACAAAAAACCAAAAGAGGTTGGTAACTACGCGAATTGCAGACCCCTAATCCTAACCACACAACTAACAGCAGCAGTGGAGCATACCTACGATGATTCTAGACACCTCGTCATAGCCGGAGAACTAAATAAGCCTAAAGCAAGAAAAGGGGAAATCTAAAACTGCCCCAGAGCAGACCCCAAAAAGGAATTGACAGCCCCCACACATGTATTAACGGTGAGACAAGATGAAAACACAAACACAGGTAGGAAAATAGGCTGAGCAAACGATGAGGCCCACACTAGCTAGAAAGGACAGGAAAGGAAAGATACTGTCTGCAATCACGCCAAAAAACCCTGCAAAAATGTCCAACACTTCTGATAGCAAAAAATACCCTGAAGTCACTAGACTTCTCCCACTATAATTCTCCCACTATATCAGCACTCTGGCATATTCTGAGAACAGAGCAAAAAGAGGCCAATCTAATAAGGGACAAAAAGCAAACTGGCACATACAGTGACATAAGAGTGGAAATTCAGCACAGCCCCAACCGGCTGACCACACAAAAAACTGAATAGACCAAACCAAATCAAATGTGAACATTACCAAAGACAAGTTAGCTTGAGAAGGCAGGAACTGAGCTGGAAACTAAGACCTCAGGAGGCAGGAAAAAAATCACCAGCATGGGAATAGGGAGTCAGCTGTCTTAAATCCAGTCTGAGACTCCAGATGTCCAATCCTCTTCCTCATTATCAGGTGGCAGGTCTCTGTTAATTAGATCAGCTTCACTACCTCCTGCCACCACCAGAGGGAGCCCGGAAAGAGAACTCACAACTCCTGTCAGCACAACCAGCTCCCTCACCAGAAACCAAAGGCAGACCAGAAAAGGACACAGCCACATGAGATCTGGCATTGTCGTACATTAGGAGGAACTCAGGGCCAACCGCATCAACATATGGTCTCACAAGGGGTCTGAGGATCTCATCTCGGTACCTAATGGCATTCAGGCTACCTCTGACGAGCACATGGAATGCTGTGCGGCCTTGAAAAGAAATGCCACCCCACACCATTACTGACCCACTGCCAAACCGGTCATGCTGAAGGATGCTGCAGGCAGATCGCTCTACATGGCGTCTCCAGACTCTGTCACGTCTGTCACATGTGTTCAGTGTGAACCTGCTTTCATCTGTGAAGAGCACAGGAAGACAGTGGCGAATTTGCCACTCCGCTCTACAAACGACTTCCGACTAACCTCTGCACTAATCTGTACCTCCCACTCTTGTCTCCAAGACTTCTCCAGCGTTGCGCCAATCCTCTGGAATGCTCTACCCCAAGATATCAGGACCAGCCACAACTTTCACAGTTTTAGGTGATCCCTCAAAACACATTTGTTCAGAGCAGCTTATCACATTCACCAAACTCATTTTATGTGTAAGTGTGCGTGCGTAGTGTAGCCCATTCACTATCCCCATCTATCCCCCACTCCCTCAAGATGGCTGGACCATTATTGTAAATACACACCTGTACTTTGTAAGCTCTCACGAGCAGGGTTGTCTTATTTTGCTTTAATCATTATATTATTGTTAACGTTGTTACTTATTATTGTGTTTGAAACTGTTTAACTGTAAAGTGCTGCAGAATATGTTTGAGCTATATAAAGATTATTATTATTATTATTATTACTATTTAGTCAACTCTGTTGCAAAGATATTAGTAATCCAAGTATTTGCCGCTTAAATAGTTATTTTTTTAATGGCCAAGTGGGAATTAGCAGAGAAATCTCACTGAAAGTGTGTACTTCTTCCTTATCCTGAATTTGGCCAATCGTAAGCAGGCAGCAACACAAGGGGAAAGATGAAGATGGCCCCCCACAATATCACTGACAGTCTGTTCACCACATCGCAGTGTGATGACATGAGCTGGAGCACAGCAGAGCAGAGTGTGATTAACTGACTGCTTTCAGCTCTCATCACAAACACTTTTAGCAGCTCTCGTCTCACAGTGCTGCCAATCATAAGCAGGTATCCAGATAAAAGGGGAAAACAAATATGGCCCAACTACAGCTTAGAACAGTCTTTGTGTGAGACATAACACAGGAGTCAGTGTGGGGGAGGGGTAGTACATCAGAGTTGGCAGCATTAAGTACTACACTTTATCAATGCTAATTTGTATTTGATCCTGCTAATAAAACTCATTTGAAGTTAAGAGGAGAGCTGCTACATGTTTGTGTTGAGGGTCAACTCTGCTTCATTACCCTTCCCTCAATCATGACTGCCAGAGGGAGAAGCTGAAAGCTTTCAGATAATCACACTCAGGTCTGCTGTGCTCTAGCACATACTCACTGCAGTGAGGAGAGCAGATTGCTTGTCAATTCTATTATGGGGGTGTTCTTTTTTCCCCCAGTGTGTTGCTGCCTGCTTATGGTTGGCCAGTGTTAGGGTGCAGTCAGACGGATGTATAAATTGGACCGAGATTGGAACGCAATGCAAGGGACTGGTCGGCAGCTCTCCAGAACTGAGTGCAACAACTGCATAGAAATACATGAAGCTGTCAGGGTATGTGCACATGCTGCGGATTCTGCTGCGGATCCGCTGCGGATTTGGCCGCTGCAGATCTGCAGACAGTGTACAGTACAATGTAAGTCTATGGGATTTACAATCTGCTGTGCACATGCTGCGGATTTTCAACTGCGGAAAAGCTGCGGTTTTGAATCCGCAGAAAGAATTGACATGTCAATTCTTTCTGCGGATTCCGCTGCGGTTTGCCACCTATTCCTTTGTCCAGGTGGCAAACCGCAGGGGAAAACCGCTGGCCAATCCGCAGGTAAAACCGCTGGTCATTTTACCTGCTGTTTTACCTGCGGATCCGCAAATACAAATCCGTGTGTGAATCCACAGCGTGTGCACATAGCTTAACGCTTCAGGTCGGAAAAGCCGGTGGCCAGTCGGTGCAGTGTGTTCCCATCTCAGTCTGATATACCGTATACGGCCATCTATCTGCGCACTTAGAAAAAAGACGTACACACTTCCATGAACTCTCTCTGGTAATGCGAACTTGGACTTAAAAACAAGGAAATTAGTTAGAGATATATTATATTATATTAATATATATACAGTGGGGAAAAAAAGTATTTAGTCAGTCAGCAATAGTGCAAGTTCCACCACTTAAAAAGATGAGAGGCGTCTGTAATTTACATCATAGGTAGACCTCAACTATGGGAGACAAACTGAGAAAAAAAAATCCAGAAAATCACATTGTCTGGTTTTTTTTTTCATTTTATTTGCATATTATGGTGGAAAATAAGTATTTGGTCAGAAACAAAATTTCATCTCAATACTTTGTGATATATCCTTTGTTGGCAATGACAGAGGTCAAACGTTTTCTGTAAGTCTTCACAAGGTTGCCACACACTGTTGTTGGTATTTTGGCCCATTCCTCCATGCAGATCTCCTCTAGAGCAGTGATGTTTTTGGCTTTTCGCTTGGCAACCAGGGCTGTGGAGTCGGAGTCGTGGAGTCGGAGTCGTGGAGTCGGAGTCGGTGCTCATTTTGGTGGAGTCGGAGTCGGAGTTGGAGTCGGTATAAAATGGACCGACTCCGACTCCTAAAATATATAATAAATTTCGTACAGTAATTCAATGCAGGATGTGCTGAATATTTTTTCATAGGAGTTTGGGAAAGTTATGAAATGTCCTATAAATGGCTGTTATATTCCTGATCTAAGGCTACATTCACACACAGCGTTTTTCCTGTGTTTTTTGAGGATACGTTTTTCAGCTGCAAAAGCTGATCATCTTTTTAAAAAACTGCATCACCTGAAAGGTTTTTGAGCTCATAGATAATGTTTTCAATAGCAAAAGCAGATTAGAAATCTGCTCTATCTATATATCCATTTATCCATATCTGTCTATCCATATCGTATCTGTACCAAAAAGAATGAAAACCGGGTAGTACACCAATATATATTCTGTTCTATCTAAACATCTTGATTATTGGATCATAAAAATGATTAAATGTCTGAGGTTCACATTGTTCTACAATAAATTTTTCACTTAAATATAAGCAATATGTGTGGGAGTCAGAGTCGGTGTAAGGGAAATTGAGGAGTCGGAGTCGCAGGTTTGGCTTACCGACTCCACAGCCCTGTTGGCAACACGGACTTTCAACTCCCTCCAAAGGTTTTCTATAGGGTTGAGATCTGGAGACTGGCTAGGCCACTCCAGGACCTTGAAATGCTTCTTACGAAGCCACTCCTTCGTTGCCCTGGTGGTGTGCTTTGGATCATTGTCATGTTGAAAGACCCAGCCACGTTTCATCTTCAATGCCCTTGCTGATGGAAGGAGGTTTGCACTCAAAATCTCACGATACATGGCCCCATTCATTCTTTCATCTACCCGGATCAGTCGTCCTGGCCCCTTTGCAGAGAAACAGCCCCAAAGCATGATGTTTCCACCAACATGCTTTACAGTAGGTATGGTGTTTGATGGATGCGACTCAGTATTCTTTTTCCTCCAAACACGACAAGTTGTGTTTCTACCAAACAGTTCCAGTTTGGTTTCATCAGACCATAGGACATTCTCCCAAAACTCCTCTGGATCATCCAAATGCTCTCTAGCAAACTTCAGACGGGCCCGGACATGTACAGGCTTAAGCAGTGGGACACGTCTGGCACTGCAGGATCTGAGTCCATGGTGGCGTAGTGTGTTACTTATGGTAGGCCTTGTTACATTGGTCCCAGCTCTCTGCAGTTCATTCACTAGGTCCCCCCGCGTGGTTCTGTGATTTTTGCTCACCGTTCTTGTGATCATTCTGACCCCACGGGGTGGGATTTTGCGTGGAGCACCAGATCGAGGGAGATTATCAGTGGTCTTGTATGTCTTCCATTTTCTAATTATTGCTCCCACAGTTGATTTCTTCACTCCAAGCTGGTTGGCTATTGCAGATTCAGTCTTCCCAGCCTGGTGCAGGGCTATAATTTTGTTTTTGGTGTCCTTTGACAGCTCTTTGGTCTTCACCATAGTGGAGTTTGGAGTCAGACTGTTTGAGGGTGTGCACAGGTGTCTTTTTATACTGATAACAAGTTTAAACAGGTGCCATTACTACAGGCAATGAGTGGAGGAAAGAGGAGACTCTTAAAGAAGAAGTTACAGGTCTGTGAGAGCCAGAAATCTTGATTGCTTGTTTCTGACCAAATACTTATTTTCCACCATAATATGCAAATAAAATGAAAAAAAACAGACAATGTGATTTTCTGGATTTTTTTTTCTCAGTTTGTCTCCCATAGTTGAGGTCTACCTATGATGTAAATTACAGACGCCTCTCATCTTTTTAAGTGGTGGAACTTGCACTATTGCTGACTGACTAAATACTTTTTTTCCCCACTGTATATAAATATATATCTATCTATCTATCTATCTGTTTAGGTGCCAAATACTTTGATCACTAATATCTCTGTAATAGAAAGGTAAAATATAAAAAAAACATTTTTTGTACTGCTGAGGCCATTACTACATTATGTGTCCTGTTCAACACAAAAACATTCATGAAAGGTTCTTTTTAATGGATTTATAAAACATTATAAGAAAACTACAAGGCTATGGATGCAGAAATTTCTTCAGCTCGACAGGAAAAACACAGCTGCAAAAAGGAACTTTTCTGCCATGTTTTTGCTTTGAGTTTTTGACTGATTTGAGTGAAGTCAATGGTGAAAAATGCATAGAAAACGGTCATGCTACAGTTTATTTACTGCATCAAGTCTCAAATAAGCAACACGTGCGTGACACTTCAGGTTTCTCATTAACTTTGCCGGCATCAGGATTGCTGGTTTTACTAGCAAATCTGCACGGCAAAGCACACCGCAAACGCACCAAATCTGGAACGTATGCACAAACCCTAAGGGTATGTTCCCACAGTCAGTAAACGCTGTGTACATCCGCAGCAGCCATTTGTTACAGCATAGTGGATGGGATTTCAAGAAATCCCATGTTCACTATGCATTCTCCGACACCCGCGGCTTCCCTGTGGAGACGGACATGCGGCACGTCTTTTCAGACAGCAGCATGTCTATTTATCTTGCGGAGATGCGAGTCTCTGCAAGATAAATTTCACCCGTCCGTGCAGTTCAATGAACACATGCGGAATCACCTGCATTCAAAAGCAGGCAGCACTTTGGAAGCAGCAGACATGTGCTCCGTTCAAAGCTCTGCCGATAACTGACGGTAGGGACGTAGCCTAAAGGGAGGTCCAAAAAATGCTTAAAAAAAACTGTAGATGGTATAAAAAAAAAGGTTGAAAAATTGCCATGGAAATTAAAGGCTTAAAAAATGATGTTTCAGATTGATAAAACTCCAGAGAAAATAAGAGATTTCTGAAGTGTCTTCTGCTTAAAAACCAGGTTTTTCAGCCTGCTAGAAAAAGACGCAGTGCGAACCTACCCAAAGAGTTTCCGGAAGCAGTTTTGAAGATTTTTGGAGGATTTTTCTTTCCTGACATGTGTTTTTTTGCAGCCTTTTGATAAGACTGTGCATGGCTTGGTGTGGTCAAAAATAGAATTTTATAGAATAAACTGCTTCAAGTAAGCCTTCTCATATATATATATATAAATATATATATATATATATATATATATATATATATATATATATATATATATATTTATTTTACCATAAAATTCCCCAGATTAATGTGGATTCCCAGCAAATATCTGTGACTATTTAGGGTACAATACGTTGATCAAAAATTCTGTGCTAAAAATATGCAGTAATTCTACCAAATCTGAATGTTGCCTTAAAACCTTGGGGCAAAGGATACAAAGGCCAGTCATGTGAACCCGTCTCAACTACTTGGGGGGGATGGAGAACATTAGCCTAGTGCTTCCCAGGAAGACTTTACTCAAAACTCTAAATTGTATTTTCAATACAAATGAAAGCGTTGACAGACAGTAAATCAAATGTACAGAGACAGGTTTGTTTCCAGAAACGAGAAAAGATCTGTTGATTGTAATTCAAGCACATTGAAATATGCCTACTTCAGGGCTCGGTTAGTTAAGGGAACAGTGTGGTTTTTTTTTTTATTGACCCTCGCTTACCAATCAGTAATGTGTGCGACACACACACACTCTAAAGGTTATGTGCACACGTTTCGGATTCTACTGCGTTCTACAGTACCATTTTATCCAATGAAAACAAAAACCGCTGTGCACATGCTGCGGAAAAATCTGCAGCATAAACACTGCGGGTTCATTTCCGCAGCATGTCAATTCTTTGTGCGGATTCCAAAGAGTTTTTACACCTGCTCCATTATAGGATTCCGCAGGTGCAACAACTCAGGAGAAATCCGCACAAAATATGCAGAAAATCCGCAGATAATCTGCACTAAATCCGGAGGTAAAACGCAGGTCATTTTACCTCCGGATTTAGCAAAATCTGAGCGGAAAAATCCGCAGGGCAATCTGCACCGTGTGCACATACCCTAACACTACCGATTGGTATCAGAGGGGGTAATAATAAAACCAAAACTGCCAGAAGCTCCTTAAAGGGAAGGTGATATCCAAAAAAAATTTGTTCAGCAATTGAAAAAAATGTGATTAATGTTTACATTTTCTTAAAAAATATTATCATTTGTTTTTAATTTTGTAAAATATGAAAAATAATTTTTAAAATTTGGCATTTCCACTTGTTAACACTAGGGGGAGCAGCTACTGAAATTTGGCACAAAAACCTAGTGTACAACTAGCTCACATTACTGCCCTGCAGTAATTATGGGCGGAATCTGCTGACATAGGTGTGATGTCACTCCTCTCCTCCCCTTTTGGGTGTTTGATAAGGAAAAAGAGAGGATGATATTTAGGAACACAGTGAGCAGCTATTTTGATGGGGCCTGCAAAGTTACTGACTGTCTTTGCATGCAAAGTCTGGATCAGGACAGGTCATCAATCAGCAGAAATATTTCCTGGATTTCTGTGGAGCAGACAAAAAGACGGTCCATCCATGTGTATAAAACACAATGCTCTATGTACAATCCCTGGCACCAAACAGGGTGGCCCCCCCCCATAGACCAGCACACTGCTCTCCTGAAATACTCTGTGCTGCCGTCACCCTGCTCCTTCCACCATATATCTCCCTCTGTGCCCCCCATAGACCAGCACACTGCTCCCTCTGTGCCCCCATAGACCAGAACACTGCTCTCATGAAATACTCCACTGCTGTCACCCTGCTCCTTCCACCATATATCTCCCTCTGTGCCCCCCATAGACCAGCACACTGCTCCCTCTGTGCCCCCCATAGACCAGCACATTGCTCTCCTGAAATACTCTGTGCTTCCGTCACCCTGCTCCTTCCACCATATATCTCCCTCTGTGCCCCCCATAGACCATCACACTGCTCCCTCTGTGCCCCCACAGACCAGCACACTGCTCTCATGAAATACTCCACTGCTGTCACCCTACTCCTTCCCCCATATATCTCCATCTGTGCCCCCCATAGACCAGCACACTGCTCTCCTGAAATACTCTGCTGCCATCACCCTGCTCCTTCCCCCATATATCTCCATCTGTGCACCCCATAGACCAGCACACTGCTCTCCTGAAATACTCGGTGCTGCTGTCACTCTGCTCCTTCCACCATATGTCAGGCCCCTGTCGCCTCGCTTTCACACATCGCGAGAACAGGATCTGAGGTGAGGAAGGGGTCTTCGGTCACTGAGGATGGGAGGCAGCAAGGATTCTGGGAGCAGGGTGATAGCAGCACAGAGTATTTCAGGAGAGCAGTGTGCTGGTCTATGGGGGGCACAGAGGGAGATATATGGGGGAGGAGCAGGGTGACAGCAGCACAGAGTATTTCAAGAGAGCAGTGTACTGGTCTATGGGGGCACAGGGAGATATATGGTGGAGGAGCAGGGTGACAGCAGCACAAAGTATTTCAGGAAAGCAGTATCACACGGGATAGGATTAGATACACGGCTCAGCAGTCAGTATCACACGATAGGATTAGATACAAGGCTCAGCAGTATCACACAGGATAGGATTAGATACACGACTCAGCAGTCAGTATCACACAGGATAGGATTAGATACATGGCTCAGCAGTCAGTATCACACTGGAGAGGATTAGATACACGGCTCAGCAGTCAGCATCACACTGAGATGATTAGATACATGGCTCAGCAGACAGTATCACACAGGAGAGGATTAGCTACATGGCTCAGCAGTCAGTATCACACAGGAGAAGTTTAGATGTCAAGCAGATTGCTAAGTGTTTTGAAACAGCAGGGAGCAGCTCCTCCTATGTTTTGCAAGAGCAGGGGCAGCAGCTGGTCGGGTGTTTTGGAAAGAGCAGCTCGGTCTCCAGGAGCTCGTCCTGTATCCTCTCCTGCAGCTGATATGTGCAGAGTGAACATCCAAGCCCTGTTATGGTGGAACAGTACAGTATCAGTGATAACAGGGCTTGCAATAGTGTAAATGGAGCTAAAAGGAAAGCACTGGGCTCTAATAAGATGGCGCCAAGCCACACCTACAGCTGTGAATTGAGCTGCTCACAGAGGCGTGCCCAGTTCACTCCTGATGCAGCTGCAATGAAAGAGATAGGGTTGGGAGCCGAGGGACTGCCGTAAGTGAGCATGGAAAGTGTCGTTCAGCAGCCAGAAAGGTAAGATGGCAGTCCCCAGTGGCTGCATTAATACAGTAAAAAAAAAAAAAAACCCATACACACCACTGAGTCAAGCTTAGGGGACAATATCTTTTTATACCACTTTTTTACATTAAATTATGAAAAAACATGGCACCTTCCCTCCACTACTAATATGGTTAAAGATCACATATGCGGAATATCTGAAGTACCGTAATTTGTGCAATGATTACCACTACTTCTGCTGTACAGAAGTGTCCTAGAAGGAGGGTTATTGCTTACTATAAAATCTAAAAAATTTTCCAGAAGTAGAAGCAGTAAAAAGACAGTCATTTTTATAAAATCTGTGCTGAAGTTGGGAGGGAAAATCCACAACTAATCTATTAAGCAGCAAGAGAATTATCATGCTGCAAATATTAAAATATGCACCACAGGTCAGTCTGCGCCATGTGGATGAGATCTGTAAAATGTATTGTAATCTGCTGTGGATTCTTCCTGTATACATCCACAAGTAAAATATGTAAAAAAAAAAAAAAAAAAAAAAAAAAAAATAATTTAACCTGTTTAGGCTAAGGCCGAATTGAGGCGTCCATGGATCAGTGTCTGAAAATGTACAGTGGTGCTTAGACTGGTCTCCTGACCCAAGCTCAGCAGACTCATATATGCATGAGACTGCGGAGTGTCAGGAGATAGGCAGCCAGTCCAACCATCATCAGAATTCAGGTGGCCTTTCCAGAACGGTGGATGCACAAATATTTGTATGTGTTTTGGCAATTATGGTAAATCAAGGATAATCCATCTGTGTTAATGGGATTGGTTTTAAAATCAATTCATCTTTTCTTTTTACTAAAAACAGCAGAATGCTCCAAACATTTACTTTTTTTCCCCACTTTGCATCATTTTTGCCCCCCCCCCCCCAACATTTTTCTCAACTACAATGAGAAAAATGGAGATTAAAAAAAAAAGTGAATAGAGTTTCCCATATAACTTGTTCCTGGAATACTACAAGATGCTTCATTATGAAGGAAGAGCAAAAGAGAAGCAGCATGCAATGTTGGTGGTGGTACAGAATGTACCCCAAAACCACTCATAAGACATAACCATGTCATTTTCCTACCTGGGAATTTTTATCTGCACAATAGCTATACGAGGAGAAAAAACAATGCCTTGGAATGGTATGAGAATCGCTAAGCACCCTTTTATGGTAGCGTCAGATGTGATGAGAAATTCTTAGTGAAAGTGAAGCGAGGAGCAGATAAACAAGACTGAGGGCAAAGCACACTTAAGTCTGTCCAGAAATAGAGTACAGCTATATTTAGCGATTTACACTTTGCTAAAATGTAGGAAAGACAGGTGAATTGTAACTAAAATTTCACAGCCATGCTATCATACCACCACACAACAGCTACATGCGGCAGTAGAGCTGTTGTGAAAGTACAACTCCCAACTTGCTCTTATTGCCACCTGAATGATGGGAGCTGGAGTGTTGCAGCCTGCTGACCCCTGAGTAAACTGTAGGATAAAACTCAATGATTTCTTGACTGGACATGAAAGCTGTAACCCATTTAGTTTTAATGCAACATATGTCAGTGCTTAGAGCATGTGCACACACTGTAACCATTCCTTAGGCTGGAGTCACACTAGCGTATTACATCGGAAGCTATATGCTAACGACACTCGGCTCAGACTCTGCTGTGAGTGGGAGCCGAGTGTCAGGGCTCTGTGCTTTGAACATCTCGCATGACAATCACAGGAGTCGCACTGCACTTTGGTGCCATTCGAGTGCAGTGCAATGTTTCAAACGCACCTAAAGACTTTTCTGGGTAAATGCAATCTGATTCTCACAGCCATTTGCAGCAGGTGGTGATTGTTTTCGCATGCTGAGTCGGCATGAGGAAAAAGAGTTGCAGATGTGCAGTGCACCATAATATAATATTGGGCTCAGTACTATCCAATTTATTGGATTGCACTCATTCTATTTGTTCGCTCGTGTGAGCAAGACCTTACTGTGTTAATACATCGAAGAATTAAAATTAAGAGTTACCAGGTTAGAAAGTGACTACCTATCCACAGCATAGGTGATAATCCTGGGGAGTCGTATGACTGAGCCCCGTGTGAATGGCGCACTAGATGTACACTGGAACATAGCCGAGTACCCAGCAGCTGACTGCAGACTCACAACTCACCATATGCAGTATAACTATGGAGGCACAGAGGTCTGCACAGGAGTTGTAGGATATTTTTAACAACAACATTAGCAAAATTACATCATTAATTATTTTAGATAGAGCAAGGCAATTGTAAAATTGTTGCTAGGTAGACATCCGTGCAGGCGAGTCCAGTAATTGAAACAATCGGCATGCAATCCCTTCTTTCAGAGTTTCCTCAAATATTGAAGAAGGAAAATAAAAGTCATCACAATCCAGTGCAAAATTACTAACAGATCAGTTATCATCTGAAAACCTGTACCATACATGAGATGGCGGGGTGTATCAAGTCCTGCACTTCACTATGGTTACCTTCACACATGATGGCATTGATCATAAATCTCATGTACTGAATCCCTCCATGATCACACCAGAACGTGCCGCTGTCAATCTAACATGGTCTTTGTTAGATTCATTGCTGTGTGTCCATAACAACAGAGCTGATCGTAACAAGTGTAATGTTACAGCCATGTTTTTGCCACTGTGGTCATAACGGCATATTTCATAAAATACATATACATCCCTAATTATCATCAATAAAGAGAACCGTCACCAGGTTGTTAGTGGCCAGTTGTGCTAATCTTTATGATCTTAGCCAAGCAAGCATTGCTCACAGTATTCTCTGGGGATGTGGCTTTGGGCTACTCTGCATAATTGCTCTGTAGCACAAACTAAAAGGGCCCACATCTCTGGAACCCTATGACGGATATAAAACACACAAAAACAACTAAACATTTAGGAGATTAGTGAAAATAAAATAAGATACAAAAACTGGTCACTTTTCACCTGGTGAGAGGTCCTCTTTAGAAAGGGACCTGTCACTTGATTCACGCTGCACAAACAATGGGCAGCATGAAGCAGAGCCTGGTAGCATGATTGCTGCCATATATATATTATTCTTTGAAACACTTCAGAGAAAATAGTTATCAGACCTAGGGGCACAGCCGGGCTATTCTCGTCTCGGAGCCCCAGCCGCCTTTTCTTTTTACTCGGACTCCTCAATCACCTGGAGCAGTGCTGGGAGGAGGAGGGCAGATCTTCAAGCTAGATTTTCTACACTCCACTATGAGAAAAAATCCCTGGCTGCAATCGTGAAGCCAGGCTCAGATTCATGCTGCCTTTGGTTTGGGACAGGTTCCCTTTAAGTACACAGATGCATATTGAGGAAACATGGTGCTATAAAATAAATCCTGAGATATGACACAAAACAGGAAACTCTTAACCTTATTTTGCAAACAGAAAGCTGGCCAGCAGCCGTATAATGAGCGATGACAAATGCTGAAAGCTGTAATGTGATTAGCAGCCGCTACTTCTTGGAAAGGTAAATGAAGATTCTCGCCAAGGTTTCCTTGCCATCAGTTCTACCCCTTTTGTAAGACGGACTATTTGCAAAACCAAAAATGAACATGAAGATGTATTTTTGGTTTCAACTCACACTTCAATACAAAGTTAACAGTACTCATGGGGAGTCCATTATACTCAGAGCTGATGCAGACGTATGAGGAACACCGTCCAACGGACTGCAATGCACGGACTAGTTGCGGGTCTCCAACCAAACCATAACAGTTCCATAAAAAATACATGAGGCAGTCATGCTTGGATCGAGAGAGCCGCGGCCAGTCCGTGCATTACAGTCAGTGTATTGTCCAAGCATGTTGCACTGAATGAGTCTTAACAGACGTGCAAACCGTAATTAACATTAATATTTTTGCTCCAACATTTTTTGGATCTATAGCCAAGTGGAAATATACTAGAATAATCGTGCAGAGATTACAATGGTCTGAGAAAAAAAAACAATGTAATATAATGGAAAAAAGAATGACATCTCATTACTGCTTTCTAGTAAAACAAATTTACTGTACTTTTAACAAACTTTGCATAAATCAATAGTACAGGTGATTATAAGAAACTTTTTGTACATCTTATCAGATAATTCAGCTTCTTTCTCCTTTTATCAGCCACTTCTTTCCTCCCCCTGTATCTCCGGAACATATCATCCACTTAAAAAAAAAACCCAACAACTAAGCACAAGACATTGACAGTTCACTCACATGTAAAGTTACACCCCCCTATTAAACTCTATGGAGAGGAAAAGCAGAGTGAGGAAACTGGCAGAGGTATGGTGCTGAGCTTTTTTAGCAAAGCTAAACCCCAGAGCTGGAGTCACATCTACACAGCTCAGTGCTGCCATTTAATTTCCTCCATACTGCAGATGCTTCCTGCCAAGTAAGAAATGGAGAGCAGAAATCCATCCTTGTGTACTATATTGTGAAATAGTATTATTCCTAATGTACAGACACACAGAAGAACTTATTCTGAAAAGTTACTTGAAAACGCAATTTTCCCATTAACAAATAAAAACTGAGAGAAAAATATCTATGTAGTAGAACAAACAGCAGTGCCTGCAGACTGCTTATATTGTGGAAATCAATGGCAATAAATTGAGCCAGTCAATTTCCTAGGAAGGTACAAGTGTAGGGCCTTCACAACCGGTCCTTGTTTTTGCAGCATGATCTTCCCTATAATTTTGCTCTTGGATTGCTAGAAATATTTACGAGCAGACATATTTCCAACCAGAATACAAAATAGAAAAGAAAAACACTCAGTCTGCAGAAAGAAATAAGAGCATAGGAATCTCACAAATAAATAGATCTGGTTGACTTTTAAAGGGGCTTTTACATAATAAGATATTTGCTTTAAAACTAGCATGTAAATCTAACACATAAAAGTGCACTGCTGCAGTGTCAAACTTGCAGTGCCATCTGCGATTCTTGGCTACAGTCAGCTGACCAGGGAGTTAGCGCCACATCCCTCCTTACGGCTGTCAAGCTGAGCACAGATATGCGCTTTTGTCACCATATATTACTGATTTTATTGGGATAAAGTATGTCATTGTCAGCCTTGCAAAGGTATAGGCAACAAGTACAGAGCTATTAAAACATAAGGTCAAATTTCCTAACTAGAAACACCAAATTTATCAAAGTGACTCACTCTATGATTTGGCATATATTTACATACTTATATCTCTTTGCCACCTTTTGGTTGGCATATGTTAATCAAATCTTTTCTGCAAAAAAAATTACCTTTCAAAGTCATGCCTACTTTCCCTCTGCCATACCTCACTGTCTAACAATTAATAAAGTGTCTAAAAACAGCACACATTTGGGAAAGAAATGTACGCCAGATCTTTGCCACACTCGCTTAGTAAATCTGCCCCAATGCCTGATCATACAGCATGTGTAAAATGTACATACAACTCCTCAGAACACATTGTAGAATTGCATGCAATATTAATGGAATGTCTAGACACTGTAAAGCAATATATCACCATGGTTGTCTAAGCAATGGTACTAATGCCCACTTCTTCCTAGCTACTCACCAACTGTACTGTTCTAGACAGCAGACATGCTGGGATCCTTCAGAGCAGATGTGCCAAGCACTGCATACAAAGAGCGCCTGCAGGTTTGGCCCTTTTCCAGATGCCGCTGTGTGACACAAACAAAAGGCTGATCTGGGAGGTTTCAGCCACAGCAACATCCCCAGGGTGATTTACTGACCACAAAACTAGCCTCTTGGCAAGAGCAGCTGCTCTTAACTCGTCCTTAACAATGAGGCCTGAAAGGAAGAAGGACTGTTGTAGAACTTCTCCAGCAAGTGAAGCAGGGTACGGACACATTGGACAACAAATTAAAGTAAATGAGCAGTGCAAGCAGTGTACAATAATAAGCCTGGATTTGTCACAGGTTTACCGCTATAGAGGAGCTGGAAGACCGCATGGTCTCATTACTCCTACACTGATTAGAAGCACTTAACCTTCATATTAAACAGTGCAGGTTTCTTTTAGCAGTGCAGGGGCTAATATGCTCAGTTGAGAGCTCCTGGAAGCTTTCCTGCATTAAGGCTCAGCTGTTCACTGTCAACTACTACCATCTCCAACATAATCTGGGCCCTGGAAAGTACTCCTTGACAGAGAATAGCTTATGCTACATGGCTGGAGGTTGTTGGTTGTTATTTGAGCAGGCGGTTGGTGGATTTATCGGTGACTGTTGCTAGGTTTTGGGTGTGTGCCAACACCCCTTCCTCTCCAACTTTGGTCTTACCCCATCCTACATTCCCCAGTGTATACTGCTGTTGTTTGCGAGAGTAGATTTGCATGATTGGTATTTTTATTTATCCCTATTCGGATTACCTTGTTAGTCTGGTTGGTGTATTACGGTACACTAGTACTCCCTTCTTCCCTGGGTGGGGGGAAGGGTACAGACTGAGGGCAGATTCAGGAACTAAGGCAAGGTACATGGCCCTGGCATCTTCACCATCAGAAGTAATCCGGGGAACAGGGAGCTAGCACGCTAATAGCGTTAGGGAAAGGGAAGGATCCCCTGTTGTCGAGACACCCAACAACAGAGTCATGACAATTTTAATATTTTTAAACAGTGTATTTAGTTGTATCTTCGCTTAACATTCAGTAATGGTCAACCATTTAATTCAAAAGTAAATAGCATGGAATTATTACACCTTTAGACATCTTTGTATCAGAATACATTTGATCATTTACACAAATCAGTCCCTATCCTTAAATCTCAGCTCCACATGCAAAGACTAATTATGATCATGGAAGAAAACCAAAGAACCAACACAAAACCTCTCTAGGCTCACCTCATTACCCCCTCCGAATATGCCCAGAAATTAACTAATGTCCAACTTGTTCTCCCTGGTGGTTCAGTAATCTGTGCTTTATCTTTCTACCCTTGCTGTGTTACAAAATCAGTTCTCTATGCACGGAGTGGCTGGTGAGTCTGGGCTTGACTTGTAACATACAGCAGCCCATCAAAAGAGGCACAGTGGCAAGGGGAGAAGAGAGCAGCAGTCCGGACTAATACAGAAAAGGGGGTGGTGTCTCAGACTAGCTCAGACTCTTCATAGACACCATAGCTAAGCTGTAGTTGCAGATCTCACCTGTGACTTAATGGAGCTAAAAGCAGCTCAAACTGATGGAAATAGCAGGAGTATTCTGACTGCTCCATCTCTGCCCACCTACACTGATTGACCAGCTCTTCTCACGATCCTCCTCCCTGTTGCTGACATCTTGCACATGCTCAGAAGCTGCAGTCTCTGTAGATCTACAATTATTGCCCACTTGCAATCACCTATTTTAGGCTAGTAAGACACGTCAATTGACGATATTCAAGTCATGTAGAGCTTATTTACTGGCCTGTTTACACTGGCCAACAAGCAATGATTGGAACAGAATTATTGCTAACATGATCGTTCTGTCCCTATATTAAGCACATTATTGGCAGCACACCACCTGGTTACAGATGTGCTGCTGATAAAAAATGTTATTCATGCATTACATTTCAATCACAAGCCTTTTGCTTGTTTTTGGAGTGATTACCATAATGTTTAAAGCAACAGGTAATCGGGAACGCTTGTTCTCCACCTAATAGCTTGTGTAAAAGAGCCTTAAAGGGGTTTGTCAAGTTTGGAAATTATCCCAATAACTGGTGTGCTGAAGGGCCCTATGCGATTGAGCCATGGTCAACTATACAATGGTGTAGTCCCAAGTTTGGAAGTTATTAGAGATGAGCGAATGTGCTCGAATAAGGTGTTATCTGAGTATGCTCGTGTGCTAACCGAGTGTCTTCGGCGTGCTCAAAAAATACGTTTAAGTCCCCGTGGATGCATGTCTTGCAGCTTTTCGACAGCTGCAAAACACGCAGGGATTGCTGAGCAAACAGGAAATCCCTGCATGTGTTGCGCCTGTCGAACAGCTGTGAGACTTGAAGGCGCAGGGACTCAAACATATTTTTGGAGCACGCCGAAGACACTCGGTTAGCACACGAGCATACTCAGATAACAACTTATTCGAGCACATTCGCTCATCACTAATAACTTCCAAACTTGGGAATACACCATTAAGAAAGAATCCATTTTCCAGAAACACTTTTAATATAAAAACATTTTCTTACACCCTCTGCTACAAGAATTAACATCACCAATGATAACTGCATAATTGTACATTGAATCTTTGGTAGAACATGATAACTTCACTGGACTGGAGGAAGGTCTTGGCTGCCAATCACAGCGCTCTGGGTAAAAGAGAAACGATAAAACCAAACATTGATGAAGCACAGCCTGCTGGACCCTCCCCTTTAAAAAACAACCTATTTGCCAGAAAAATCTGAAATGTCTTTAAAGAACAAAAGTCGTCTAATATCAAGCACTGCGAGTAGTGTTTGAGGAGGTTGGCACTGTGGTGATCGCAGTAGCACATGGTTTTCTTGTGACATCATTTTTAAATTACACAATACATTAGATTATATATAGATTATTATGGGATATTATAAAAAAATAATTTAGTACTATACTGTATGAGATTCCGAATATATTAGTGTTGCTCTATCATTTGTGTAATGAAACCACCATGGTTACTTACCGGTAGCCGGTTTTTCCAGAACCCATGACAGCACCACATGAGAGAGGGATCCGCCCCGCCAGGACAGGAACCTACTGAAATATAAGGGGCGGCACCTCTCCCCCGCTTCAGTTGGATTACAGAGCATTGAGAGGACTTCCCGGTTAGTTACATGTTTATCCAACACCACATCACACAAATACACCCGACTATTGTGCACACCCATACGGTGAAAAAAGGGGGGGGAATATATGGGTGCTGTCATGGGTTCCGGAAAAAACGGCTACCGGTAAGTAACCAAGGTGGTTTTCCCTTCACCCATGACAGCACCACATGAGAGATTTTTGGAGACTTCAAAACACCTTAGGGAGGGACCACCGCTTGCAGCACCCTCCTACCAATGGTCAAGTCAGCCGAGGAGGATAGATTTAATCTATAGTGCTTAAAAAAGGTTGAGGGTGAGGCCCAGGTAGCGGCCTTACAAATTTGCTCAATTGATACCTCTGCCTTTTCAGCCCAGGAGGTCGCCACGGCTCTGGTGGAATGAGCCTTGATGCCATCAGGAATCGGAACACCACTAGCTGAGTAGGCTACACTAATGGCCTCCCTAATCCATCTGGCAATAGTCCCTTTCGATACTCCATAACCTTTCCTGGCACCCTGGAAGGCTACAAATAGGGACTGGGACCTCCTCCACTGGCTGGTTACTGATATACACTCACTGGCCACTTTATTAGGTACACCTGTCCAACTGTGTGTTAAGACTTAATTTCTAATCAGCCAATCACATGGCGGCAACTCAGTGCATTTAGGCATGTAGACATGGTCAAGACTATCTCCTGCAGTTCAAACCGAGCATCAGTATGGGGAAGAAAGGTGATTTGAGTGCCTTTGAACGTGGCATGATTGTTGGTGCCAGAAGGGCTGGTCTGAGAATTTCAGAAACTGCTGATCTACTGGGATTTTCACGCACAACCATCTCTAGGGTTTACAGAGAATGGTCCGAAAAAGAAAAAAAATCCAGTGAGCGGCAGTTCTGTGGCCGGAAATGCCATGTTGATGCCAGAGGTCAGAGGAGAATGGGCAGACTGGTTCGAGCTGATAGAAAGGCAACAGTGACTCAAATTGCCACCCGTTACAACCAAGGTAGGCAGAAGAGCATCTCTGAACGCACAGTGCGTCGAACTTTGAGGCAGATGGGCTACAGCAGCAGAAGACCACACTGGGTACCACTCCTCTCAGCTAAGAACAGGAAACTGAGGCTAAAATTTGCACAAGCTCATCGAAATTGGACAGTAGAAGATTGGAAAAACGTTGCCTGGTCTGATGAGTCTCGATTTCTGCTGCGACATTCGGATGGTAGGGTCAGAATTTGGCGTAAACAACATGAAAGCATGGATCCATCCTGCCTTGTATCAACGGTTCAGGCTGGTGGTGGTGGTGTCATGGTGTGGGGAATTTTTTCTGGGCACTCTTTCGGCCCCTTGGTACCAATTGAGCATCGTTGCAACGCCACAGCCTACCTGAGTATTGTTGCTGACCATGTCCATCCCTTTATGACCACAATGTACCCAACATCTGATGGCTACTTTCAGCAGGATAATGCGCCATGTCATAAAGCTCGAATCATCTCAGATTGGTTTCTTGAACATGACAATGAGTTTACTGTACTCAAATGGCCTCCTCAGTCACCAGATCTCAATCCAATAGAGCATCTTTGGGATGTGGTGGAACGGGAGATTCGCATCAGGGATGTGCAGCCGACAAATCTGCGCCAACTGTGTGATGCCATCATGTCAATATGGTCCAAAATCTCTGAGGAATGCTTCCAGCACCTTGTTGAATCTCTGCCACGAAGAATTGAGGCAGTTCTGAAGGCAAAAGGGGGTCCAACCCCTTACTAGCATGGTGTACCTAATAAAGTGGCCAGTGAGTGTATATTCTAAGAGGGCTCTTTTCACATCTAGATTATGGAATTTCTCATCTCCTGGGTTTTTCGGATTTTCACAGAAGGAGGGGAGGACGATTTCCTGGCTACGGTGAAAATCCGACACCACTTTCGGTAAATAAGCAGGGTCTGTTTTTAGGACAATTCTGTCCTGGTATACCTGGGTATACGGTGGACTAACTGATAGGGCCTGCAGGTCACTTACCCTACGTGCCGATGTAAGGGCCACTAGAATAATGGTTTTTAGGGTAAGATATTTCACTGATAGTTGTTGTACTGGTTCAAATGGTTCCTTTGTGAGAGCTTCTAACACAAGGTTTAAATCCCAGGGAGCCATTTTTTGCGATGGGACTGGTCTAGACCTGTGGCAGGATTTAATAAACCTAGCTATCCATCTGTTTGCCGCTGTTACAATTATATAGAGCGCCTAGCGCTGAAACTTGTACTTTGAGTGTATTTACCGCTAGGCCTAGCTGTAGACCTGCCTGTAAGAACTCTAAGATAGTCTTGATCGGGGGTTCTTGGTCTAATGGTTTCCCCAGAAACTGCAGAAACTTATTCCATATTCTACCGTATATATTAGTTGTTACTTTCTTCCTACTTTTCATCAGTGCAGCCACCAACCCAGGGGAGAATCCTCTATTACTTAAAAGTGACCTTTCAAATTCCACGCCGTCAGATGGAACCCCTTGACTTGCGTGTGGAATACTGGACCCTGAGCTAGCAGGTCTGGAATCTCTGGCAGTACCCACGGATCTGAGAGGGACATTATCTGTAGTAGTGAGAACCATGGCCTTTTTGGCCAGAACGGGGCTATTAAGATCACTCTGGCCTGATCTTCCCTTATCTTTTTCACTACTACTGGGATTAGAGCTACCGGAAGAAAGGCATAACTTAGCTTGAAATCCCACGGAATTTGCAAAGCGTCCACTGCCCATGGCTCTTCCTTTGGGTTCAGTGAACAGAATCTTTTTACCTGCCTGTTGCTTCTGTTGGCAAAGAGGTCTATTATTGGCTCTCCCCAAAGATGTACTATCTTTTGGAACACTACCCGATTCAGGGTCCATTCCCCCTGTTTTAGTGTGCTGCAGCTTAGGAAATCGGCTTGTGTGTTTTCTACCCCTCTGATGTGTAGGGCTGATAGGGAGTGTAGGTGTCTCTCTGCCCTGTGAAAGATCTCGTTGGTTTCGAGCATTAGGGAGCGTGACCTTGTCCCTCCCTGGTGGTTGATGTAGGCTACTGTTGTGCTGTTGTCCGACATAATCCGGACATTGCGGCCTTCTAGAGTGGGCATGAATATCCTTAGGGCTCTGTTTACTGCCCGTAGCTCTCTTAGGTTGGAGGATGCGTTTTGCTCTAGGTGTCCCCAGGGTCCCTGGGCTACCTGTCCCCTTAGGTGCGCTCCCCACCCCGAGAAGCTTGCGTCTATCATCATCACGTCGGACACTGGCTTCTGCCACGATGTCCCTGTTAGTAGGTTTGCTCTGTCTAGCCACCATCTGAGAGAGCCTTTGGTTTTTACGGAAAGTTCCAGCCTTCCTTCTAAACAGCCTTTTAGCGACTTCTGTGCTGATAGGACCTCTGCTTGTAGTTGACGGGTATGAAATTGTGCCCATCTGACCGCTGGGATACAGGCTGTCAGAGTGCCCAACAAGGACATTGCCCCTCTCAGGGTCGTGTGAGGTTGATCTATTGTTGCCAAGATCATATCTCTTACCTTTTCCACCTTGGCGTCTGGTAAGAGACAAATTTGTTGATTTGAGTCCAAGATGAAACCTAAGAACATTTGCCTTTGTAAGGGTTGTAGCCTTGACTTCTTGACATTCACCATCCAGCCGAGATTCCGTAGGGTATCTATCACCCTTTCTACTTGCTCTGTGCAGTGACGTTCTGAGTTGCCCACAATTAGAAAATCGTCTAGGTAGGGTATTATAATTGTGTTGTGGATGCGGAGGAATGCTGTCATCTCTGCAACTACTTTTGTAAACACCCTCGGTGCTATGGATATGCCGAATGGAAGGGCTCTGAACTGAAAATGTTTGAGGTTGCCCCGAATGTAGAGCGCTACCCTTAAGTATTTTTGGTATTCTGAATGGATCGGGATGTGGTAGTAAGCATCCTTTAGATCGACTACCGCCATGAAGCAGTTGTGGTGTAACAGCCTTATAGCTGAAGTCACTGACTCCATTTTGAAGGTTTGGTTCTGTATCCAACGGTTGAGGCCTCTCAGGTTTATAATCGTCCTGAACGAATGATCCGGTTTTTTTATTAGAAAGAGGGGCGAGTAGAAACCCCTTCTTTCCTGTCCTCTTGGGACCTCGATCAGGACATGTTTGTCCAGCAGGCTTAGGATCTCTGCCTCTAAGGCCAACTGTTCTTCTACCCCTCTCCTGACGGGGGTCACCACAAATGATGCTCTTGGCTGTTGAAAAAAGGGGAATTTTAAACCTTCCTTTATGATGTTTAAAATCCAAGTATTGGAAGATATATTTTCCCAGGCCTGACCAAACAGCATCAGTCTCCCCCCCTACGGGGATGCCGGCATCATTGAGGGGACTTTTTTGCGGATGAAGCGGCTCCCCCGAACATGAATCCAGACTCTTTCTTCCTCTTGTCTTCCCATCTTTTCCGATCTCCCGGAGGCCGGCCTCTATTGAATTTCCCCCTCCGAAAGGGCGGTCTTCTTTGATCTCCCTGAAACCTGGGGAAGCCCTTCTTCTTATCACCCGCTTTTTCTAGGATTTCGTCCAGATTTTTTCCAAAGAGAAATTGTCCATCACATGGAAGGGAGCATAATTTGGCTTTTGATTGTAGATCTCCCGGACACCCTTTAAGCCATAATGCACGCCTTGCAACATTTGATAGTCCCGCTGCTCTCGCCGTCAACCTCATGGAATCGGCCGAGGTGTCGGCTAAAAAGGCGGCCGCTCCGTGTAGCAGATACATGTCTCCTAAAATTTTCTCCCTAGACATCTTGGAAGCAATTTTTTCTTCTAGCTGCTGTAGCCAGATCATTAAAGACCGGGCTGTACAGGTACCGGCTATCGCAGGTTTTAGTCCCCCCGCTGTTGCTTCCCAAGCATGCCTTAGGTAGGAGTCTGCTTTCTTATCTAGTGGATCTCTTAGTACTCCTGAGTCCTCTAGGGGCAGGGTCGACCTTTTGGATGACCTGGATACTGCCGCATCGATTTTTGGGACCTTGTCCCATATTTCCGTATCCTTAGGGTCAAAGGGATATCTCCTTTTTGAGGAGGAAGGAAGGCTACCTGATTTTTCAGGCTTCTTCCACTCCCTTTCGATGAGCGCCTGGACTTTTTCATTAACTGGAAAGGTGCGTTTCTTCCTTTCCTGTAACCCACCAAACATTACATCTTCTAGGGATTTGGTCGCTTTTTCCTCCTGAAGGCCCATAGTTGACCTAATGGCTTTAAGGAGACTATCAGTATCCTCAACCGGAAAACACGGTCTGCCCCCTGTGTCACTATCCGAGGAGGAAGAGGACATGCGCTCAGCCTGATATTCGGACGAGGAGGAGTCTGATGAAGAACTTGGGGAGTTTCTTCTACTTTTTTTCTTTTTCTTTAATAATAATTTAAGTGAACCTTCCACCTCTGATTTTATGACAGATCTGAGGTGAGTTGCTAGGCTCGGCACTTCCTCCGCTACTGTTTGCTGTATACAGCTAGCGCAAAGGTTTTTTTGCCAATCTTTCGCTAGGGGGTTCTGGCATATCGCACACTCCCTATTATTTCTTTTGCTCCCTGCTTTTTTGCCTTTCACCTAAGGAAGCAAATAACACACAAAAAGGACCCTATTAATAATGGTCTAACATTCACGAAGATCCACTCACCACCCACAAAATCGGGTACCAGGCTGGAAGGCTGCGCTGGAGCATGTGGTCTGTGTTCTCTCGATCTCGAGGAATCATTTGATCTATGGCTCGGACGGCTGCTGCTCTTACCGCTCGAACGGCCACCGTGCTTCCGTGCCGAGGTCTGCGACGGGGGTAGAGACAGTGGGGACGGTGAGAGTTCCTGCTGTGACCCCATTGTAACAGCCCGGCCGTTCTGCTCCTTGCCTCCTTTAAATAGGCCCCGGTGAGCGATCCTTTTGACCCTCCCCCCTGCGACCGCCGGCCATTCTTCTTTTTTTTTTTTTTTCCTTCTTTTGTGGCCGGCGCCGCACTAGGCGCCATGTCCGTCACGTCCGTGACGTCAGCCGGCGCATACCCAAGCTGCACCGCGCCGCTGACGTCAGGCGCCGGAAGTCGCGCCCGGCTTCCCCTGTCCCAGGGAGAAGGAACGAGCGGGCGCGCACGCAAGGGGAGGCACGGAGGAGCGCCCCGAATGGAGGCCGCCTTACCGCACCCGCACGAAACCGGGGCCTGCTGGAGGAACCCCGGGGACTGCGCTTCCAGGCGCCGACGGCCATCGCTGCAGGTAAGCTGACCTGCTCTTCCCGCGCCGGGACGGCCCTGGGTCCATGTCTTCATCCATGGCAGGCACCGCCGCTGTCAGCCTGGGATCCCGCTCCAGGACAGGAACCCAACTGAAGCGGGGGAGAGGTGCCGCCCCTTATATTTCAGTAGGTTCCTGTCCTGGCGGGGCGGATCCCTCTCTCATGTGGTGCTGTCATGGGTGAATGGAAAATAATGAATGAGCATACCCACGGCAAACACCAAGTAGTCACAGATTTCTTTATTTCCACTTTGTGAAGCTTAAAGGGCATGTCACACTAAGAGATATCGCTAACAATGTCGCTATAAGTTAGTGACGTGCTAGTGATATCGCTGTGTCTGATAGCTCCGACCCGCTCCCCCGCTGGTTATCGCTGATCGCGCGAGAACGCTCAGGACTGTTTCTCGTCGTCAGCTTCCTGCGGCGCTTCCTGCTGTGAGGACGAGCGACGCGTGGAGCCGGGCGGGAGGACGCAGGATCGCCTGGTGGGACAGGTAAGTAGCAATCCCCGTCCCCAGCGATGTCGCTGGTGAGATCTGCCTGTGTGGCAGCTCACTAGCGACCACTTAGCGATGCACCAGCGATCCTGACCGCGTCATATCGCTGGTCGGGATCGCTGGTACATCGCTAAGTGTGACAGTACCTTTAGAGATTATTGCTCTTATTCACACTCAGAAAGCACAAACAATTCAATTGTCACTGGCATTAGTAAGCAGCAACTATAGGGAACTTTCACCACGTACAGCCAAAGAAATCTCCTCTCAAGCTGCATCTGGATCAGTGTTTAAGGCATTCTTCCACTTTTCTAATATGTTTATATGGAGTCTTTATCTTCCATATAAATAGGCATAGAAGGATTGATATTGTACATGCATGCACTTAGACAGCACGGTCACAGCAGAAATCACACCACGGCATACAAGATGTGCACACAATACGCAGGCTCAGCAGAGCAGAAAACAGTCCTTGTGCAAAACCATTTTCTTTGTTAAGTAACCATGTTTAGCCCTGAGGGACAGTCTGAGCAGTGCAGGTTACACAATGTTGTGCCACGGAGCGCCGTGTTACCGCACAGCAAGACACAGCGGCTTGTGTTCTCCTCCACAGACTCCTCAATTTACAACTTGTATTGTAAGTGACAAGGCAGCAAAAGGTTACGGCCTTGGTTTTTCTCATGTTTGCCATTTCTTCTGCTGAATTCAGTTTTCAGTTCTATGAACCTTTTTTTTTTCTTTTTTTTTTTTTTTTTAAACAAGGATAAAGGCAAATATTGATATTTAAAAGACTTTAATACTAGATGTGCAACACTAAAGAGAAAGAAATACATGCATCTGTACTGCATCTGTACTGTTACACACGTAACATTATGGCTGGTCCAAACAATCAGGGCAATTGTTACCACCCACCTTTCGTGTCTACCTCTTTCCTCATAGATTGTAAGCTTGCGAGCAGGGCCCTCATTCCTCTTGGTATCTGTTATGATCTATGTGATTATTGTTATGCTGTAATGTCTAATGTCTGTACAAGTCCCCTCTGAAATGTAAAGTGCTGCGGAATATGTCGGCGCTATAGAAATAAAATTTATTGTTATTACATGGTAAATTTGCAGATTATGATGGATACAGTGACGAACAATATTATATGAATATTTAAAGTCTTTCATGTACTTTATAAAATACTGGGATGCAATAAATTTTCCTTCAGGCAAATAACAAATCTGCCACACAAACGGCGCTGATGACTACACTGACGAAAACCGGTTGCGTTTCCGCCATTTTGATCATAAAAATACCTGCACTTTTCCATCCAGTAAGGCCGGGGTCACATTACCCTATAACACGGCCTAGTGGTATGCGATAAATCATCATGTAGTATTCGGCCAAGTGTTAAACTAGATCTAGGATTATTTTCTCATGCCGATTCGGGATGAGAGAACAATCGCAGCATGCTGCAACTGGCAGCGAGACTCAGCCCCATACAAGTCTATGGGTGCGAGTGAAAACACAAACTGCACTCGGATATCACCTGAGTGCAGTGCGAGTCCCACAGACTCCAGCAGAAGAGAAGGAGAAATTACTTCCTCCGTCTCCTCATTAGCATATCGCAATCGTCGATAAGCATGCCATCATACATCCACTACTTAAAAAACCATCCCTCGACCAAAACTGTGCCGCTAACTATAGACCTGTTTCTATTCTTCCCTTCATCTCTAAACTCCTGGAACGCCTGGTCCACTCCCGTCTTATCCGCTGTCTCTCAGAAAACTCTCTTCTCGACCCTCTCCAATCCGGTTTCCGCTCTTTACACTCTACTGAAGCTGCCCTCACTAAAGTCTCTAATGATCTACTAACAGTTAAATCAAATGGTCATTACTCCATGCTAATTCTCTTGGATCTCTCTGCAGCATTCGACACTGTGGATCATCAGCTCCTCCTCACTATGCTCCGTTCCATTGGCCTCAAGGACACCGTTCTCTCCTGGTTCTCCTCCTATCTCTCTGACCGCTCCTTTACTGTATCTTTTGCTGGTTCCTCCTCCTCTCACCTTCCCCTTACTGTTGGGGTTCCTCAAGGATCGGTTCTAGGCCCCCTCCTCTTCTCCTTGTACACTGCCCCTATTGGTCAAACAATCAGTAGATTTGGTTTCCAGTACCATCTCTATGCTGACGACACCCAATTATACGCTTCTTCTCTTGACATCACGCCAGCCTTTCTATAAAACACCAGCAATTGTCTAAACGCTGTGTCTAACATCATGTCCTCACTATATCTGAAACTGAACCAGTCAAAGATTGAACTCCTTGTGTTTCCTCCCGCTACTAATGTACCTATACCCGACATTGCCATTTCCATGTGTGGTTCTACTATTACTCCCCAGCTACATGCCCGCTGTCTTGGGGTCATACTTGACTCCGAGCTTTCCTTTGTCCCCCATACCCGATCACTGGCTCGCTCCTGTTATCTGCACCTCAAAAACATTTCTAGAATTCGACCTTTTCTTACTTTTGACTCTGCAAAAACTCTGACTGTTTGGCTGAGTTCACACGTGGCGTTTTTTTCGCGTTTCCGCGGCGGTTTTAACCGCGCGATTTTGCCGCGAAAACGTGAAAAATAAGCATCCCATGCATTCCTATGGGATTCCGCAATGCTGTGCTAATGCTGCTGTTTTTACCACGGCGGAATCGCTGCGATCCCGCACCCATAGGAATGCATTGTTCCGCTTACTTCCCGCATGTGGCTGTGCACACCATGAGGAAAGTAAGCAGAACAATTGCAGATGGTACCCACGGTCCGGAGGAGAGGAGATTGTCCTCTGGGCTTTGGGTACCATGTCCCTGTAAAAAATAGAATTTAAAATAAAAAATATTGTTATTCTTACCTTCCGGCGTCCTGCGCAGCCTTCCCGCCTCTCTCCACGCTTCCGTTCCCAGTAATCCTTTGCGATTCGTCCATTCTCGCGGGATCGCGAAGTCTCGCGGTCATTCGCGCGACGTCATCGCGAATTACCGCGAGACATCGCGATCCCGCGAGAACGGACGTCATCGCGGGCATTTTCGCAAAGGATTACTGGGAACGATTGCGCGGGACGTCGGAAGGTAAGAATAAACACCATTTTTTATTTTTTTTTACATTCTTTTACTACTGACGCTGCATAGGCGGCCTCAGTAGTAAAAAGTTGGTCACACTCGTCAAACACTATGTTTGACGAGTGTGACCAACCTGTCAATCAGTTCTCCAAGCGATGCTACAGATCGCTTGGAAAACACTAGCATTTTGCAAGCTAAATACACTTGCAAAATGCTAGTTTTTCCGCGGGAAAATCACGGGAATTTAAAATGCGATTTTCCCGCGGAATGGAATTCCGGAATTCTCGCGGTAATTTCCGCGAGAGTTCCGGTACGTGTGCACTTAGCCTTTCTCTTATTCTTTCTCGTCTCGACTATTGTAACTCCCTTCTAATCGGTCTCCCTCTTACCAAACTCTACCCCCTCCAATCTGTCTTGAATGCTGCTGCCAGGATCATATTCCTCGCCAATCGTTACACCGATGCCTCTACCTTGTGCCAGTCATTACACTGGCTACCCATCCACTCCAGAATCCAGTACAAACTTATTACCCTCACCCACAAAGCTCTTCATGGCTCAGCACCCTACATCTCCTCCCTTGTTTCAGTATACCACCCTATCCGCGCCCTCCGTTCTGCTGATGACCTGAGGTTAGCATCCTCAATAATCAGAACCTCCCACTCCCGTCTTCAAGACTATACACGTGCTGCGCCAATTCTTTGGAAGGCACTTCCCAGGTCAATACGATTAGTCCCCAATCCCCACAATTTTAAGCGTGCCCTGAAAACTCATTTATTCAGACTGGCCTACCGCCTCAACACATTAACCTAATCTATCCCCATGTGGCACAGTCAAAAGCTTTTTACCATAACCAGGTTCCCCGCATCATGTTCCCACATGCTTTATTCATCCATTAGCCCTCTGCATCTGTACTGTTACACATTTAACATTATGGCTGGTCCATACAATCAGGGCAACTGTTACCACCCACCTTTCGTGTCTCCCCTTTTTTCCTCATAGATTGTAAGCATGTGAGCAGGGCCCTCATTTCTCTTGGTATCTGTTATGATCTATGTGATTATTGTTATGCTGTAATGTATATTGTCTGTACAAGTCCCCTCTGAAATGTAAAGTGCTGCGGAATATGTCCGGCGCTATAGAAATAAAATTTATTATTATTAATCGATGCCATATGCTAGTGTAAACGTACTGTCACACTTAGCGATGCACCAGCGATATGACGCGGTCAGGATCGCTGGTGCATCGCTAAGTGGTCGCTAGTGAGCTGCCACACAGGCAGATCTCACCAGCGACATAGCAGCGGTCGGAGGTCGTTACTTACCTGTCAGACAAGGCGATCCTGACGTCCTCCCGCCTGCGTCCAAGCGTCGCTCGTCGGCGCCACAGGAAGCTGACGACGAGAAACGGTCCAGGACGTTCTCGCGCGATCAGCGATAACCAGCGGGGGAGCCGGTCGGAGGTAAGTATCAGACATAGCGATATCGCTAGCAATATCGCTGCTACGTCACAAAAACCAGTGATGTTATAGCGATATTGCTAGCGATATCGCTTAGTGTGACAGGCCCTTAAGAATGACGAAATCTGCAACAAAGGCCGATTAGAGGTTAAACCACAGGCAGGAGCAGAGACGAAGCTGTCAAAACAGGTTATGCATAAGATATCCTTCAGCTATCTAAGCTGTGCACACATGGTGCGTTTTCGCAGAATTTTTTCCAAGTGAAAATGGGCCAAAAACGCTAGGGAATCCTTATGCCAGATAATTCAATGAGAATCCCGAAGTGCTGTGCACATAATCCAAAATTTTCCATTTGAGTACTTGCAGTGTGTTTTTTTCTGCAGCATGTCAATTCTTTGTGCGGATTTCCGGCGTTTTTCACCCATTGATTTCAATTGAGTAAGTTAAAGCCGCTGCAAAAACGCAGGTATAAAAATATTTGTAGATTTGCTGAGTTGTTAAGGACTTCCTATGGCGTATCCCACGCTGTCATCTGTGGTGTGACAGTGCAAGAAACACCGGCAGTACTAATCGTCTGTAACGTTACTGCCGGCAATATCGTTCCCGTCAGTCAGAGCACTGCGGGGTCACGCTGTCAGAAGTCAGTGTGACCCCGCAGCTGTGACTATGACCTGCAGTAAAAAGCTTACCGCAAATAACCAGCATCCGCTGATGAGAGACTCCTACTCATCAGGCTTCATCTGCCACTGATAACCATGATAGCAGGCAACACTGTTGGGAGAAGTAGGCTCTCGCCAGCCATCGCCTGTGCTCAAAGTTAAAGAAAAACTTAATCACATTAAATTGTGCCCTTGTATTCTATAAAAAAATTTAAAAGTTAAAAAAACAACACATACTCACCTTAAATGCACAATCCCTGATGCCCATGTCTCCTGTAAACAATCAAAAATAAGAAACAACCATATACTTTCCTGTCTGCCATAATCCAGAGCGTCCCACAGCGATCTCGCTTGTTTTAAGTCACATTGTCCTCATATTGACAGGAGCGTCATCGCTCCTGCAGAGTGTATAGCGCTGAGCTGCCATGAGAGAGGTCACACAAGTTCATCAGCTGATGAGCTCCGGTGATATCACGCAGCAGTGGTGCCGTAAGTGAGAACTTTCTCATGCAGCGGTGGTGCGGTATGTGAGATCACTGTGGCTCATCAGATGAACTCCGGTGAACGTTCTCACCGCAGCTCAGTGCTATACACTGCAGGAGTAATTACCTCCTTTGTCAGTGTGTAGCCGGCTGTCCTTGAGATCAGTCACCTCAGTGACTGCTCTCAAAGTCATCAGAATTTTTGTGGGACATTATGGATTATTAACTCTGCGGACAGGAGAGGAATATTATCAATTTAATTCTGTTACAGGAGGCCATGGCTTCAGTGGATTGGGCGATGACGCAAGTATGGTATAATTTAGATTCAATAAAAGGAGTCTGTCATTTTTTTTTAAAATGACAGTCTATGTAGGTTAATTCTGTTAATGCTTCTACATAGGATGATAATGTGTGTGTGTATTTATTTAACTCTTTACTTACCAGTTTAGTAATGAGGATGTCTGGCTTACACCTCTTCATTACTAAACCTAGGGCTTGGAGTTAGCTGCTGACACCAGGCCTTAATCACATTACCCTGATGCCAAAGCATGAGAATGAAAAAGAAGGTTTTGAACCAGAAATTACGTCACAAAACAAATAATTTTTTTAAATATCTTTTTTTTAGCTCAAAAAAGCATTCACAGTTGTACAAAAATGCATGCAAAAAAAAGGCATACAAAACTGTAGCTAAAAATTAAGCCTTTTTGCTGCAGCCCTTTTTCTGCCAAGAGATGCAGAAAACTTGCAGAAATTTCTCCAAGCAAATACTCAACGTGTGCACATACCCTAACAATCCTGAACAGCAAATCCGCACAGTACAACATAAGAAACTTATTATACCTCTGCATAGTCAGGTCCATTTATCATTACACATCCCCAACAGATATGTCTATGAGGTAAGTCAGGCATACATCTGGTATGCAGTCCACAATCCGGAGGACTGAACACACACATCAACTCATCCAACCACTTTTCCATGCAAGAATAACTAGCGCCATGGCTTCTGTTTATTCTTTCTAATGACTTGCTAATAGTGTCCATCCGAATTCATCTAATGTTATTGTATAATTAAAAAGAGAAGCAACAGGCAGCATGAATCAGAGTCTGGTAGCAAAACTGCAGCCAGGTATATTATCTGAAGCACTCTGACCATTCAGAGAAAATCGTTTCAAATTCACAACATGTCAGTTTCTCTTGTGGGTACGCCAAGATTTATATGCTGATTTTTCCCATAAACTTTCATTAGATGTGGAAAATCCACAGGTAAAAACGCACATGCGTTTTTAGGGCATTTTGGCTGCGGAAATGCTTAAAATCTGCACATAACTTTATTAATAAAGTTTTGCCAAAACCAAATACCAGAAAGTATCAAAAATAAAGCAGAGTTAAAGCATGATATACCAACCAGAAAGACAAAAATGCAGTCTCAAAAATGCAGTAAAAAAATGCAAGCAACCTAACTGACTTCATAGGTCCAGGAATGGTACAGAAAATCTGCAACATGAAAAACTCACTAAAAGCTCACCATAGGACAATGTAAAGATCCAGTCGGGGACCTTAGGGAGAGATCGGATTATTCTGTCCCCACCCCCCTTTTAGCCGTGTTCTCGGTTAAACTGCTCCAGGTGATTGACAGGTCTCTCCCGAAATATCAGACTGCAACCAAGTAGTTAACCCGATTCATGGTGCCCATAGTTTGAGTAGCATGAATGGACTGACAGCTTCCCTTTAGGATAAGAAAAATAAATTCCCTAAGGGATAGCATATAACATGACTGTGCCCAAAGCCTTATCTGTCACTCATTACGTTTAACACGTGATCTTGAAAAATGATTTGGAAAATAGAAAGCCACCATTTTGACAGTACATTTTTTGACTCACCTAAAAATTACTAACGAAAAGTCATTTTATAATAAAACGATTACCGTAGATTAAAGCTCAGAGACAGACACACAAAGAAGTCTCACATCCTAAGCATCGGATTACAGTCCAGCAATTTGCAGAAATCAAAGTTGGCATTAAGTGCTGTGAGACACACTTTCTTAATCCTTTTCAAACAATGGTGGGCTGTCACAATCAACAGCCATGAGAAGCGATCAAAGGTTACACATTAATCCAGGGGACAGAGCTCTTGGCACCACTAGTGCAGCTAGTTTAGGTCCAACGCATTCCTCCATACTACAGACATAATGTAGCTGTGCACCACTATTGAGGTCACTCTGAAATATCCTTATAAGAAAGTCAGTTACAAGACGTGTCAGAGGAAAGTGGCATCTAGAAAAGAAATACCAGGAGAACAGAGCTGTGTGCAAGTCTCAGATGAATGCTATGTTCACATGTCCAGCAGTGATCTGATAGAGCAGATCCAGCAGAAATACTTTGACAAAAAAAAGTTACACAACTTTTTAGTTCTTTTTTAAATGTATGATCTCTGCTGGATCCATTTTTTTTTTTTTTTTTTAAACATTGAAGTCTATGGAAAACAAATCTGTTAATTAGCCATCCGTTTTCCTTTCTTTTGTAATGGATCCATTTTTTGCTTACTGGATCCATCAGAGATCAGTTATTTAAAAACAGACTTAAAGATGTGTCTGCACTACTCTTGCCAATGGATTACTGCTCGATTCATTCTAACGGCTCATTACTGGACATGTGAACTTAGCCTAAACCACAGTGCTAACTACTGAGCCACAGTGAGGCATACATATATTTGACCCTAACAAGGCACTATGGACACGCTGTCAACATAGGTAGTATCTATTTCCAACTAATCACAGTGGAAGGCAAATACATACACATGTACTTCTAGTGGTTTTCTACTAGGATTTGTGATGCAACCTCAATATTGTGATGCTGTGTTTATCCCAAAACATTACTATTCTTATAGGATATTCCATAGACCGCAGCATGTGATTTACCACATACGACTTTATAAATTGCAACATTGCATGTAAAGGCAATGTAGATACACGTCCGATTCGACGGTGCAATTTAACGGGAGTCTGGAAATTCTTCACTATCAATGGGCCGTAACAGGGCTGGTAATAGAAGTGCATGCGGCCCCTGATTTCCTATAGATGCATAGACAGTTTTAATCCTGCCAGAAACCTACAGGGAACAGTAAAGATTTAGGACTCTCCCTTGTTTTGGCTCTATTTAATACATAGCAATACATTTTTTTTCTTTAGACAAGACCAAGTGTGAATTGGGTTTAGAGTCACCTCTCTCCTGTCCTGTAGAAGGAGGGCTCTAATAAAAGGTTTACGCCATCCATACAGCTTGTTAGCTGAAAGAAGTTATAACAGACGTTTCCTGTACACTCGTTCTTTGCCCAGGAAGGTTGTCGTTTAGGATGACTACATGTTAAAATTAATGAATGCCATAAGTTAAAATAGCAGTTCACAAATGGATCTTTGACAAAATGTTTGGTTTAGTGTTAGCTGCCCTTGTACACAAAGGACAGTGGTCAGCTGAACGATGGTTAGGCTGGCAGCTGTCTCTCCCGAGTCCTCCATATACAGGAGCACTTCCACTGCAGAGCTCCCGTGTTCTCTGTCATTGCCAGACTCTTCTGATAGCAGATTATCTCATTGAGATCAAAAGGATTAGCAGCTTGAAATCAGATTTGCTGGATCCTCCTCCGGGACACATTTTGCTGGAGAAGAGTCAGTAGACTATACACATTAGACTGTTGGCCGACCCCACAGATATCAGCGATTCCTTTTACGTTAGCATGGCTGTGGAGTCGGTAAGCCAAACCATTGACTCCCAACTCCAATTGCACAGCTCTGGTCACTACTGAGCATGTACATAAAATGCAGCACAGATTCATCTCAGCTAAAAGCAGAGATCCTTAGATCAGGACTTTTCGTAATTTTCCCAAACTATTATGAAAATATTTATATCACACCCTGCACTGAACTACTGTACCCAATTTATAAAATATATTTAGGAGCTGGAATCGTCCGAATCAGTCCATTTAATACCGACTTAGACACTCCACAGCCCTGGATGTTAGACTAATGTCTATGGGGGTCTTTGATCCAATTAATAGAATTCAAATTTATGATTCTGGATGAACGACTTTTAAACACCTGCACCCAACAAGATTTTAAAAGTTGATCTGCGTGATCATATTTTTTTTCAACTTTAATCTGCTTTCAGTCATTGACAAGAATGCACTACCAGTCGGTGGATAATGGCTCAAATCCATGCAAAGTCTCAAAGGTATGGCCAGCTTTATATGCACAGATTAGCTGCTTATGCAAGAACCCTGAGGCCACACTACACCTCTGTCCTCATGACAACACTTCCTGCAAATAAAGATGTGGACATTGAAGCAGATAGAGATTTGTTACCAATGCTCCTATGAGAGATGTAATTAGTTTGTACAAGAGGTGTTGTCATAGGGATTACAGAGCAGAGATACAGCATAGATTCAGGACTGTAAGGTTAAATACAAATATCATGGCAAAGTAGAAAATCAGTACAAAATACTTTCCTAAGTCGTACATATCCACGTATGAATCTTAATAGAACAGACTGCATAACATTAGGATCACCAAAGAATCCCACATTGTAATTTGGCTTTCCTCTGTTATGCTCACCTCTGTGTGGGTGACATTTCTGTATTGGGATGCAGGGTAGGAGACAAGAACTGCTCATTCACACTCTGCTCACTGGCTGACCTGCTGCTCCCATGGGAGTTAGAAGCACAAAGCGGCCTCTCCATGTCAAGTGTGCTGGCGGCAGCGACAGGCTCTGTACACTGCATATCAATGCACGGCCTGTTAACCATCAAGTGCCAACAGCCAGGGGGAACAACACAGCATTCTGCCAGCAAAAATAAAGCTCCATGGACTAAGAGCCAAAAGGTCAACTTCTCTCCAAGTTAACTTAATGGTTACTCCACATCCTAACATGCCGGCTCAGAGCAGTGCTTCAATGGACATTACTATCACAGATCCTAATTAACAGTTAATTGCTGCTAATTAGAGGCAAGTAGGGTTATGAATGTAAAGGCCCCGTCACACTAAGCAATATCGCTAGCAATATCGCTATAATGTCACTGTTTTGTGACGTTATAGCGATATTGCTAGCGATATCGCTATGTCTGATACTTACCTCCGACCGGCTCCCCCCCGCTGCTCATCGCGCGAGAACGGCCTGGGCCATTTCTCGTCGTCAGCTTCCTGCTGGGCTTCCTGTGACGCCGACGAGCGACACGTGGACGCGGGCGGGCGGACGTCAGGATCGCCTCGTCTGACAGGTAAGTAGCGATCGCCGACCGCTGCTATGTCGCTGGTGAGATCTGCCTGTGTGGCAGCTCACTAGCGACCACTTAGCGATGTACCAGCGATCCTGACCGCGTCATATCGTTTGTCGGGATCACTGGTGCATCGCTAAGTGTGACAGTATCTTAAGTGAGATCGCTAGCGATATCGCTGCTGCGTCACAGATTGTGACGTAGCAGTGATATCGCTGCTGCGTCACAGATTGTGACATAGCAGCGATATTGCAAGCGATATCGCTATGAGTGATACTTACCACCGACCGGCTCCCTCGCTGGCTATCGCTGATCGCGCGAGAACGTCCTGGGAAGTTTCTCGTCGGCCGCTTACTGCTGGCGCCGACGAGCGATGTGTGGACGCATGCGGGAGGATGTCTTCATCGCCGCGTCTGACAGGTAAGTAACGACCGCTGCTGCATCTCTGGTGAGATCTGCCTGTTTGGCAGCTCACTAGCGACCATTTAGCGATGCATCAGCAATCCTAACCGGGCTGTATTGTTGTCAGGATCGCTGGTGCATCACTAAATGTGACGGTACCCTAAGGTTATTGTAACAACCCTGCTGGTATCACTGCATGGCCTCCCATCCCCCGCACACCAACTTACTTTCTGCTTCAAGCCATGCTATGAATTCTGTCTGTTGCCAGCCCTGAACTCCATGTGCTATGCCTCTTGTTTTCCTGCTTGCTCTCCATGTTTACTGACTGTGTGTATAGGGAGGCGGCGCCTGAACTCTCTGGTTCTTATGCAGTCAGGGTGCACCTGACTAATGGGTCCCTGACCAATTACCTAGAGCCCTGGACTACTTAACCCTGCCACATCCACTGAAACATTGCCTGTGCAATGTCTAAACTCAGCTCCTTGCTGCTGAGCAGGGTGGATAAAAATCAATGTTTTTTCAAAAAAAAAATTAAATCGGATTTTTTTTTTTAATTTAAATCGGTTTTTTTTTTTTTTTTAAATCGAATTTTTTCTTATTTAAATCGGATTTTTTTCAATAAACTGCTTTTTGAGGAGAATATTTTACCATCCAAAGGTTCTTACATCATGAGATAAAGCTGAGTTGTTTAACTCAGTAGAATAAAGGCTGTATATGTGTAACATTCACAATGCCATGCTCTTCCAGAGGTTTCTGTAGGATTAGTGGGCAGTTTCTCTCCTATATTATCACAGACGCTCGCTTTACTTACGCAGTTCTCAAAACTGAATTTGACTCCGCAGAGGTCCCAGCCTCTTCTTCACGGCAAAAATGTTACAACATGAACAGAGTTGAGAAAAAGACCTTAATCCTATTGTTCAACAAACCTATGAATACAGAATCAACCCCTTCAGTGCCAAGTCCAAGAAGTTAGACAATATGTTTCTGATTGTTTGGAGTGGAATAGATCTGCACAACACAAGAAGAATGTGAATCTAAGTGTGAGGAGGAGGAAGGGCAAGCAGACAAGAAAATGAAAGTGAAACTTTGAGCACAATACTGCAGCATAGCCACAGACAGACAAGTCTGGATCTGTTTGTGTGTACGATCGGAGGTTTATTACATTCTTTCCTTATAATGGCAGCAGGCCGTAAAAGAGACCCAGTTTGGGAATATTTTAATGAAGCTCCTTCGCCTATCGGTAAGGCAGGCATGCATGCAAAATGCAAACGATGCAACAAAGAGATGCAAGGCCTGGTGGCGCGAATGAGGCAACATCATGAGAAGTGCGGTGATGAAGATGACCAAAGAAACACTCCTGAACAGGCAGGATCTTCAGGTTGGTAAACATTTTTATTGAATCCTATTTCTAAAGACTGAACTGTCATGTGTGAGAAAAATTATATTTCTTATTATTACTGCATGTTACTGTCATTTGGTACAGTTATGAAGAAAAACAAATATTCCTTTTGGGGCAGGGGCAGTGATGTGTTGTGTACAATAAGCAGAAATTGTATAAACAATAAAATAACAGCATTGACTTTTTTTGTTTAGGGGAATTCATGGATTCTGGAAACTATCCACCTCCAAGATCACCATAATCCTGTTCTACAGTTTCAGAGTTATCCATCCAGGATAGTGCTTCATTAGCAGCAGCAGCATCATCATCAGACACCCACAGCCACATATCACCATCACCCAAAAGGAAGAAAAAACCTTTACCTCCTGGAACCACCATAGATAGGTTTGTGATAAGAACTAGCAGATTAGAAAAAGAGTTGATTGATGAAAAAATTGCCCAGTTTATTTATGCAACGAACTCTTCTTTCCGTCTGACTGAGAACCCACATTTCATTAATATGGTTCAGTCACCGAGACCAGGATACAGTCCACCCAGCAGAGCTGATGTTGCAGGGAAACTGCTGGATCAAGTGTATGACAGAGAAATGGAGCAATGTGCAACAGCTCTGGAGGGTAAAATTGTTAACCTAAGTATTGATGGGTGGAGTAATGTCCACAATGATCCTATTGTATGTGCTTGTATAACAACAGAAGAAGGTAAAATCTTCCTTGCACAAACAACTGATACGTCAGGAAATGCACACACAGCAGAATACTTACAAGAAGTGGCAGTAAAAGCTATAACGACATGTGAACAAAAATTCAAATGTCTAGTACGCAGTTTGGTCACTGACAATGCTGCAAACGTATCCAAGATGAGAAGAGATTTAGAAGAGCAGGGAGGGAATACAAAGCTGCTAATAACATATGGTTGCAGTGCTCATTTGCTGCACCTCTTAGCCAAAGACTTAAGTGTTCCAGAAATAAAGGCTAATGTTGTTGAAATTGCTAAATACTTCCGTAATAATCATTTTGCTGCAGCAGCTCTGAAAAGGATGGGTGGAACCAAGCTAACGCTCCCACAAGATGTTAGATGGAACTCTGTGGTGGACTGTTTTGAGCAGTATATCAAAAACTGGCCTATTCTGATGACACTTTGTGAAGAAAATCGAGATAAAATAGATGGCACTGTCACGGCCAAAATCCTCAACATTGGGCTTAAGAGAAATGTTGAACATATGCTGAGCTTCCTGAAACCCATCTCTCAAGCTTTAAACAAAATACAGAAAAATAGCTGTTTTATTGCGGATGCTGTTGAAATTTGGAAGGAACTGAATGAACACTTAAAAACAGAACTACACATGGACAGAATTAAATTACAAGCAGTATACAAACGAATGGGACAAGCACTGACTCCAGCTCATTTTTTGGCAAATATTGTCAATATCCAATATCAGGGTCAAAACCTAAGTGCTGAGGAAGAGGAGTTAGCTATGACATGGGTATCCAGCAATCATCCATCTTTAATGCCAACTATAATAAACTTCAGAGCTAAGGGGGAACCATTCAAGAAATATATGTTTGCTGAAGATATTTTAAGGAAGGTCACACCAGTAAACTGGTGGAAGTCACTTAAGCGCTTGGATTTAGAGACTGTTCAAGTAATGATTTCACTTTTAACAGCAGTAGCTTCTTCTGCAGGCGTTGAAAGAATATTCTCTCCCTTCATTCTAAATTGAGAAATCGGTTGGGACCCAATAAAGCAGGAAAGCTTGTTTTTCTTTTCCAGATTATGAATAGGAACAAAGAAGATGATGATGAAGATGACGACAAGTGAGCTACAGAGGACAGCAGGGACAGTAGTATTTAAGTTTTTCATGTGTCGGCTGGGCTGACAGTCTAAGTTTCTTAAAATAAATATATTTATTGTTTAGCCAAATTAGTTAACAAACATGGATGTTTGTTTAAGCAAATAACTTATGCTGTAATGTTGTTATTGTTTCAGTTGAATAAATCTATTTAAATTGTTATTAAGGTCAGGATTATTTTTCTCCTTCCTAAGTACATCAGAACAGTGGTGTCCAAATATGAATGATTAACCCATTAAACTGGGGAGAAAAAAGTAATATAAAAAGTGATTCTAAAAATCTTCATCTACTTGCATGTTAAAGTAGCAAGAACTAGTTTAGGTAGAAACTTTGATTTAAATCACAGATTTAAATCAAGCCTTACTGACTAGTGATTTAAATCGTGATTTAAATCAGTTAGATTTAAATCAAATCCACCCTGCTGCTGAGCCAGCCAGGCCCTGTCCTATGTCTTGCCTTCTCTGAAGGCTCTTACTGCGTATTCTTGTGTCTTCGTACCTTGCCTAGCATTTCTCTGTCCGCCTGCCAGGAGGCAGAATATCCTGGCCCTTGTGTCTTTGTCCCTGTGTCTCTGTCTGAACTCAGTCTTACCACTGTCTGTCAGTCTCCTTCTCTGTGGTTCCTTCTCTGCCGTGTCTTTCCTTGTGTCCTCCCTATCTGTGCGTCTGCTCGGCTCCCTAGCCGCTCTGCCTGCTCGGCTCCCTAGCCGCCCAGCCTACGCCGCACTCCTGCGGCTCAGCCTACTCCACACTCCTGCCTATATCCATACCTGCACCTCCTGTGTGAACAGGTCTAAATCCTGTTTCAGCATACACCACTCCCTCCTGCCTTCACCTGCTGTGTGAACAGGTCCCTACCTGCTCCTTCTCATACCATGCCAATCTGTCCTGTGTCTCCAAGCCGTGCCCGCCTGTCCTGTGTCTTCAAGCCGTGCCCGCCTGTCCTGTGTATCCAAGCTGTGCCCGCCTGTCCTGTGTCTCCAAGCCACGCCTGCTTGCCCAGTTTCTCAGCCGTGCCTGTCGTGTCTACCTGCCTGCCTGTCTATAGCTTCTGTCAAAGTGACTTGTCCCCGAGTGGGACCAGCAGCCACAGCCAGACACCACCCTGGAGTGGCACCCGACAGCTATCTGCCGCACAAGCCTGACCTCCCCATCAGAGGCTCCAGTGAAGACCGAGGTAGCTGTCGTAGTCACTCCCCTTCCAGGGTAGTCTGGTTTGTGGTCCAGTGGGGCCACAAGCCCCCGGCTCACGACATTCAGCCAAGGTGCGAGCATGACAGTTATACACACTATTGATCCCAGCTAATAAGGTGCTGATCACTGCACTGACCGAGGTTTGGGGACAGAACCAACTAATAACATTGCTCCCATGAAATGCCAACATGAACACTGATATTAGACTAATTCACACTGTGTTCCAGTAGTGCTCTGATAGCTTCCATCTAAATCCCTGAAAAACAGCATCAGACGTGCCCCTGATGGAGACATTCATTACAATAAGACAGTTCAAATGGACTCTTGTGCGACTTTGTGGCGGAGTCCATCTTTTCAGAAAGGCACTAGAAAGCAGTCGAATACACTCTTGTGCACATCTGAAAGGACGGGGAAACAAAGATTATTTAAACTCTGCGTTTACCAAGGAGTGTACCGAGCCTAAGGGTATGTGGCGTCATCTAGACGCTTGTTCAATCCCCACGCTTTCCCAGGCGAAGCCGCTGTAGGAAAACGCCAAGAGGCAACTTCGCAAGTGGCTCTGCCGCCATTCATACAGCGTATTTGCCAGTGGCCGCTTTCATTCATAGAGAGACGCAGGAACAATGAGCATGCAATTGTTTCTTACCACTTCACAGTTTCCGATCCCTGAAGCGGTTAAAAGAAGAAGTGACAAAAACGTGCATAGCAATGCTGTTTTGACATTGCTGTTTATTAAGTTAATTTTATGGCGTGCTTTTCAGGGGTATTCTAGATGGGCTCTGCCTGAATAAGAGGCTGTGTGCATATACGCAAAGAGTCACAGACTGCCTTATAACTCAGACAGGGATTACAACGCAAAGCTCGGACTGGCCGACAGCTCTCCTGATCCGAGCGTGACAGCATGTATTTCTATGCAGCAGTCATGTTAAAGCTGGGAGAGCCATAGACAAGTCCAAGCATTGCATTGTGATACCAGTCAGAGTTAGACAACCGTCGGACTCTTCCTTTAGTCTTAAGGGTATGTACACACGTTGCTGATTTTGATGCGTTTCCGCAGCGTTTTTGGAAGCGCGGAATTGCATCAAATCCGCAGTGTAGAGTGCACATCATGTTAATCAGTGAGAAATCCAAAAACGCTGTGCACATGCTGCGGGAAAAAACGTGCCGCATTGAGGGTTTGTGCACACGTAAGCGTTTTTTCGCGTTTTTACCGGCAAAAACGCTTAAAAAACGCTTACAAGAAGCATCCCATTCATTTTTAATGAATTCTGCACTTTTTGTGCATATTGATGCGTTTTTTTCCGCGAAAAAAAAGGCATTGTGGTAAAAAACGCAGCATGCTCATTTATTTCGTGGAAAAATCCGCATTTCTAACTATTTTCTATGAGACTGGGGATGCTCCGGAAAAAACGTGCGAAAAAAACGCACGTTTCCTGGGAAGGAGTGAGGTGTGTGTGTGTGTGTGTGTGTGTGTATATATATTTGTGTATCACCAACCAATCACGAAGCAGCAGAGTGGGACACCAACCAATCACGAAGCAGCAGAGTGGGACGCGGTTGGAGAGTGGGACGCGGTTGGAGAGCAGGGCTGAGGACGGATACAGCAGGACAGTGCATGGAGAGCGGGGCTGTGAGGAAGACATTCTTCAGGAAAGGGGCCGAATAGTGCCGGCACCCTCCCAGTCCTGTCCCAGCTCAGTCGGCGCTCCCCGTCGCCAACTGCGCTATTCCCCCTCTCCCCTGCAGCTTCCCGGCCTAAATTTAGTCCCCGGCTTCTACTGCGGACTACTACAGCGCTAGGCCACGCCCCAGCAGGCCGCCCAATCACATGCGCTGTGGAGGAAGGAAGACAGCGGGGCTGTAGAGCAGGGGTCTCAAACACGCGGCCCCTGAGGCAGGTATCTGCGGCCCGCGGTGCACCACATGTCTCACTCCCTGAGGCAGGGGGAAGGCACGCATTCAGGAGCGGCGATGGCATTGGCTGTTCTGTGTGCACACACTGCACAGGACCTGTGATGAGGTCACAGGAGGGGGAGAAGTCACGGGTCACATGATCAGGGGCCTCAGTGCACACACTGCACAGGACCTGTGATGAGGTCACAGGAAGGGGAGAAGTCAGGGGTCACATGATCAGGGGCCTCAGTGTGTGCAGGACGGACGCTGCTGCCTGTGTGCTGGTTGTCATGGTACTGGATGAAGGCAAGTTTATGCATGGGGTCAGGAGGGGTTTACAGGGTGGATGGAGCAGAGCCCTGTGTGCACGAGGTGTACGGAGCGGAGCCCTGTGTGCACGAGGTGTACGGAGCGGAGCCCTGTGTGCACGAGGTGTACGGAGCGGAGCCCTGTGTGCACGAGGTGTACGGAGCGGAGCCCTGTGTGCACGAGGTGTACGGAGCGGAGCCCTGTGTGCACGAGGTGTACGGAGCGGAGCCCTGTGTGCACGAGGTGTACGGAGCGGAGCCCTGTGTGCACGAGGTGTACGGAGCGGAGCCCTGTGTGCACGAGGTGTACGGAGCGGAGCCCTGTGTGCACGAGGTGTACGGAGCAGAGCCCTGTGTGCACGAGGTGTACGGAGCAGAGCCCTGTGTGCACGAGGTGTACGGAGCAGAGCCCTGTGTGCTCGAGGTGTACGGAGCAGAGCCCTGTGTGCTCGAGGTGTACGGAGCAGAGCCCTGTGTGTTCGAGGTGTACGGAGCAGAGCCCTGTGTGTTCGAGGTGTACGGAGCAGAGCCCTGTGTGTTCGAGGTGTACGGAGAAGAGCCCTGTGTGTTCGAGGTGTACGGAGAAGAGCCCTGTGTGTTCGAGGTGTACGGAGCCCTGTGTATACGAGGTGCACGGAGCGGAGCCCTGTGTGTACGAGGTGTACGGAGCAGAGCCCTGTGTGTTCGAGGTGTACGGAGCAGAGCCCTGTGTGTTCGAGGTGTACGGAGCAGAGCCCTGTGTGCTCGAGGTGTACGGAGCAGAGCCCTGTGTGCTCGAGGTGTACGGAGCAGAGCCCTGTGTGTTCGAGGTGTACGGAGCAGAGCCCTGTGTGTTCGAGGTGTACGGAGCAGAGCCCTGTGTGTTCGAGGTGTACGGAGAAGAGCCCTGTGTGTTCGAGGTGTACGGAGAAGAGCCCTGTGTGTTCGAGGTGTACGGAGCCCTGTGTATACGAGGTGCACGGAGCGGAGCCCTGTGTGTACGAGGTGTACGGAGCAGAGCCCTGTGTGTTCGAGGTGTACGGAGCAGAGCCCTGTGTGTTCGAGGTGTACGGAGCAGAGCCCTGTGTGTTCGAGGTGTACGGAGAGGAGCCCTGTGTGTTCGAGGTGTACGGAGCGGAGCCCTGTGTGGACGAGGTGTACGGAGCGGAGCCCTGTGTGGACGAGGTGTACGGAGCGGAGCCCTGTGTGGACGAGGTGTACGGAGCGGAGCCCTGTGTGGACGAGGTGTACGGAGCGGAGCCCTGTGTGGACGAGGTGTACGGAGCGGAGCCCTGTGTGGACGAGGTGTACGGAGCGGAGCCCTGTGTGGACGAGGTGTACGGAGCGGAGCCCTGTGTGGACGAGGTGTACGGAGCGGAGCCCTGTGTGGACGAGGTGTACGGAGCGGAGCCCTGTGTGGACGAGGTGTACGGAGCAGAGCCCTGTGTGGACGAGGTGTACGGAGCAGAGCCCTGTGTGGACGAGGTGTACGGAGCAGAGCCCTGTGTGGACGAGGTGTACGGAGCAGAGCCCTGTGTGGACGAGGTGTACGGAGCAGAGCCCTGTGTGGACGAGGTGTACGGAGCAGAGCCCTGTGTGGACGAGGTGTACGGAGCAGAGCCCTGTGTGGACGAGGTGTACGGAGCAGAGCCCTGTGTGGACGAGGTGTACGGAGCAGAGCCCTGTGTGGACGAGGTGTACGGAGCAGAGCCCTGTGTGGACGAGGTGTACGGAGCAGAGCCCTGTGTGGACGAGGTGTACGGAGCAGAGCCCTGTGTGGACGAGGTGTACGGAGCAGAGCCCTGTGTGGACGAGGTGTACGGAGCAGAGCCCTGTGTGGACGAGGTGTACGGAGCAGAGCCCTGTGTGGACGAGGTGTACGGAGCAGAGCCCTGTGTGGACGAGGTGTACGGAGCAGAGCCCTGTGTGGACGAGGTGTACGGAGCAGAGCCCTGTGTGGACGAGGTGTACGGAGCAGAGCCCTGTGTGGACGAGGTGTACGGAGCAGAGCCCTGTGTGGACGAGGTGTACGGAGCAGAGCCCTGTGTGGACGAGGTGTACGGAGCAGAGCCCTGTGTGGACGAGGTGTACGGAGCAGAGCCCTGTGTGGACGAGGTGTACGGAGCAGAGCCCTGTGTGGACGAGGTGTACGGAGCAGAGCCCTGTGTGGACGAGGTGTACGGAGCAGAGCCCTGTGTGGACGAGGTGTACGGAGCAGAGCCCTGTGTGGACGAGGTGTACGGAGCAGAGCCCTGTGTGGACGAGGTGTACGGAGCAGAGCCCTGTGTGGACGAGGTGTACGGAGCAGAGCCCTGTGTGGACGAGGTGTACGGAGCAGAGCCCTGTGTGGACGAGGTGTACGGAGCAGAGCCCTGTGTGGACGAGGTGTACGGAGCAGAGCCCTGTGTGGACGAGGTGTACGGAGCAGAGCCCTGTGTGGACGAGGTGTACGGAGCAGAGCCCTGTGTGGACGAGGTGTACGGAGCAGAGCCCTGTGTGGACGAGGTGTACGGAGCAGAGCCCTGTGTGGACGAGGTGTACGGAGCAGAGCCCTGTGTGGACGAGGTGTACGGAGCAGAGCCCTGTGTGGACGAGGTGTACGGAGCAGAGCCCTGTGTGGACGAGGTGTACGGAGCAGAGCCCTGTGTGGACGAGGTGTACGGAGCAGAGCCCTGTGTGGACGAGGTGTACGGAGCAGAGCCCTGTGTGGACGAGGTGTACGGAGCAGAGCCCTGTGTGGACGAGGTGTACGGAGCAGAGCCCTGTGTGGACGAGGTGTACGGAGCAGAGCCCTGTGTGGACGAGGTGTACGGAGCAGAGCCCTGTGTGGACGAGGTGTACGGAGCAGAGCCCTGTGTGGACGAGGTGTACGGAGCAGAGCCCTGTGTGGACGAGGTGTACGGAGCAGAGCCCTGTGTGGACGAGGTGTACGGAGCAGAGCCCTGTGTGGACGAGGTGTACGGAGCAGAGCCCTGTGTGGACGAGGTGTACGGAGCAGAGCCCTGTGTGGACGAGGTGTACGGAGCAGAGCCCTGTGTGGACGAGGTGTACGGAGCAGAGCCCTGTGTGGACGAGGTGTACGGAGCAGAGCCCTGTGTGGACGAGGTGTACGGAGCAGAGCCCTGTGTGGACGAGGTGTACGGAGCAGAGCCCTGTGTGGACGAGGTGTACGGAGCAGAGCCCTGTGTGGACGAGGTGTACGGAGCAGAGCCCTGTGTGGACGAGGTGTACGGAGCAGAGCCCTGTGTGGACGAGGTGTACGGAGCAGAGCCCTGTGTGGACGAGGTGTACGGAGCAGAGCCCTGTGTGGACGAGGTGTACGGAGCAGAGCCCTGTGTGGACGAGGTGTACGGAGCAGAGCCCTGTGTGGACGAGGTGTACGGAGCAGAGCCCTGTGTGGACGAGGTGTACGGAGCAGAGCCCTGTGTGGACGAGGTGTACGGAGCAGAGCCCTGTGTGGACGAGGTGTACGGAGCAGAGCCCTGTGTGGACGAGGTGTACGGAGCAGAGCCCTGTGTGGACGAGGTGTACGGAGCAGAGCCCTGTGTGGACGAGGTGTACGGAGCAGAGCCCTGTGTGGACGAGGTGTACGGAGCAGAGCCCTGTGTGGACGAGGTGTACGGAGCAGAGCCCTGTGTGGACGAGGTGTACGGAGCAGAGCCCTGTGTGGACGAGGTGTACGGAGCAGAGCCCTGTGTGGACGAGGTGTACGGAGCAGAGCCCTGTGTGGACGAGGTGTACGGAGCAGAGCCCTGTGTGGACGAGGTGTACGGAGCAGAGCCCTGTGTGGACGAGGTGTACGGAGCAGAGCCCTGTGTGGACGAGGTGTACGGAGCAGAGCCCTGTGTGGACGAGGTGTACGGAGCAGAGCCCTGTGTGGACGAGGTGTACGGAGCAGAGCCCTGTGTGGACGAGGTGTACGGAGCAGAGCCCTGTGTGGACGAGGTGTACGGAGCAGAGCCCTGTGTGGACGAGGTGTACGGAGCAGAGCCCTGTGTGGACGAGGTGTACGGAGCAGAGCCCTGTGTGGACGAGGTGTACGGAGCAGAGCCCTGTGTGGACGAGGTGTACGGAGCAGAGCCCTGTGTGGACGAGGTGTACGGAGCAGAGCCCTGTGTGGACGAGGTGTACGGAGCAGAGCCCTGTGTGGACGAGGTGTACGGAGCAGAGCCCTGTGTGGACGAGGTGTACGGAGCAGAGCCCTGTGTGGACGAGGTGTACGGAGCAGAGCCCTGTGTGTACGAGGTGTACGGAGCAGAGCCCTGTGTGTACGAGGTGTACGGAGCAGAGCCCTGTGTGTACGAGGTGTACGGAGCAGAGCCCTGTGTGTACGAGGTGTACGGAGCAGAGCCCTGTGTGTACGAGGTGTACGGAGCAGAGCCCTGTGTGTTCGAGGTGTACGGAGAAGAGCCCTGTGTGTTCGAGGTGTACGGAGCCCTGTGTATATGAGGTGCACGGAGCGGAGCCCTGTGTGTACGAGGTGTATGGAGCAGAGCCGCGTGTGTACGAGGTGTATGGAGCCCTGTGTGTTCGAGGTGTACGGAGCGGAGCCCTGTGTGTACGAGGTGTACAGAGCGGAGCTGCGTGTGTACGAGGTGTACAGAGCCGTGCGTGTACGGGGTGTATTAAGTTTGAAAGGAATGCGGCCCCCAAGCTCAAATTTTTTTTATGCGCGGCCCATTTACTCTGCAGAGTTTGAGACCCCTGCTGTAGAGGGAGAGAGCGGGAGAGCATGGCTGTGAAGGACGAGAACGGGGCTGTGGACGGAGAGAGCAGGGCTGTGAAGGAAGAGAACGGGGCTGTGGACGGGGCGAGCAGGGCTGTGAAGGAAGAGAACGGGGCTGTGAACAGAGAGAGCAGGGCTGTGAAGGAAGAGAACAGGGCTGTGGACAGGGAGAGCGGGGCTGTGAAGGAAGAGAACGGGGCTGTGGAGGGAGAGAGCGGGAGAGCAGGGCTGTGGACGAAGAGACCGGGGCTGTGGAAGAGGAGAGCGGGGCTGTGGAGGGACAACGGGACATGGATGTAGAGCGCGGCTGCGGAAGGATAGAACGGGACGGCGGGTGGAGAGCGGGGATGTTAAGGAAGACAGTGGGACCCACAGTTAGGTACTATGCCCGGGCAACGCCGGGCTCTTCAGCTAGTAGGTTATAAAATGCTACTTTTATTTGACAAAATAATATATTACCATAAAAAGTATACAAGGTAAGTCAATTGCAAAATTAACGACTGGGTTTATGCGTGTGCCAGACGCAAACAATTATTTATGCTAATCATGGAAAGCTTCACACTGGCTCTCATGATTGGGTCCTTCAGATTTCAATTTGCATTCCAGTATTCCTGATGGCAATACTGCGCTGCAGACTTTACTATTCTTGCCAATAAAAATACTTGAAACCCTGCTAAATAGAATAAAACAATAATGCAAACAAATCTAAATAAAATGCTAGCAGAAAAAAAAAAAGTGTGCCCCAGCAGCTGTCTTATGCTACAGTGCCAATGTTGTAACTCGTAATTGATTGTAGATGTTAATCTTTCTCCACTCTTGTTCTAGCAGTGTGATTTATTATCTGAATTAATGACAGATTACTTCAAACAGTGAATACTGCTGCTTTACACAATAGCTGAAAATGTACTGGGCCAGGGATTCAAGAGGAAGAACTGAGAGGGGAATATATACAAGCCATAATCAGGATTGTAAAGAAGACTATTAGACCGACTACCTGAGCTCATTTATCATGTGAAGCCTGGGAAAGTGAACACTAATTGCTCATTAATTGACCCCTTCAATGGAAGTGCACAAGTTCATTGCCAGTGGCATATTAGACGATTATGGAAGAACAGAAATAGAAGAATTTACACCATAAAGACCAAATACTTTGCAAACAAAAAACTGTAAATATTAAATTGTAAACCATTTTAGAATGGAAGTAAGAGTGTACCAGAAGAGATACAATGCGTGAGGGAAAACTAGGAAAATCCAGTACACCTAAAGCCTCTTTCACACTTCAGTTTCTTTTGCATCAGTCAAAATCCGCCAAAAGGACGGATGGCGGATCCGTTGTAGTACTGATGACAACGGATGCCACCCGACAAATGGAGAATTTTAAAGGAATCGCAGGGGAGAGAGACAGACAGACAGACTTACTGGTCTGCATGCTGTCATTTTGACAATATCGCTGTAATCTCTGCAGTAGATCTTGCAGTGCTCTGAATGCTGAGTCCTGTATAACACCGCCCAAACCACTGATTAGCAGCTTTCTGTGTACACTGTACAGTTGTGGGGGGTGGGGTTACACACAGAGCAGTTGATGAAGAAGCACAAGACACCTAGTCCTGTAGTGATAATCTCCTGCTGACAAAACACTGATTGTATTGAAACTATAATACAGCCAAGTAAGTGACACAATCCTGTAATCAGGTTCTCCTACATCATCATGCTCTCAGATTACATAGCAATTCCAAACACAAAAATTTCAGTTGGTGTGGAAAATGTGACAACACACAGGGCCATTGTTAGCTCAAGTGCTAGTTCACACAAGTTATTTTTCATACAAAACAGATTTACAGAATAGAGTAGCGCAAATAAATAGCAGGTATCTTGGGCACCTCACCAGCCCTAAGAGGCCAAGAAAGTGTCCTTTTGGTCTCTGTTGTGTCAGCATAAAAACATCCTGTGTTTATTTTCATGGTGGCCTTCAATATATTAAAGCACAATCTACTGAAGTTTCCTATAAAAGTATAAAATAAAAGGTATACTCATCTGAGAAAACGTATGGCTCCATCAGGTCAATGAAAAATAGATGTATTTGATATATATATGCCTGAACTTTTCCCATTGAATATGGCAAACATGCGTCTCTGATGGAGAGTCCATTTTTGGATGGCCCAGAAAAACATTTACCTGCATGGTTAAATATAACCATATTGTAGAAAGTGCTGTGCTTTTTGAGTTCAGAAATACCATACTCTGCAATAATTCTTGGTGGTTGTTGGCATGTTGTAAACAGATTAGTATAAGCCATCGTAGCTAAAGTCAGAACAGAAGCAATGATCTGCAGTCAACTATTTAGAATGGTTTTCTTTGTGGGTAATGCCGGCATTATGTAGCCATATCTACAGTAACATCGTCTGGCCACTGTCTTGTGACACTGTCTTGTGACATACTGTAACATTCTTATAGACTTCATTGAGCTAGCCATATGCCTCCTGAGGAAGAAGCGGTGAAACGCGCGTTGAGGCGGCAGGCCAGGGGGATCTGTAGACAAACGCTAATGTAAGTCTTGATCATTATCTAATTTGGGCATTCTTAAAACGGATCATGCACTAGCAAGCACTTTATCAGTCTTGTGATAGGACTAGCCAGATTGAATGAATTGAAAACCCAGCCTCGGGCTCTTATTAATTAACACTAACTGATGTGGTCTATTAATCTAATATATAAAGCTCAAGTGGGTGTATGTATGTATGTATGTATGTATGTATGTATGTATGTATGTATGTATGTATGAATGAATGTCCGGGATTGGCATCCGCACCGTCGCAGCTACAGCCACAAAATTTGGCATAGTCACACGTCTGGACCCCCAGAGTGTCCTAGGCTATGTTGTGAGGCAAAATTTTAGCCCCGCGCGTTCAAATTCACCAAACAATTTTGCCCCCATCTACATAATGGGGAAAAAGTGTGTATGTATCAAGCCCAGCCCCTCATTATGATGTCATAATTGTTGCCATGGCGACGCTGATGTCATCATAGGTTGCAAGCCCCACCGCTCATTATGATGTCATAATGGTTGACTATGGGATGGAGGATGTGTGATGGGTATATGGGCACGGGACTATGGGATGGCGGATATGTATGATGGGTATATGGGCACGGGACTATGGGATGGCGGATATGTATGATGGGTATATGGGCACAGGACTATGGGATGGCGGATATGTATGATGAGTATATGGGCATGGGACTATGAGATGAAGGATGTGTGATGGGTATATGGGTACTCGACTATGGGATGGAGGATATGTATGACAGGTATATGGGCTCAGGCCTATGGGATCGTGGATATGTATGATGGGTATATGGGCACGGGACTATGGGATGGAGGATAATTATAATTTGCTATAACTAACCACAGTTAGTTACTATGCTTGGGCAGCGCCAGGCTCTTCAGCTAGTAAATTTATAAGTGTAGCACAAGTCACTTTTTCTTTTGCCTGTTACTAGGTTATTTAGACATTATGGCTTCTTATTGAATAATGATCCATTTTGATGCCCTTAATGTGTGTTTTTGCATCCATAGTGATTTGCTCTGTTACATAATTGTATTTTAATCTTGTTTCAATAAATATGTATTGATTTTCCTTGAAAACTCGTGGATCCTTTTTTGCTTGCAGTAGCATTAAAGGGTATGGTTGTCTATGCGTCAAAAGAGTGTCTATTCGGAGTACGTTTTGTGAGTGTCATGTGAACACAGAGTAATTTCTCAGATGTATTTTCCCTTCCTTACAGATATTCAGCAGCCATAATGGGAAGTGCTATTGTAGACTGGAGCCCAGGAATGATACAGTTGGTCCATTCACATCACAATACATACAGCATTCCTGAATACACACTAACAAATAGGAATCATATCCAAGACTTAACTATTGAACACTGACACAGTATGACAGGTTATGTCTGCATACAGAAAAAAAGTTTCTATGGCTTCCTATGCAAAAAAACAAACACCAATTTGTAGCTGCAATGGTTATATTCTTATGAAGGAATCCACGCTATTGCCACCAAAACAACCATGATCAAATTAAAGCTGATCTTCAGTCACAGAAATTTCTGCAAGAAATTTGCAACATATTAATGGATCCTAATCTTGCACCGTACCCTACAATAGCAAGACCTTATGATTTTTTTTAGAAGGGCAGATCAGGTTGCAGTTATAAAGTTCCGTAAATTAAAAGTCTGACCCTCTCTTTGTAGCAAGAAATTGGTTTTGTATTAGTTAAGGCCCTTTTACATTTAGCGATGCACCAGCGATCCAACCAGCGATCCGACCCGGTCAGGATCGCTGGTGCATCGCTAAATGATCGCTAGTGAGCTTTCATACAGAAAGATCTCACAGCGATGCAGCAGCGACGCAGCGCACGATACTTACCATTCACACACAGCGATCCTGCGTCCTCCCGCCCGCGTCCAGCGTCGCTCGTCGTCACAGCAGGAAGTCTCAGCAGGAAGCTGACGACGAGAAATGGAGCCGGACATTCTCACGCGATCAGCGATGGACAGCGGGGGAGCCGGTCGCTGGTAAGTATCACACATAGCGATATCGCTAGCAATATCGCTATAACGTCACAAAACCAGTGACGTTTTAGCGATATTGCTAGCGATATCGCTTAGTGTAAAACCCCCTTTAATAGCAGGTAAGCCACTTCAATTCTGTGCCTAGAAACAGCCATTATCTGGATACTTTCTCCTGGTGTGGATAGGTCTGTCCTCAGACACCTAGACGTCTCAGGTCAGCAGCCGAGAGCTCGGAAATCATTTCTTAACAAAACAAAGGAGTCTGTTGAAAAGAATAACATTTTGACAGCTGCTCGCAGAGCTACTGATGGGTGACGCTGGGGGCAGAGCTGCAGATTCTGGGCCGCTCACTATGCATAAGAAGGAAATCAGCTTTGACTCATTCACTGATACTTATGCCAAGTAGCTTCTTGATAAGCTCAACCCAGCTTACAAACACAAAGAGAAACGTCTTGAACAAATGTCTGTGACACACAGGATAGTGGAGAGAAGCAGAAGGCTTGTCTGTGAACTGGGTTATTTTCTGGCATAAATATCAGTTTGTTGTGATGCTTTAAGAGCATATTTTCACACGCTATTAAAAAGGGAGTCTGCCCAACATCTGACCTATCCAAACTATCAATATAGGTATGCAGACTATAGAATGGTAATTTATATAAAGTGATAAAAGATGATTTCTCAGCAACAGCACATCTGATCTGAGACACACAGGGAGGACTGTTTTCAGCAATCTATAACTGGTATGCTCATATTAATAGGTCAAATGTGGTGACAGATTCCCTTTTACGTGCAAATGTGTCCACAGCCTTATGTGATTGCTGTTATTTTACACATGGGGATTTCAATTCTGCGTTTAATGGGGAATGACATCAGTGAGTGACCTTCTAATAGTATTCAAAGATGTGCAAAATTAGCAGCTATTTTGGACATTGCAAGAAAATGTGGCCGCCGCCTCGGTTGCGTTACTGCATTCTGAGAGCAATCCTTTTTTCATCAACATAAAGGCATAAGAACATTAACATCAGTGACATAAATATATGGCAGATGACTAATGAGTATGAGAACTTATAGTTGGAACCCTCAGGGTTTTCATAAATCACTAATTCCAGTGTTTTGCGGTCCGTATTTGGACAATGTTCTCCTGACCTGAAATGGACAACCTAATACATGCTTGTGAGGCTGCCAAGTGCAGGTCACAGACCACTGGTCAGCCCGTGCATTGGGGTCCGAGCACAGAGCGCAACAAATATAAGTCTAAGGGGCATTCACACATCCGTATTTTGCATCCGTGTTTGTAAGCCAAAACCAAAAGTGCAACATTCATGGTTTTGGCATACAAATACTGATGAAATACCAATCCAAAATACTGATGTACGAAGGGAGCCTATGGCTAAAATCAGACGATTATGGAGTATAACTTGACCAACTGTATGCAGCTCTGGATGGCGGACGAGTGCAGCAGCTGCTTAGTCACATTAATCAGACCAGACTGGTGCTTGCTGTGATTTTTCTTTCACATGGACCTGAGGTTTATGTGAAAAATAGCCAATGAGCATTAGAACATGGACTAACATTGGGGCCGTATACGGTCCAGTTTTCCACATGGAGAGTCCAAGAAACTAAAAAATGCTTGTGTGACTGTACCCCAAAACACCTATAAAAGATTGCTTGAATAGTCCTCTTCTGACAAATTATTGATAATTTTATTCAGCCTTTCAAACACATGACCGCTGTGATGGCTGTCAACCTGAATAAAGGTTTAACATAAGCTTTTTACTGGATCTTGCAGAGTCAAATAGTGCAATCTACTATTCTAGTCCATACTGAAGAACACTCAGACCTTAGTCAGACTTTTGGGTCTATGAACACATATAGGGTCAGGGCTTTACTGGCATACACGCCAAGTGCAAAGTATAGAAATGTTATGTGATATAAGAGCACAGAATTGGCTGCCATATTGAATTCCCAATCCTAAGGCCATCAACACACACCCTGCCATTTACTGTAGTCCAACCTGAAAACTGGGCTTTGTTTAACAAGACTATAAAACATGTCAGCCATTTCATTCTGCCCAAACCACACAAAAAATAGCTAGGCGTCTTTTTTTTTTTTGTCCCATTTTTCAGGCAGATTGGCTTTCCGGTGTCACAATGTTGATCATCAGTCTTTTGATTTGGCCTCTGAGAAAAAGATAATCATGCAGTTGTTTTGTTTTATTCTAATTTTTGATTAATTAGAAGTCAGGTTAAATAAAACTGCATTGCATACCATTCCTCTAAATCTCAACTTAGGTTCTTGCAAAAAATACAGATCTATCAGAACAAGTTGTCTATGTTCCTGACCTGTCAGATGGTGAGTGAACATTCTTAAATAAATAAGTTGTATTATACAAGAGTATAAAATCTGATATCTTGATATTTGCACTTCATACTCCTAGTAATATCGCAGTTAAGTATCAAACCTCGAGTCTCTAAAGGCTTAAAAAGGACCCCTGTTTCCAATAGTGATGAGTGTCTTACACATGTATGTGAAGGTGAAAAAGAAAAAGCTTTATACTTGGCGAGCATTTACCTTTCTCTATACACTTGATTAAACTCTAGTAAACTCCCCGTAGAGATTAACAGGAATCAGCTCGATAAAGATCATTGACGGCATTAAAGAGTTGGCTACCACTGAATTACTCATCTCCAAGAAGATGATTTGCAACTAAAGGGAAGTGCCTGATATCATGGTAAAGCCCTCGCCTGTAGGATGAATTATATATAGCTGCTGCAGAAGTCAAGTTTGTTCCAAAATCATCTCAAAAATTTCCTTGCATCTTTTCCTGTGTCAATGTGTCAACACTTGACAGTCCTCTATTTTAATATATTAGCCAATAAGACTTGTCGTACTTCTGGTTTACTCACCCTAGGGCATGGATGGAGATTATATATTTATTTACATATTTCTTGGCAACTTTTATGGCATGGAAGAGGTGCAGCTTTGTCCCAAGCCATTCCACTCAGGCTAATCTGGTCCTAAGCATGGTTACCAATGTGGACTGAAGAGGGGTATTGAGACAATAGATGGGAATGTCGCATGCATGTGAATATATTTGCAACAATAAAAAATTCTTAGGAAAAGCCCAAAACATCCTGGTATACAGGATTTACTTTAGGCAACTTTCACATAGCAGTATATAGAACAAGCAGATAAAAATAAAATGGAAAGATGTGCCCATCTCAGGTTTTGGATTCACTCCTAATTTTGGTTTATAAATACTGGCTCGTGAAAGTGTAAAAAATGTGTGTTCTTTTTTTCATAATTGTAAAGTAAGCACTATGATGTCAGCATAGATGAAGAAAAACTTGTCCAATAAGTGTTCTGGCAGTCTCCACAAGGAGAAAGCCAACCGCCATCAAATAGCCTCTCACCCATTCAAATCAGATGACACTGGTTTGGCAAGTCAAGTGGCATTAGGGTCAAACATCAACTTCTAGGGTAGCTACCATATGTATAGGTGACAGTAGAAAGCCAGCTTTCTTCCTTCTAGACCTTAGGTGCTGGCAGCTAAGCCAGCTAGCAGTCCCCACAAGGAGAACAAATACTCATACTGACACATAGCAACGACCGCTGGTAAGTCGCTATGTGATCGCTGGTGAGCTGTCACACAGACAGTTTCACCAGCGATCAGCACGCCGACGCCGAGGTGAGGAGCGAGCCCGGGAGCAGCGGACAAGTGTGCCTGCTGTTCCAGTCCTCCATCAGCAGAGGGCGCGCCTGCATCCCCGGCCTCTCCTGGCAGCGTCCTGCTGCCTCCTGGTCCCCAGCGTGCAGCAGCGGCGGCAATTTAGGTACACACTCCGCAGGATCCTGGTCCCCAGCGTGAGGCGGCGGCGGCACCTGTAACTCGCTGGTAACTAATGAACACATCGGGTATCCAAGGGACGCGTGTCCCTTGGATACCCGATGTGTAAGTTAGTTACCAGCTGATCGCTGGTCTCCCGCCTGTCACACGCAGCGATGCGTGCTGGCCAGCGGGAGATCAGCGACGAAAAAAACGTCCAGAGGTTTCTTGCAGCGATCAGCGATACCGGCAGGGGGGCCGGTCGCTGATCGCTGTCACACACAGCGATCTCGCTGGTGAGATCGCTGTTGTGTCACAAAACTTGTGACTCAGCAGCGAGATCGCTATGTGTGACGGGGCCCTTAGAGTCAATCAATTGTTGTCTCAAGAGAAAAAAAAAAAAGTCTGGCACGTCCAAAAAAGGTAATTAAAACAAAAATTTTCTTCATTGATTAATCCAATAAACTATTACTAATGTTGTCTAAATGTGATTATCAGGGCATGTTTAACACCAGAAACGCGTCAGAGAAGTTTACATTCCGACAATAACAGTAACATTTAAATGGAGCAAAAAAGAAGATTTTGTTTTAAATTACCTGTGGATGTGCCAGCCTTTTTTCTTTCTTTTGCCTACAACATACTGCAAGCCAGCAGCAAAGCAGCACCCACGATAACCAGCCTTGTATATACTGTACATGGCAAACCCAACAATTGTTTCTTTTTTATCATCAATTGCGATCTCCATGCCCATCACCACTTTTATTCCCTAAGGGCACATTTAGACAAGACAATAATTGGAAATGAGTGTTCCTAGGAAAACATGTTATCCAATAATCGGTCTATACAAGGCTGGGTTCACACGGTGAAGTCAAACTAAGTGGGGATTTTTTTGCTAAAATAGTGTCAAAATTTTCCTGAAAATTCCAAAACTCACGGAAAATATAATGCAGTGTAAGGCTATGTGCCCACGCTAGCGTTTTTAAACGCACAGGAATCGCACCCCTTTCCCAGAAAACATGTGTCTTTTTCCGCGCGATTCTTGCGCGGTTTTTGTCAAAAAGCCGCGCGTTTTAAGCCTTTTTTGGGAACATCGGGGGAATGCTAAAAACGCTCAGCTATGCGGAAATTATTGAGCATGCTGCGTTTTTAGCCGCTAAGTGATTCCTGAGCGGTTAAAAACGCATGCATTGTCACAAAAAGCCAAAAATGCATGCAAATTAATTGTATGCATCTTGTAAGCGTTTCTGCAGCGTCTGATCCGGCACAAACGCTGCGGAAACGCGTACAAAAACGCAACGTGGGCACACAGCCTAAGGCTACTTTCAGACTTGCGTTACCAGGTGCAGCGCAGGGCCGCCGCTAAGTTCCGCCCCCGGCCGCGCCCCCTCTGGTCAGCTCCTACTATGAAAAATGAGGATGAATGAACTCATGGAGATCAACATCCAACACCGCGGAGACACCATCACATGTTTCTCAACGCAGTGATTCTAGAGCAATGCCCCCATCCCTTATGGGAAATAAGTAAAAACATACAAAAGCCGCGGAGACATCATCACATGTTTCTCAACGCAAGCAATGACTAGCCAGGTCTTTCCCCGGGAAGGAACAACCACGGGAAGGGCAGTCTCCAATGAAGGAAACCACCTATGCCAAAGCATGGTATCCATCCACAGACAGCTGTGGATGGTGTCTCCGCAGTGTTGGATGTTGATCTCCATTCATCCTCATTTTTCACAGTCTTCTACTAGGCATTGCTCCCTACTGGCCAGTTTCCTACTCCACACTGATGATGGGCAATACCCTGAAACAGCTGTCTGTGGATGGATACCATGTTTTGGCATAGGTGGTTTCCTTCATTGGAGACTGCCCTTCCCGTGGTTGTTCCTTCCCGGGGAAAGACCTGGCTAGTCATTGCTTGCGTTGAGAAACATGTGATGGTGTCTCCGCAACTTTTGCATGTTTTCAGCTCCTCCTATGGGCGCATGACGCTGCATGCGACCAGTGTCCCTTATATTTAGTGTTTGGTACGCAGACCATACGCTGGCGCCCTTTTGGCGCTGCGCCGAGCACACCAAAATGCAACACTGTGCGTTTGGCGCAAGTCGCCACAGCGCCAAAAGGGCGCATGCACCCGCAAAAACATACCAGCGCACGGCCTGCGAACCCAACGCTAAATATAGGGGACGCAGGTCGCACGCAGCGTCATGCGCCCATAGGAGGAGCTTACCAGTGGGGGCGCAGCCAGGGGCGGAGCTTAGCGGCAGCCCTGCGCCTGGTAACGTAAGTCTGAAAGCAGCCTTACAATGACTGAAACAAAAAACTGCACTACAGCTAGCAACGTGAGGTCAGAAATGAACCGACAAATGAGCAAACTGCTGCATGCCAGGTGAGAATTTTATGCAGCACATCATCCTATGTAAACAAGGACTTGTGATTGGAAAATGCTAGTCTATGCACACAGAACGAACTATCGATTGTATTGTGGGCAAACACGTGTGGCCAGCCGTTGAATGACCGCCAAATGGCATTAGTCAGACTAACTAACTGGGCCATAATAAGCTACCCCCCGTTATATGTTTACTTATAACATGGAACATAGAGATAAATGTAACCACACTCGCATTTTCTTTCTTTTATTACCATTGGAAATCTGACAGCAACAGGATATTCATAAGTAAAAAGTGACTGTGCTTAAAGCTGACAAAATACAGCAGGGACCCGAAATTCATCAGAGCCGTGTGTGTTTCTTGTCCTCTTTGTTGTGAAAGGACTGTGCTGAGGGGAGAATCTATACCTTGTGTAAGTGTGATCCATGTAATGCTTTATGTCAGCGCAAGTGATTTGCAGCAACCGCCGATAAATGATATGAAAATGAGCAGGGGAAAGGAAGCCTGGAGTGAAACATACACAAGGGAAGGGAGAAGGAATATAATTTACATCAGAATGAGGAACACAAACTTGGAGAAGAGGAAATGCAGTTTAACTATGTAGTGATAAAGAATGACCTGCAACTGGAGGCTGACAAAGACAATGAGAACAACCCAATCATTATTATGTAAATATATTATTGTTGAAACCATTACTTATATTCCTTAATATATCCTTTGGGCCAAAATACTAGTTCTATTCATATTGTCACATATTCACCATCAATAAATAGCACTGCTTTAACTGAAGAATAAGGGCCGTTCACACTGGTCAATAATTGGGAACGAAAGTATCCTATGTGCACGTAACAATTGTATTTATAATCGTGATAGAAGCACGATTCTTCCGCGCAGAAGAACAATGAAGCCAATGTCCACAGCAGGGTGGAAAACGTAAGTATAATCGCGCTAGGGTGTGGGATGGCACACCTCAGAGCCTGGAAGAAATCATTAGCATGAAAAAATAAAAGACGACTTCTCAACAAGACTGAAGATATGGGCATACAGGTATGACTAGTTTAACCATTTTATCACCTGTATGCCCGTATTAATGGCTAAAAAACATCCCAGGGGGTGCTATATTTCTTTTAAAAGGGATTACACTAAATGGCCACTGATTAGCTGACTGTGGCCATTAAATGACTGCCTACATGTAAGCCAGTGTTAATATGACCTGTGTGAGGATCATTGCTCTTACCAGAATATCCAGTTTACACAGGATGATGTGCAGCTGAGAACTAGTATTTTTAAGCAAGCAGTGTAAAGGTACTGTCACACTTAGCGATGTACCAGCGATCCCGACCAGCGATATGACGCGGTCAGGATCGCTGGTACATCGCTAAGTGGTCGCTAGTGAGCTGCCAAACAGGCAGATCTCACTAGCGACATCGCTGGGGACGGGGGTCGCTACTTACCTGTCCCACCAGGCGATCCTGCGTCCTCCCACCCGGCTCCACGTGTCGCTCATCGTCACAGCAGGAAGCGCCGCAGGAAGCTGACGACGAGAAACAGTCCAGGACGTTCTCGCGCGATCAGCGATAACCAGCAGGGGAGCCGGTCGTAGGCAAGTATCACACACAGCGATATCACTAGCAATATCGCTATAACGTCACAAGTTATAGCGATATTGCTAGCGATATCTCTTAGTGTGACATGCCCTTAAATGCATCCTTAATCATATGGCATGGTATCACCCCATATCACCACTGTACAGACCAAGGCCGTGGAGTCAGTGTCCATTTTGGTTAAGTCGGACTCGGTATTTTAATAATGACTATATGGCAATTCTCCAACAAAGAAAAGCAGCCATTTATGGCACATGCCCTGAATACAAATAGCTAGCTATCGTAGACAGATTCTGCTGCTCACACAAATTTGGTGAAAATAAGTTGGACTGAGGGCCTTTCGATTTACTATAATTAATGCTAAGAATTTGTGTAAATTTTAGCAGAGATCTATTCCACCTCCTACTATAAAAATTAGGCTCATCCAGATAACCCCATATGAACTGAAAAATGTCTCAAATTCGTTCCAATTCAGAGGTGTCGGATTATGGTTTCACTCAGGAGAGTACAGCTTCCCTGCAAGTCGGATTCTTGCTAACCGAGGGCAAATGCGCTCTTGAAAATTAACAGTTTGGGCTGGTGGCATGGTTGTGTTGCTTGGACCGGACGGTGCGCTCTACTACACTGCAAGCAAAAGCACGTTTGCCTCTTCGGCATTAGAGTAGAACTGGGCTCTGAAATTAGATGAATCCAGTGATCAAGCCAGCCTTGAGTGTTGAGCTCCTTGCTAGACATGAGTGAACCCAAACTGTAATGTTCGGGGTTTGGTCCAGTTCTGAACTCCGATGATGACCTTCTTCTGGAAGTCCGTTTTAAAGTTCCAGAGTCCGGGGAGGAGAGATATCAGGACTAAAGTTCCGTCAGGTACTAAAACCCAAACTTCGACAGATATGCTCATCCCGACTCCTTACCAAGGAGACCAGCCACCTCTGACAGACTGCACAAATGACCAGTTACTTTGGCAATGTGTAATAAACTACCGGTCTTGAGAATGGAGAGTGGTTTTCATAAGTGGTAGGTTGCAAAGTTACTCATCTTTTTAAGAACATTGCAATTTTTCCCATTTAACAAGAGGAGAATGAGCCTTTAAAGGATTTGTTTACACTGAGGCAATAGAGATATGCTCCACTACCACCAACACGTAGATGTTGCTATGACCTAGAAGGCATTTAATGAAGCAGGACAATGTGTTTTCTGTTGGATAGGCACTTCCTTATGGAATAAGAGCCATACGAAGGCAGAGAAGAGGCCTCATGCACGTGAATGGAAGCCCTGTTATGGCCATATACCATATGAAGCTGTAACACAGTTGTGCGCATAAGCCTTGAACATCTATGTAACCTGTAACAGCAGAAAGAGGGCGGGCCTAATCAGCTTTAGTGGATATCAAGCCACAATTACAAAAAAGCAAACAAATTTTTTTTTTCTTATATACAAACTACAAAAAGATGCTGAAAATAAATCTTACCTAGATCATTAGGAAATTAAAAAGTATGCGCTCGGCTGTTTAAGAATCAGTGTTCTGGAAATGTCAGTGTGAATCAAAGCAATTTTAGTTTCTGACACCTCCTTCATCACAAAAGAATCAAGCTGACAGGTCAGGTTTCCGCTAACTGGGCAGGATATAATGAATGATGTAAGTGATGCTTCTATGCCTCTCTCTCTGTACTGTACTCTGGATACTATAGATCTGGTCTATGCAGCGACTTCCTGGCTGTAACTTCCCTACGGTGGTATTCACACTAGATGTCAGTGTGACATTCTGCTGCTTCACATTTTCAAATGTAAAAAAAACATTTGCAGTGACCAGATGTTACATGTTTTGCAGACAGAACTATAGACCAGCTTGTAGTGGCCGCACGTGCAGTACCGATGTGATGCCAGGTGAGAATCTTACAGCATGATATCAGTGGGGGGGGGGAGGGGGGGTTCTGCTCCAGTTTTGCTTGCAGATGTTGCTTCACAGGTGCCAAATGAGAGCCATTGCAATGTAAGTTTAATCACAAACAGAGCATGTCCTGTACACAAGTGCAATGGAAAATATTACAGTTTTCCAGGAGGTAGAAAAGCAAGAACATTCTGAGTGTAATGGGACAGAGAGAAGAGTAATGAAATCCAGGTGAGGAGGAGCGTGCCTCCGATTCCATCCATGATAACAACGTAGTGGAAAACCACACTGCGCTCACAGGGATGTGAAAATGATCCTTGTTAGGCAAGTGAAATACTTAAGAAGTCAGTGAGTTCCTACATTCCTCCGTGTTAATGCTGGTAATTGTTCACTTTCTCAGGCAGCCTGTAAGGCTCCTCAGTGGGACTTCTAATGTTATAGTCATAGGATACTCTAGTGGGGGCTGTGAAGAGCAGCAATGTACAAGGGCTTGTAACCACCACTCTGAGCCATATATCAGGGTTAGCAAGGGGAAGATTTGTGTCTGGCATAAAGGACACTGGCTGCAATAGGAGGTATGTGGCGGAAAGGCCAGGGGTTTGGGCTGCAAAACTTTAAAGAGCTTCTGAAAGCACAGTCCATGAGACAGATTTTTAGAAGACTCCTCCATAATTTAATATCTTAACACATCCCTTAATATATAACTCTTAAGGAGCAAAGACAATACATTACAGAGAAAAGATCGTTAAAAAAAATAAGATTTTAATGAATTAGGTTTAAAAAAATTACAATAAAAATTCAAACAGATAAACTATTGTTCTATCAACAATGGTGTGCAGACTTAAAGAAAAAATGCCCCTTTGGAAAAAACACAGGCAAAACAGCGGCGTCGGGGTGGTGGCGCGATGTACTCCTAGTGTAAGGCACTAGCACTTTGTAACTATATATAACAATGTTTTTGGTTTGACTTACCGTACCTCTAACATTTCTCTATTTAATGTACAGTAGCACCGCAATGGAAACGTTATTTCCACAGGATTTAAAGCTTAATAACTAGGCTGCTCTGGTATAATAACTACTACACTTATTATCCACACTTGCTTGCATTGACCTGACCTCTAGTTTAAAGACAAATGCTTTAGCGCTGTCTTTGTATGCAGTTTTGATAACCTATAAATAATTTGTTTTTTTAGGGTCTTCCTGAAACCAAATACATTTCCTTTTGCCGTTGATACAAGGCACCTTTACAACTTTTGATGTATTTTTTAGGGTAAGTGCACCATTGCTGATATACTATTGTTCTGCTATAATTTTTATTGTAATTTTTTTTTAAAGATAATTCATTAAAATAGAACTTTAACAACAATTTCTCTGCAATGTATCCTCCTTTCTCCTTAAGATTTACATACTAAGGGTATGTGCACACGTTGCAGATTTGCCTGCGGAATATTCTGCAAGAATCTGCATCTCTTGGCAGAAACACACATGTAAAATGCTTGTGGATTTCATGAGGAATTGATGCGGATGTCTTGCGGATTGTCATGCGTTTTTTGTTGTGCAGGTTTGCCTTACTCAATGTATGCAGAATGGGAGCAGAAACGCTGCAGATCTGCACTAAGAATTGACATGCACACCAATTCCCATTAACTATCATTGGTACTGTACTACACTGCAGATTTGATGCAATTCCGCGCATCCAAAAACGCTGCGGAAACGCATCAAAATCCGCAACGTGTGCACACAGCCTTAGGGATGTGTTAAGATAAAACTTTAAAGAGGCCTTAATGTGAGCTGAAAGACTAGGAAAAAGTACAGTTCAAAAATACATCAACTTGGAGTTAACGGATTTAATGTTAATAATAAATTTTATTTTTATAGCGCCGACATATTCCGCAGCACTTTACATTTCAGAGGGGATTTGTACAGACAATAGACATTACAGCATAACAATAATCACATACAGTAGATTATAGCAAATACCAAGAGGAAAGAGGGCCCTGCTCGCAAGCTTACAGTCTATGAGGAAAGAGGTAGACACGAAAGGTGGGTGGTAACAGTAGCCCTGATTGTATGGACCAGCCATAATGTTAGGTGTGTGACAGTACGGACACAGAGGGCTAATGGATGCATAAAGCATGTGGGAACATGATGCGGGGAACCTGGTTATGGTAAAACTTTTGGCTCTGCCACACAGGGATAGGTTAGGTTAATGTGTTGAGGCGATAGGCCAGTCTGAATAAATGCGTTTTCAGGACACGCTTAAAATTGTGGGGATTGGGGACTAATCGTATTGACCTGGGAAGTGCATTCCAAAGAATTGGCGCGGCACGTGTAAAGTCTTGGAGACGGGAGTGGGAGGTTCTGACTATTGAGGATGCTAACCTCAGGTCATCAGCAGAACGGAGGGCGCGGGTAGGGTGGTATACTGAAACAAGGGAGGAGATGTAGGGTGGTGCTGAGCCATGGAGGGCTTTGTGAGTGAGGGTAATAAGTTTATACTGAATTCTGGAGTGGATGGGTAGCCAGTGTAATGACTGGCACAAGGTAGAGGCATCGGTGTAACGATTGGTGAGGAATATGATCCTGGCTGCAGCATTCAAGACAGATTGGAGAGGGGAGAGTTTGGTAAGAGGGAGACCGATTAGAAGAGAGTTACAATAGTCGAGACGAGAATGAATAAGAGAAACAGTAAGAGTTTTTGCAGAGTCAAAGGTAAGAAAAGGTCGAATTCTAGAAATGTTTTTGAGGTGCAGATGACAAGAGCGAGCCAGTGATCGAATGTGGGGGGCAAAGGAAAGCTCGGAATCAAGTATGACCCCAAGACAGCGGGCCTGTTGCTGGGGAGTAATAGTGGAACCACACACAGAAATGGCAATGTCGGGTATAGGTACATTAGTAGAGGGAGGAAACACCAGGAGTTCAGTCTTTGACAGGTTCAGTTTCAGATATAGTGAGGACATGATATTAGACACAGCGTTTAGACAATCGCCGGTGTTTTCTAAAAAGGCTGGCGTGATGTCAGGAGAAGAAGCGTATAATTGGGTGTCATCAGCATAAAGATGGTACTGGAAACCAAATCTACTGATTGTTTGACCAATAGGGGCAGTGTACAAGGAGAAGAGGAGTGGGCCTAGAACCGATCCTTGGGGGACCCCAACAGTAAGGGGAAGATGAGAGGAGGAGGAACTGGCAAAAGATACAGTAAAGGAGCGGTCGGAGAGATAGGAGGAGAACCAGGAGAGAACGGTATCCTTGAGGCCAATGGAACGGAGCATAGTGAGGAGGAGCTGATGATCCACAGTGTCGAATGCTGCAGAGAGATCCAAGAGAATTAGCATGGAGTAATGACCATTTGATTTAGCTGTTAGCAGATCATTGGAGACTTTAGTGAGGGCAGTTTCAGTGGAGTGTAAAGAGCGGAAGCCGGATTGGAGAGGGTCGAGAAGAGAGTTTTCTGAGAGATAGCGGATAAGACGGGAGTGGACCAGGCGTTCCAGGAGTTTAGAGATGAAGGGAAGATTAGAGACAGGTCTATAGTTAGCGGCACAGTTTTGGTCGAGGGATGGTTTTTTAAGTAGTGGATGTATGATGGCATGCTTAAATGAGGAGGGAAAAATACCAGAAGAGAGAGAGAGGTTAAATATTTTAGTTAGGTGAGGGGTGACAGCAGGGGAAAGGGACTGGAGGAGCTGTGACGGAAATGGGTCACTGGTGCAAGTAGTTGGGCGAGAAGATGCAAGGAGCCTGCTTACTTCTTCTTCTGTGACTGGTTCAAAATCAGAGAGTGAGTTAGATGCAGTGGGGGAGGGAGGACAGTGCATGGTATGAGGTGATTGGGAGATAATTTCCTGTCGGATCTGGTCAATTTTTTCTTTGAAGTAATTGGCCAGATCGTCAGCTCGGAGCTCTGTGGTTGGGACCTGTACTCTTGGATTGAGTAGAGAATGAAAAGTGTCAAAGAGACGTTTCGGGTTATTGGACAGTGAGGTGATGAGGGTGTTGAAATAGGTTTGTTTTGAGAGGTGAAGGGCAGTGTTGTATGTTCTAAGCATAAACTTAAAATGGATGAAATCTTCGGGTAGATTGGATTTTCTCCACAGACGTTCGGCGCACCTGGAGCACCGCTGCAGGAAACGTGTTTGCACCGTGTGCCAGGGTTGTCGCCGTCTGCGTTGTGGTGTTCTATTTATAGGGGGTGCAAATTCATCCAGGGCAGTTTGAAGTGTTTCATTGTAATGCTTCAATGCAGAATCAGGACATGAGAGGGAGGAGATAGGGGCCAATGAAGACTGCAAGTTCTTCATAAGTTTCTGGGTGTTAATGGCCTGTATGTTTCTATAAGTCTGGACAGTGGGGGTGACCTGAGCAGCCTGGTTTGTTCTTTGAAACAGACTGATCACATTGACACTTATCTGTATAGCATGTTGTGCCAAAAACTGGTCATGCCACAAAGGTAGATTTTATATTCGGAAGTATTCTAGAGCAGGCAAATGGCTACAGTGCCTTGCGAAAGTATTCGGCACTCTGGAACTTTTCAACCTTTTCCCACATATCATGCTTCAAACAAATATACCAAATGTAAATTTTTGGTGAAGAATCAACAAGTGGAACACAATTCTGAAGTTGAAAGAAATTTATTGGTTATTTTAAATTTTTGTGGAAATTCAAAAACTGAAAATTGGGTTGTGCAATATTATTCGGCCCCTTTACTTTCAATGCTGCAAACTCACTCCAGAAGTTCATTGTGGATCTCTGAATGATCAAATGTTGTCCTAAATGACTAATGATGATAAATATAATCCACCTGTGTATAATCAAGTCTCCGTATAAATGCACCTGCTCTGTGATAGTCTCAGGGTTCTGTTTGAAGCACAGAGAGCATCATGAAGACCAAGGAACACAACAGGCAGGTCCGTGATTACTGTTGTGGAGAAGTTTAAAGCCAGATTTGGATACAAAATGATTTCCAAAACTTTAAACAGCCCAAGGAGCACTGTGCAAGTGATCATATTGAAATGGAAAGCGTATCATACCACTGCAAATCTACCAAGACCCGGCCGTCCCTCTAAACTTTCATCTCAAACAAGACGACTAACCAGAGATGCAGCCAAGAGGCCCATGACCACTCTGGATGAACTGCAGAGATCTATCTACAGCTGAGGTGGGACAGTCTGTTCATAGGACAACAATCAGTCGTACACATCACAAATCTGGCCTTTATGGAAGAGTGGCAAGAAGAAAGCCATTTCCCAAAGATATCCATAAAAAGTGTCGTTTAAAGTTTGGAACAAGCCACCTGAGAGACACACCAAACATGTGGAAGAAGGTGTGTCTTCTTGATGAAACCAAAATCGAACTTTTTGGCCACAATGTCAAACGATATGTTTGGCATAAAGGCATCACAGCTCATCAACCTGAACACACCATCCCCACTGTCAAACATGGTGGTGGTAGCATCATGGTTTGGGACTGCTTTTCTTCAGCAGGGACAGGGAAGATGGTTAAAATTGATGGGAAGATGGATGGGCGCCAAATACAGTACCATTCTTGAAGAAAACCTGTTGGGAGACTGCAAAAGACCTGAGACTGGGACGGAGATTGGTCTTCCAACAAGACAATGATACCAAACATAAAGCAAAATCTACAATGGAATGGTTCACAAATAAACGTATCCAGGTGTAAGAATGGCCAAGTCAAAGTCCAGACCTGAATCCAATCGAGAATCTGTGGAAAGAGCTGAAAACTGCTGTTCACAAACAATCTCCATCAAACCTCACTGAGCTTGAGCTGTTTGCCAAGGAAGAATGAGCAAGAATTTCAGTCTCTCGATGTACAAAACTGGTAGAGACATACCCCACACGACTTGCAGCTGTAATCTCAGCAAAAGATAACGCAACAAAAGTATTACGTTAAAGGGGCCAAATAATATTGCACGCCCCACTTTTTAGTTTTTGAATTTCAACAAAAATTCAAAAATAACCGATAAATTTTGTTCAACTTTAGAATTGTGTCCCACTTGTTGTTGATTCTTCACCAAAAATTTACATTTGGTATCTTTATGTTTGAAGCATGATATGTGGGAAAAGGTTGAAAAGTTCCAGAGGGCCGAATACTTTCGCAAGGCACTGTATATTATAAATTGATTCTTATTCTATAAAAGCTCATTAAACCATTACAGATTAGTAAAAAAAAAAAAAATTTACAGTGCATTGCATTTATTCAGCAATTTTGTATCAAAAACACTTTAATAGAATGAAAAATACAGCAAATAAAATGTAGCAAAAATAATGAAAACACGAGCAGATTGCTAGTGCGTGCTTTGGTACAGATATCTGCAGAAAAATATCAGCGTTTTTGCTTGTGGGAACACGGCCCAAGACTTTCCAGTTAAAAACTTGAAGATGTCAGAGACCGTATATTGCTTCTAAAACATTCTCCTATTGTGTACTACTGGCACTAACCTCAAATCCCCCCTGTAGTATCCAAGGCTGACAGGTGGTTCTACATTTCACAGTCTCAGGATTGACATTTCAATGTTAGGATTGGTTAGAAGAACTGACAGACTGACAAGATTTCAACATGCTTATTGTTGCTTTAGGAGAAAAGCTGCAACTAGACATGCACTTAAGACATTGATCAGAACAATCGACAGGTATTGCACACATATCCTTGCAGGTAACTGCTAACGCAACAATAAGCTGCTAACGCAACAATAAGGCTGGGGTCACACTTCCGATTGTGATGCGCGAGTCTCTCGCATCAATACCCAGCACTGCCGCCAGCACTCGGGACCAGAGTGTGCGGCTGCATGCCTTTCTAGGTCACTGGGTGTTTTTGCTGCATTTTTTTCTGCCACAAAACCTGAGTGCTTAACAGGAAAGAAGCTGCAGCAAAAACACAGGTTTGGTGCGGTTTTTACATTCAATTCAATGGGTGAAAAACGCTGAAAGAAGTGACATGCTTTATGTCCAAAAAAACAAGCAAACCACAAAATATTGACAAAAAAAAAAAACAAGCTGTGTGCATGAGATTTCTGAAATCTCAGACATCTCTGGTACTGTCCAATGCAGCTGAAAATTAGCATAAAGACGCATTAAAAAAACACTAGCAAAAACGCCTAGTGTAAACTTAGCCTTAATGTGCTTAAAAGAATAAGAATTCATTTATCCCAACTTGCACCTGCCAGGGTCCTGAGAGGTCCACTACCAGTTTGTGAGTGTTTCCTTGTTGGAATAGCATGAGTACGGTGTATGACCGTGTCTTGCGAATTGCTAATTTCAAAAAGTGCATTTTCTATAACCTGTCTCCGCCATATATCTCTGAAGTAATCTCTCGATACCTTCCCTCACCTAATCTCCGATCCTCCCAAGACCTCCTTCTCTCCTCACTTATTCGCTCCTCACCCAACCGCCTCCAAGACTTCTCCCGAATAGCCCCCATCCTCTGGAATTCTTTGCCCCAACACGTCCGACAATCAACCACAATCTGATCCTTCAGACGGAACCTGAAAACCCATCTCTTCAGGAAAGTTTACAGCCTGCAATGATCCCCGCTACCTCCCCACCACTACTGAAGCTACCGCCTCACCATCACTGGAGCTGCTGCAACCCCCCAACCTACTGTCTCCTTCCCCACCATCCTGTAGCATGTAAGCTCGAAAGGGCAGGGTCCTCTCCCCTCTGTATCAGTCTGTGATTGTTAGTTTGTTTACTGTAAAGCCCCCGTTACACACTGCGATATCGCTAGCAATATCGCTGTAATGTCACCGATTTTGTGACGTTGCAGCGATATTGCTAGCGATATCGCTACATGTGATACTTACCTCTGACCGGCTCCCCCGCTGGTTATTGCTGGTCGCGCGAGAAGCTCCTGGATCATTTCTCGTCAGCTTCCTGCTGTGACGACGAGCGACGCGTGGAGCCGGGCGGGAGGACGCAGGATCGCCCCGTCTGACAGGTAAGTAGTGATCGCCGTCCCCAGCGATGTCGCTGGTGAGATCTGCCTGTGTGGCAGCTCACTAGCGACCACCTAGCGATGCACCAACGATCCTAACTACGTCATATCGCTGGTCGGGATCGCTGGTACATCGCTAGGTGTAACGGTACCCTAAGTGATATCTGTACTTTGTATGTAACCCCTTCTCATGTACAGCACCATGGAATCAATGGTGCTATATAAACAAATAATAATTTTCTATGCATTGGATGTGATGTAAGGCAGCCCCCCCCCCCCACTTATCTATTCAAAAATATTCAGATGGCCCCCTTTATATACAGCACTAATGATGTGCTGCATCAGAAAACTCTTCTATGTCAAACACAGGCCAGAAGTTTATTCATTTATTCTTACTCACTTACATAGCGCCATTAATTAATTTACAAACATTGGCATCTCTGTCCCCATTGGGGCTCACAATCTACATTCTTTATTAGTATGGTTTTGGAGCAAAGGAGAAAACCCACACAAACACGTTGAGAACATACTAACTCTTTGCAAATGTTATGGTATCCATAGTGGGATTTGTACCAAGGGCCCTTGCACTGCAAAAGCAATACTGCTAACCACTGAGCCACCATACCGCCCAGTGGTGCACATCCATAAATAAAGGAGGTGGATATACCCCCTTTAAGAGAAAAATGTTGGCATGACTGAAACTGCATACTGTTTTACCACAATTTGCTGTGGTTTCCTTTGAAGTTTTTACAGTCATTACATGTAAAATAATTATAACTGCATCAAAAATCACATGCACTCCTTGCTTGCAATGCAACTTCTTAATGCATCCCAAGTCTCTTCAGAGAAAGTGATTGTAACTCTAGTGCCACCAATTGGAAATAGCAATTTAAAAGTCAATATTTAACTTTTTAAAGGCTTTGCCACATGACCTAGGAAAAGAAGCTAGCCAGGAACTTAATTTGCTTATTTCATGGAGTTTGCCCCTCATCAATGCAAAGCAGGAGAAAACTGGTTGGGCTGGGTGGATGGGTTAAGCATACACTTCTTTGCACCTCTCCTATAGGAAAACACGTTCATTATTTCTACACACCCCTGTGATGGTAACTTTAAATAAGACAGCTACTAAAAAAGCCTATCCTAAATATAGGCCTTCAATACATGGATTTCGGAAAACCATTTTAAACCACTAGTACAATTTATCAGCAATAACTACTAAATTAGTGGTGGTCCCATGGTGCCATCACCAAAACTATTCAAGAGCACATTTATGCTGTTTGAAGCAGCAGTGCACTCCGTTCAACTGGGAGACACAAGTCCCTCGTTACAGCAACCGGTGGCAGACCCAAACTAATCTAGTCAGTATCACCTATCCTGCCATTATGTGTTAACTTATCTATATATACATAAAGCTGAGTATGTGTGTGTAAGTATGGATCAAGCCACGCCCACTCCACATAGCCCCGCCCAGGGTTGCAGAGGAAAAGTGCGGGGCTGCGGAGGGGGAGAGAGCGGGGCACGGATGGAGAGCGGGGCTGCAGAGGGAGAGAGTGGGACGGTGGGAGCGTGATGGTGGGTGGAGAGCGAGGCTGTTAAGGGAGAGAGCAGGACGCAGGTAAAGAGATGGGCTGCTGAGGGAGACAGATGGACGGCCAGTGGAGACAGGGGCTGCAGAGGGACAGTGCGGGACGGCGGGAGGAGAGCGGGGCTGCGCAAGGAGAGAGCGGAACGGTCAGTGGAGAGTGGGACTGTGGAGGGAGAGGGCGGGACGGACAGTGGAGACAAGGGCTGCTGAGGGAGAGAGCGGGGCTGTTGAGGGAGAATGCGGGACGGCGAATATAGAGTTGGGCTGCGGAGGGAGACAGCGGGGCCTCAGAACGAAAGCGGGGCGGCCAGTGGAGACAGGGGCTGCGGAGGGAAAGAACGGAATGGCGGGTGAGAGCTGGGCTTCGGAGGGAGAGCGCGGGTCGGCGAGTGGAGAACAGGGCTGCGGAAGGAGAGAGCGGGACGGACAGTGGAGACAAGGGCTGCTGAGAGAGAGAGTGGGGCTGTGGAGGGAGAATGCGGGACGGTGAATCGAGAGTTGGGCTGCGGAAGGAGAGAGCGTGACGGTGGATGGAGAGCTAGGCTGCGGAGGGAGACAGCGGGCTGTAGAGGGAGAGAAAAGGATGGCGGGTGGAGAGCTGGGCTTCGGAGGGAGAGAGCGGGTTGGTGAGTGGAGAGCAGGGCTGTGAAGGGAAAGAGCGGGATGGCAGTTAGTTACTATGCTCGGGCAACGCCATGCTCTTCAGCTAGTTGTAACTAAATACCATCTGAATTCCCTTTAAATAAACAAATGTTTAAACTTTTCCTTGAATTAATGCTGATACATCTTTCCATCTTTTCAGTTTTTGCATTTCCATGTTTTGCTCCCCTTCTTCCCAGAGATAAAACTTTTATTTTTCAGTCAATATGGCCATGGTAGGGCATGTTTTTTGCGGGACAAGTTGTACTTTTGAATGACATCATTGCAAAAAAGAAAAAAAAAGAAAAAAAAAAAAGTCCAATTCCACAATTTTTTTTTTTTTTTTTTGCTATGTTCACTAAATGCTAAAACTGACCTGCTGTTATGATTCCACGGGTCATCACGAATACGTATATATCAAACATGCATAGGTTCTTTTTTTATTTAAATGGTGAGGAAAAAAAAACAGAAAATAAAAAAATAAATTAAAGCGCAATTTTCCGAGACCTGTAGCATCTCCATTTTTAGGGATCTGGAACTGGGGGAGGGCTCATTTTTTGCGCACCAAGCTGAAGTATTTATTAATACCATTTTTGGGTAGGTACGATGTTTTGATCGCCTGTTACTGCAATGTTGCTGTAAATCTGGTTGATTTTTTTTTTCTCGTTACGTCGTTTACCGATCTGATTATTTTTATAATTTTGATAGATCAGGTGTTTTTGAACGTGGCCATACCAAACAAATATTTTTTATTGTTTTATTTTTAATCTGAAGTAAGGGGGTGACTTGAATATTTATTTTATGTTTTTTTTTTTAAAAAAATTACTTGCCTTAATATCCTCCATGGGAGACTATAAGCTGCAATCATCCAATCGCCTGGGCTACACATAGCAGGGCTTCATGGGAGGGGAGGAAGATGGTGGAGCTTTGCCTCCAGCATCTCCCTGCTAGATAGAATTGTAGCAGCTGCCATCTCCTGTTTCAGTAATGGGAAAGTCTGTCTGCATTGAATACAGATTTTACCTAAGAATTGAGAATGTTGTTATTGACTGATCAATTCTGGCTGAGAAATAAGCAGATTTCTCTAACAAAATATATTACAAAGTTGCTTATTTTCAGGTGTACTACTGATTTATGAAATAAAAATTAAACATAAGGGTAACGCTTTAAATCCAGTGTAGCAGACTTACTGGAAGTGCAGTAGGGCTATGTTCACACTATGTTCAAGTGCAGTCTGTAGGAAATAGGATAGCACTAGGACCAATGCTATTCATCGGGTCAGTGCAGATGAGCAATTTTTTTTTTTCAGTGCCTGAATCTAAGTATCAAAAAAATACCACAGCATGCACTAATTTCTTCCATGTGTTGAATGAGACTTGCCCAGTCAAATCTATTGGGGCGCAAAAAATCAGATGCCATACAGAGACACTACAGCATCCATTATTTTACAGTTATATTGTAATTCTGTAACAAAGAAAACTAAACGGTCTTGTAAATGATTGATAGCTACTGCTGTAAAACTATGGATTGCACACACTGTACATGGATGACAAGTGACAAAAAAGATTGTCCAAGTTTCCTGGATGAAACGTCCATGATGTTTTATATGCTCATGTGAACTTGGCCTTACATGGAGAAAATAAGGTTGTATTCTCCCTGCAGATGCCCACTTACAGCCATTGAGGTGCTGCACGTAGCGATTACAGTCACTGACTGACACGGAATGACAGCCTGCTTTGCACACACAAGGGCTGAGGAGTAATTATAGCGCGATCACAGTGTTGTGAGCGGTGACTGTAACAGGTCCCTGCACGTCCCCCAAGTGAGTGGCATTTTCTCTGTACTTCCAGTAAGCCTGCCAGACACAATTTACATGCTATTTACCTACAGATTAACCCTGGTGGTGAATGCCTAAATAAATGTCTTATGTTATGGTAATGTTTTCTGGCTCCCATTACAATACAAGTAAAGGGGCATGAAGCTCTATTTATAATTAGCAGCTACAGAACAATCTCCAGACTATTCATAAAAGAGCGATTGTGTGTGCACAGAGACCTGAAAGCTTACAGCATTTGCGATTTGGTTAGCTCTTTTAGTTACTCGAAGGTACTGTCACACTTAGCGATGTACCAGCGATCCCGACCAGCGATATGACGCGGTCAGGATCGCTGGTACATCGCTAAGTGGTCGCTAGTGAGCTGCCACATAGGCAGATCTCACTAGCGACATCGCTGGGGACGGGGATCGCTACTTAGGCCTGTTTCACACTTCCGTTTTTTCAAATCCGTCAAAATCCGTTGGTTTCCGTAAAAAAACGGATCCGCCATTTTTTTGCAGGATCCGGTTTTTTTGTCCCATAGACTTCCATTAGTGGTTACCGCGGATCCGTCAAAAAAACGGATCCGTTTTTAAAAAACGGATCCGTTTGCATCAGTTTCCGTCAAAAAAACGGAAACGGATCCGTTTGGCGGACACAAAAACGGAAGTGTGAAACAGGCCTTACCTGTCACACCAGGCGATCCTGCGTCCTCCCGCCCGGCTCCACGCGTCGCTCGTCTTCACAGCAGGAAGCGCCGCAGGAAGCTGACGACGAGAAACAGTCCTGAACGTTCTCGCGCGATCAGCGATAACCAGCGGGGGAGCCGGTCGTAGGCAAGTATCAGACACAGAGATATCGCTAGCAATATCGCTATAACGTCACTAGTTATAGCGATATTACTAGCGATATCTCTTAGTGTGACATGCCCTTTAAATCACTTGTATTCCTTTTCTCATTAAAATATCTTCTTATAGGCAATACAAGTTATGTGATGGGCAAATGACAGTGTGAATAAAGGCTCCATTTCCCCCCGCATGTCATGTGTGCTGTACCTTCCGCTTTGATTAATAACGCGTTAAGTATCACTTTATACCATATTGCACACTAGCTTCTAGACGTAACAAGCTATAATGATGACAAAGAAAAGAAAAACTGCTGCTTTCAATTATTATTTTTTTTTTGTTACACAAAGTGAGTTTTTGTGTTTGACTTCTCTAGTCGGAGGTGCTAAGCCACTGATCTGTGTGCTAGGATTACAGTTTGGAGAGGAGCCATGTGAATGGCCTCAAGTGAACTGTGCCCAGTCCAGTTGTGATCACTGCCTTTCCCTTGAGTTGGTAGATATAATTGAAACGTTTAGGTTTTATATTGGCATGGCAGAGACGTACGAATGTACTCCTGTAATGAAGCAAAACATCATTACTTTTATTTCAAAGCAGCAGAAAAATGGTGGAAAAGACACAAGCAAAGACTTTCTATTAAAGGCTGTGGCCCTGATTCATGAAGGCGTTTGACAGGTTTCTGGCATAAGACATTCAAATGCCGCTAAATTTTTGCCATTTTTACAATTGTCCCAACTAGTTTAGTCAAAATTGGCGGAGCATGGACAGGACGGGGCGTGGCCAAGTCTTGCCATTTAATTCATCACTTACGCTGTACAACTTGTCAGAAATAATAATTATTTTATATAGCACCAACATATTCCACAGCACTTTACAATTAAGTGGCGACAATAAAAACAATTAAAAGTAACAGTTGAACAGTTGCAGAAGGTACGAGGGCCCTGCTCGCAAGTTTACCATCTATAAGGAAATTACTCCTGATTGTAAAGCCCCCGTCACACATAGTGATCTCGCTTAGAAACCCGATGTGTACCTTAGTTACCAGCGCGCTGGTGCAGGGAGCTGGTAACCAAGGTACACATCGTGTTTCTAAGTGCCGCACGCCGCTTAGAAACCCAATGTGTACCTTGTTTACCAGCTCCCTGCACCAGCGCGCTGGTAACTAAGGTACACAGTGGGTAACTAAGCGTGTTTGGCAGCTCACCAGTGATCATGTTGCGACACACCAGCGATCCTGACAAGGTGATATCGTTGTCAGGATCACTGCTGCGTCGCTATGTGTGACGGGGCCCTAAGAGGTGTTTAATTCAATATGTGAAGAGCCCCTCTTAGTGAATTAGGATGGCACGCACAATGCTAGTCTTAAATGTAATCTGTCTGCAGATTCTTGCCATTTAATCTGAAAGTAGCATGATGTAGAGGCTAAGAGCCCAATACCCACAATGTGTCACTTATTAGGCTGTGTGTTGCGGTTTCAAAATAATCAGTGTTTTATCAGCAGCAGATTATCACTACTAGGTGTCTTAAGCTTCTTAGGGTCCAGTTACATTTAGCTATGCACCAGTGATCCCGACAACAATACAATCTGGTCAGGATCGCTGGCGCATCGCTAATTGGTCGCTAGTGAGCTGCCAAACAGGCAGATCACACAAACGACGCGGCGGAGATAAGCGATCCGTCGGCGGTCGCTCTTACTTGTCACACCGCAGCGATGATGACGACTTCCGCCTGCGTCCATGCGTCGCTAGTCGGCGCCAGCGGGACGCCAACGAGGAAAAAATGGCTCAGGACATTCGAGCTCCATCAGCGATATCCAGCAGGGGGGCCGGTCGCAGGAATGTCACACAAAGCGAGATTGCTAGCGATATCGCTGTTGCGTCACAAAATCGGTGACGCTTTAGCGATATCGCTAGCGATCTCGATCTCACTATGTGTAAAAGGCCCTTTAGTCAACTGATCTGTGTAACCCCACCCACACCACTGATTAACAGCTTTCTGTTAATATAAAGTGTACATAGAAAGCTGCTAATCAGTGGTGTGGGCGGAGTTATACAGGGCTCAGCATTCAGAGCACTGCTAGATCTGTGGCAGAGAAAACAGTGATATTATTAAAATGACCAGTAACTGGCATCGCTGGAGACATGGTAATAGATTCACCCTTAAAGGGGGTTTTACACCGATTTTGTGACGTTATAGCGATATCGCTATGTGTGATACTTACCTCCGACCGGCTCCCCCGCTGTCCATCGCTGATCGCGCGAGAATGTCCGGCTCCATTTCTCGTCGTCAGCTTCCTGCTGTGACGACAAGCGACGCGTGGAGGCGGGCGGGAGAACGCCAGGATCGCTGTGTGTGAAAGGTGAGTATCGTGCGCTGCGTCGCTGCTGCATCACTGAGGTCTGCCTATGTGACAGCTCACTAGGCGGGTCGGATCGCTGGTGCATCGCTAAATGTAAAAGGGCCTTAAGTGTATACACCCGGAAAGTGCTAAAGTTTTATTTCAATTCTAGAAGGATTAAGCCAAAAGTCTCTTAATTGAGCTGTGCAACCTACTCTAGCTAATCCATACCAAATCTTGCTTTCATGGACCCAGATATCTGCACAGGTGCAGAGTCATACTGAAAAAAGAAAATGCCTTCCCCAATGTAGTTGTATTACTACAAAGTTACACAGTTGCCATTGTCTACAATATCTTTTTTATTTAATATAGCATTATTTGAATCCTATTTTACAGTAGGCAACATTTATTCTGGCAGGTAGTGTGGTCTGGGAATCTGCCAATCCCTATAGATGACAAGCTCCACCTTCCTGAGTCTAGTAATAGGGTGCTTTGCATAGTATTTGTCTCTAATTGCTCGACCACTGAAATTTTATGAAGCTCCCAAAAACAAAACTCGAACTGATGTCAATTTCAGAAAAAAAAAAATCTAATCATAATTGACTGTGGCAGATCAGAGCTGTCCCAACCTGACTTGTGGAATCCTATAAACGTGCATAAAGTCACTGAGGTTTGCAGTACGTCCCTGTAGATCTATGCAGGATACATTGCTGTGTGCTGACATTATGTACTTGTTTGCAATGTGCATATAACTCCCCACTGCTGCATGTCCATTAGTTGGAGTCTCGGTCTTTCTCAGCCCCTATTCACGTTTTTATGTCACACATAGTAAGGTTTTATGACTAGAGGTTAGGACCGTCCTGAATAGGGTCACCGTGTTGTGGTGGGATGACTTACGGTTTATTTTAGCAAAATTATGTTAATCAAGTACCTTATATTATTTTCATGCACTGTTGCTATTTATTTACTGCAGGGTATTTGATCATTTTGTTTTTATCTTAGGTTTTGACTTTTTATTGGCCAGTGTGAACATGTGTCTACAAATGCACATCAAACTATATTCCAGTTTTATTGAATCTCAATAAATAGGAGAGGTGTTCACATACTTTAAGCCATACAGTGTACGCAAAGGGGTAACCTCAGGTATTTTTATTATGCATGGTTTAAGAAAAAGTCAATAGTCACATTAATGCACGTAAGGGCATAGACATATTATGCAGTGCAAGTCATAATTAGAAACCAAGACGTGTGTGTACAGAGTGGATGAAAGCTCAGTAGGGTCACCCAGAGATGCCGGGGTTACGTTTTTGATTCCACACCTGTTAGGTTACTCAGAGAAGCACAAAGCCTTTTATGGATGATTAAAGAGAAACATATGGTGGACTGGAAAGTGAACGCTGTGCCAATTTGTCGGTTTAATCAATCAAAATAGTAACAATGAGTGCTTTGTCTGTAACCTTGTCCTTTCCTGTGTATATGCAAATCCCTGTCACTCTGTATAGTCTTTGCCTAATTCTCAAGATAAGCTAATTACATAAGAACACAATGACAAGAAAACTTATTTTGAGTGACGGAACCATTAGATGACTGGTGGCTATTTTCTTACTAAGTAATAATTTGACAAACTCCTGTCAAAGTGATGATTTAAAAGCTTTCAATATGGTTCAATACTGAAAGCAAAGTCTCCCGTGAGCTGCTCCATCTGTCGGCATATTACTAGTGGAAGGTTCAGTACCCAAGTACCACATACAGAAGGATAGGCAAGTCACAGGTGACCATCCGGCTCAACAGGTTTGGGTTATTAGAATGTCAGTACTTCAGCTTGATCTAACATACCGTATTTCCTTTTTGGACATGACCAAAGGAGAGAAGAAAAAAAAAAAAAAGGACCTGTGGATTACAACATGGTACATGATCGCATACAAACATTACTGCCATCACCTGCTAGTATGGTCTCCCATAGAGGGGAAACTACTGTTATGTTCAAACAGCAAGGAAAAGCATATCTGCATGTGTTCTGTGTCATTATTAACTGCAAGAGTTATGTACTGCATCCTCTTGGCCACTACATCTGAATTTACCATGGAACTTATAGTGTTCTTACGCTGCGTAAATGACACATGTATGGGGTTCTTACTGGGTTCAGCTTAAAGGATATGTGCACACGGATCCAAAGTTGTTGCGGGTTTGACGCTGCATACTTATGCAGCGTCAAACCCGCAATGTCCAGATGTTACAGAATAGTGGATGAGATTTCAAGAAATCCCATGTTCACAGACGCCCGTGGATCACCGGTGGAGACGGACATGCACAGCATGTTAATTTCTCTCCGCAATAGAAATTTCACCCAAAGAATGTATTGGACGTGGTAAATCCGCATGGCTTACTGCAGGTGAATCCACATGTGTTCAATCAATAGACGGCTGCGCTTTGGACGCAGCAAACATGCACTGCATCCAAAGCGCTGCTACTTCCGGATCATGGGCACACAGAACATATTAGGAGAACATATGATTTTATTCTTCTTCACAAAAAATGCACGCAAGTTTGATGGTTGCAAAAACACAGAAGCACAAATTGCTGCCAATTATATTTTATGGTAGCTATTAACGTATCTCTTTACCCACTATTTCCTCGACTAGAACATTGGGAGATACTCCACAAGTCTTCTGATGGTCAAGTTGTACCTGAGGTGACAGATTTGTCTAAATCTTTGTTTATATTTTTGTTCAGGATAATAGATTCATAGATGTGATAGGACTACTATATTATGGCACTATTGCTGAGGAATATATTGGTGCTACACACCGTAAATAAATTATTAGTTATTAAGAGGAATTTCTTGGCAGCACTCGACTACATGCCCTCCCTTCAGAGACCTACCCACTTTTCTTAAAGGAAAGGTGCCGTAATTTTATATAATTTGCAAAAAAAGAGTAAGTAACAAAACATGTTGTTTCAGCAAATGTTGTACTAACTAGGATTTATGGTTTGTTTGTAATAATGTTTTAATGTAGCCACTGGGCTCTGCCATCTTGATTTGCAGATCTGTGGAGGACTCATACAGTCTGCAAATATGGCCGTCCCTGGACATAGGAGACTGCGGACGGCTCCCGACCCCACCATGCAACCTCATTAGCAGTGAACTGGGCACGCCCCTGTGGGCTGCACCATTCACTGCTGTAGGTGTGGCTGGGCGCCATTCTACTGTAGCCCAGTGCTATCTGCTGAGCTCCACTTTCTGCACCGTGCTTTCTGCTCCAGCTCCACTGTCCTCCTGCTCTGTCTCCACCTCCTCACTCACACACAGCCCCAGTGATCTCCAGTAATCTGACACCTTTGCTTTTATGAGAGCTTTTATGGCTGTCTGAGGACAGTGACATATACAGCCCATAGTCTAGTGTATGATTGGGGGGCTAGAAGTTTCACCAGTGTGGGCATATCTGTAATACTGTCTCCTGTGATACTGCCTGCTGAGCCGTGTATCTAATCCTCTTCTGTGTGATACTGCCTGCTGAGCCGTGTATCTAATCCTCTCCTGTGTGATACTGTCTGCTGAGCCGTGTATCTAATCCTCTCCTGTGTGTTACTGACTGCTGAGCCGTGTATCTAACCCTCTCCTTTGTGATACTGTCTGCTGAGCCGTGTATCTAATTCTCTGCCGTGTGATACTGCTCTCCTGAAATACTCTGTGCTGCTGTCACCCGCTGGTTTTATGTGTGATCTACATGGTGGTATTGTGTATGATCTATATGGCGGCATTGTGTGTGAAGTATAAGGCGGTATTATTTGTGATCTGTTAAAAGGGGACCCATTCTAGGGTGGTTCTGGTTGAGCACCTGCACACGGGTCAGGGGTAATAGGTGCAGTCAGGGGAGGGCTGGGGAGGCAGCTGAAGAGAGGGGTCTCATTTTTATCGTTACTGTATGGCTCCATTCCCCCCCAGCCTGCTTCCCACCGTCACCCTGGACTGCGCCTGTCGCCTCGCTTTCACACATCGCCAGGACAGGATCTGAGGAGGGGAATGGGGTCTTTGCATGCAAAGTCTGGATCAGAACAGGCCATCAATCAGCAGAAATGTTTCCTGGATTTCTGTGCTGCTGTCACCCTGCTCCTCCCCCATATATCTCCCTCTGTGCCTCCCATAGACCAGCACACTGCTCTCCTGAAATACTGCTGCTGTCACCCTGCTCCTCCCCATATATCTCCATCTGTGCCCCCCATAGACCAGGACACTGCTCTCCTGAAATACTCTGTGCTGCTGTCACCCTGCTCCTCCCCCATATATCTCCCTCTGTGCCTCCCATAGACCAGCACACTGCTCTCCTGAAATACTCTGTGCTGCTGTCACCCTGCTCCTCCCCAATATATATCTCCCTCTGTGACCTCCCCCATAGACCAGCACACTACTCTCCTGAAATACTCTGTGCTGCTGTCACCCTGCTCCCAGAATCCTTGCTGCCTGCCATCCTCGGTGACCAAAGACCCCATTCCTCTCCTCAGATCCTGTCCTGGCGATGTGTGAAAGCGAGGCGATAGGGGCCTGATATATGGAGGAAGGAGCAGGGTGACAGCAGCACAGAGTATTTCAGGAGAGCAGTGTGCTGGTCTATGGGGGGCACCCTGTTCGGTGCCAGGGATTGTACATAGAGCGCTGTGTTTTATACATATGGATGGACCGTCTTCTTGTCTGCTCCACAGAAATCCAGGAAACATTTCTGCTGATTGATGACCTGTTCTGATCCAGACTTTACATGAAAAGACAGTCAGTATAACTTTGCAGGCCCCATCAAAATGGCTGCTCACTGTGTTCCTAGATGTCATCCTCTCTTTTCCCTTAGCAAGCACCCAGTAAGGGAGGAGAGGAGTGACACCACACCCATGTCAGCAGATTCCGCCCATACAGTGTCCATTTTAGGGCATGATCATATATCAAAATCAAACATCATGGACACTGTATGCCCATAATTACTGCAGGACAGTAATGTGAGCTAGTTGTACACTAGGTTTTTGTGCCAAATTTCAGTATCTGCTCCCCCTAGTGTTAACAAGTGGAAATGCCAAACTTTTTAAAATTAGTTTTCATATTTTACAAAATTAAAAACAAATGATAATATTTTAAGAAAATGTAAACATTAATTCTTTACATTTTTTCAATTGCTGAAATTTTTTTTTTCCTTTAAAAAGTTGGCAAAACTATTGTAAAAACTCCAGAAGCCACATAAGGTTTGCACAACTTAAAATTTTGCAAGAATGTACCGTAGCTACATTTAAAACAGTTTCACATTAGAATTCTGGTGCATTCTGATGAATGGGGCTTGGGCAAATTTTGAAAGAATGTTTAATATTTAAGTCTAATTAATTTCTTTTTATACATAAATTATTACAGACCTACATGCACGTGTGACTTTAGTCAGCGCAATAGCAACAAGACTATGAATGATGATGAAAGTATATCATTACACATATATCTTTACAACCGAAACAAGGACACCCCCTCCTCTGGTGTAATGCATCGAGCTCACATCGGGCTGGATGTCACACTCCGCACTGCACTCAATTTTGGCTCTGCTTGACACATTTATTGTTTCATCATTAAATACATGTTGCCTGGCTCCTCATCCCCCAAGGAGGCCAGACTAGTAATAAATTTACACCATGTATTATTATGATTTAGAACAGCTTTGAGAGGCATATTTTGACTGCTATTATTCGACTGTCTGCCTCTCTTGAGCTGCCTGAGCATTCAACTCAACTCCCCTGCGGATGAAAACTGTTCCTTTCTCCATAAACATCAATATGGTTAGAAATTTCTGCTATTTGGAAGGGATTAGTACAAAAGCTGTTTAATCCTGTTACTTACATCAATGTGTAAACACCTACAGGCATGTTCAACAGTAGCAATAAAAGATGGGTTTTAGGGGAGGGAAGAGTGACAGAGTAAGCTCTTTCATCAAGAGATCTGTGTTGGTCTGTGGTGCTATTGTGTTTAAGTATTAGCTATGTTGCATCTTTTCAACTGTATTTCATTCTCATAAGAGATGCGGAAAGCAACATGCAGGGGGGCCGGGATGAGGGGCAGGCACCTGCCTTCCCGAGACAGGGAACATTTCAGAGGGAAAAAAAACCCTGACATTGCTGAATGCCTGCCCATCACCTTCCTCCGGCTACAGGCCTTCAGCACAGTGATGGCCAGGAGCAGTGTCAGTCCCTGACACAGCTCACAAGGTTCTCTGCCTGCGCCCCGGCCGGCACTACTTAGCAGCACTTAATTGTATTCACATCTGTAAGATGCAAATAAAATTGATGTCGTTGCCACCCGGGACAGGAGCAGAGGAGTGGCAATCAGCTCCCTGCTTTGGCAGGAATTCTGGCGCACGCAAAGGAAGTCAGGCGTCGTGATGCAGTGACGTCATCTCACCATCCAGCGGCCACTGCTGCACAAGATGGAAGAGGACACTGAGCTCTGCTAGTCAGGGAGCCTGGATTAGGCGAGTATAAGCTTTATTTTTATTCTATTAGTTTCCTATTGAATGGAGGCTATTATACCTAGGGCCTGTGGGGACATTCCAAAAAGGGGATGGCTATGGGGACATTACAAGAGAGGCTGTGGGGACATAAGAGGGTGACCATACTTCATTGGGGGCTCTTGTGACCATACTGTACAGGGAGCTGCGCGGGACATTATACTGTATATTGGGGGCTGCGATGGATATCATACTGTGTGGGGTGCTGTGGGACACATACTGTATGTAAGGTGTTGTGAGACCATTATGGGGTAGTGGTGATTTGGGGGCCATAATACTCTATGAGGTGCTGGGGACCATCATACTACATAATGGGGGGCTGTGGTGGACATCATACTGTATGGGGTGCTGTAATGGACATCAGAGTGTATATTGGGGGCTGTTGTGGATATTATACTGTGTGGTGTCCTGTGGGGGTCAGTATACTTTATATAAGGGGCTGTGGGCCCATTATACTGTATCGGTGACTGGGGCCATAATACTGTATTGTTTCCCAAAGCACCATTATACTTTATAATGGCGGGCTGTGGTGGACATCATAGTGTATATTGGGTCCTGTTGTGGATACTAAACTGTATGGGCCGCTGTGGTAACCACCATAATGTGTAGGAGGACTGTGTGAGGAGATACAGTTTGGAGAGGACAACGTGAAGGGCAGGATGAGGACAAAGTGTGAAAAAAGGCACAGTATGAATATGGAGAGGGAGATACAGTTTGGAGAGGACAACGTGAAGGGCAGGATGAGGACAAAGTGTGAAAAAAGGCACAGTATGAATATGGAGAGGGGGCAGCGTGAAATGGCAGTACAGTATGGAGATAGGTTAGCATGGCGGGGGACCAGTGTGGAACTATAGAGTATGGAAGGGAAAACAGTGGAGAGGGGACAGCCATGGTATAGGCCATTGTTCATAGGGGAAGATGGTGTGGCAGTTATAGCTGATAATAGCAAACAGTGGGGCTGTTATATCTCATTTAGATGACAGTGTGGCAGGTGTAGCTCATAGGGGCAGACAGTGTGGAGGCCTTATACCACAGGAGGCTTATTTAGGTCACAATATTGACAGATATTATGATGTAGAGGGCATTTTAACAATACTTTAAGGGCACTGTGTCGAAATGTGCTGCAGAAGACTTGAGAAGAGGGAAGTCTGTAGAGAAGAGTTGTGGATGTGAAAAGTCACCATGGCATCTGAACAAGATGGAAACGAAAAGAACCTACTCAAATCAGAGAAAATGTCACCTATAAGGTACATGGATGTAAAATTTTACTTGTTGATACTATGCCTCATCAGTACTGTGGTTCCTGTATGGTCCACTGTCTGAAAATAACTGATAACTTACAGCATCTCCTTACTATTTTTAAGGACATACTGGGAGTTGTAGATTCATGATATAAATGTATATGGGCCTAATTTGACATAATTGATTGCTGTACTAAGACTAGTATTCATGTACTGATGGAGATTACGGTGAAGCATTCATGTTCTGATCATGGTTCTGGTGATGTATTCATGTACTGATGACGATACTGGTGTTATTTACTGGCATTGGTTCTTGTGATGTATTCACGTACCGATGGAGATTCTGGTGATGCATTCATCGACTGATGGTGGTTTTGGTGATGAATTCATGTACTTAAGGTGGTTCTAATGACCTATTAATTTACGAATTATGGTTCTGGTGTAGTTGTTATGTAATGTTGATGGCACTGGTGATGTATTGATGTACTGATTATTTTGGTATCATATTCATGTAATGATGATGGTTCTGGTGATGAATACAGCACCAAAACCATAATAGTACATAAATACAAAACCAGAACCATCACTATATGAAGATGTCACCACAACCACCATCAGTACTGGAATACGAGACCAGAACCACCATCAACACATGAATACATCACCAGAAACAACATCAGTTTTGTTGCTTGAACAATATGTAACCATGCTTCATCTGCCTAGGGTACCAAAATACCTTGTTCCAGCCCAAGAAACAATGTACCACCGAGAAAAAGAAAGCTGAAGCCAAAAAGGAAACACTTCAATATCACATCTTCAGCTAACAAAAACAGAAATCCACGATTACCTTTAAGAACAACAAGAGGAATAACACAATGCTGAGTTCTCAGGAATGATTATCCAGATTTGTTATGACCAAGCATACAGACTAAGGGTGTGTGCAGATGCTGCGGAATCCGCTGCAGATTAATCTGCCCGGATTTTGCAAAAACCGCAGATAAACCGCAGGTCTTTTTATCTGCGGTTTTGCCTGCGGTTTGGTCCTGCGGATTCACCATCTCCACAATGGTGGAGACAGGAACCCGCAGCGGTTTCCGCAGAAAGAATTGACATGTCAATTCTTTCTGCGGATTCAAAACCGCAGCAAATCTGCGCGGATTTTTCCACAACGTCTACACAGCGGTTTTTTTTTACCATTCATTTGAATGGTACTGTACACCGCAGCTAAAACTGCTGCTAGTCCGCAGCGGCCAAAACCGCTGCGGAAACCGCAGCGTGTGCACATAGCCTAATAGCTTTATATAAATAGGTGAAGTGACTGATTAGCTGGAGACCAAATCATGAATTTAGAATAATTAAACTATAATGTATAGGTCTGTAATAATGCCATTGAGTCACTTACAACTATATGCTAGTGTAAATGATGTGCTGCTCTGCATGACAATTTCCACATTGGCATTACAATCTCAATATGAAAAGATTACTACTACCACTAATGATAAATCTTTGGTACTGTAATAGAACTTTCAATTTAATAAGGTCACTAATCACAATAAAAAAATGGGGGGGGGGACTATCCATCTGATCAAAATTATAAAATTATTCAAAGAAGCTGTCATTGTTTTAAAATAATAAAAGTAACAGTAATTAACTACTTCTTGCTCAGCCCTCTCTACCATCCTAGTTTTAAAGATAAATGACTGCCGAGGCCAATCAATAGATGTACTTAATAGCATCACAACAAGGAAATGATGCCTGTCTGCATGCAAACAAAAAAAAATGTCAGTGCTGCAAAGATTGGCGACAGAACAGTAGGCACGTTATTTTACGCTTATTATTTAAAGCCAGATAATATGGTACAACAGCTATAGTATTTCACATAAAAATACAGATTGAAAATACTGCCAAGCCAAACCCAGGAGCAGGTCCAAAGGATGGATGAAGTGCAAATCTTTCCACTATACATTTCTCTGAGTATATGTTTCATTCCTGGTTTTGACTTACAGAGATGCAAAATATTGATAAAACTGCTACTGTGTGAAAGTGGCCTCAGTCTACTGACATGCAGCCATTCACATAATAGATAAACCACCAAAACAAAAACAGCTATGTTTGTATTGTGTGTGCCCTGCAGGTTACGCAGAACCCATCTCACCTTCTCAAATATGCAAAGGTCTGCCTTTCTTTCAGGATTTCTTTCAGAGCCAAGGAAAAATAAGGCAAAGCAATTTCCGGATTGGAAATAGGAAATTAGCTTTGGAACAAATTCAGGAGCTGCACTGCACATAGCTCAACATAAAATTAGAAACAGAAGTTTAATTGAAAGATCGTGAATATTTTGAGTCTGATAGGGATGCACTTGGTAAGAGGAAAGAATGTGAATTCCTCCGGGACTAAGAGAATTATAGAGCTTAGCCACACTAATTGCAGCAGGGTTAAATCTATCAGATTGCTGCACAAACTTGGCTTGTCAAATAAAGAAACAAAAAAAGCCCAATACAGCAATTGTTTCTTCATTAATTTCTTTTTCGAACAATGGTAATATGATAAGTATGGAAATTACTCATTAACATCACCAATTGCATATAACAAGCCATGAGTGTAACAACAGCACGTGCATCAGTTACCAAGTCCAAGAGTTTATGGAGCAATCTAAAGGTCAGAAGTGTAAAGGCCCCTTTACATTTAGCGATGCACCAGCGATCCGACCCGGTCAGGATCGCTGGTGCATCGCTAAATGATCGCTAGTGAGCTTTCACACAGAAAGATCTCACAGCGATGCGATTACCTTTCACACAGAGCGATCCAAACGTCCTCCCGCCCGCGTCCACGCGTCGCTCGTCGTCACAGCAGGAAGTCTCAAGCAGGAAGCGCCCGACGAGAAATGGAGCCGGGCATTCTCGCGCGATCAGCGATGGACAGCGGGGGAGAGCCGGTCGGAGGTAAGTATCACACATAGCGATATCGCTATAACGTCACAAAACCAGTGACGTTTTAACGATATTGCTAGTGATATCGCTTAGTGTAAAACCCCCTTAAGCCTATAAAGGATTGTTGAGATTAGGAAAAACCCAGTTGCACCTATGTACTGTATCAAGCAGTCACGTTTTCATAATGTTACATAAGCTCATTTAATTGAATTAGGGTAGCCAAATTATAAATGAATGCACTGCATGATCCTAGACATTAATGTTTGGGTCAGAAAAAAACCCCTTAAAAATACCAAAACTGATGACATGTTCCCTGTTCTCAAGTTCTATTAAAAAAGATCTGACATCAGATTTCAGAATATCAACTGTATAGATTTTAAATACATTAAAAGAATGTTATACAGTCAATCTGACATTGATATTCCAAGTACCGTAATTCATAAACTTACTGTATGTGAATTCTGGTGAGTGATTACCTTTACCATTGCTCCTACATGTCAGTACTGAATTCCTCCTCCCCCAAAGATCATATTGTAAGGATTTCCTTACTACTACACAGGTGATGTAATTATGGTCAGTGACTCAGAAATTGCCATGGGTTATCTGTAGAAGGGGCTTCTGTATGACATGATCACTGGGTCTTGTCCAGCATAGCAAACCTATTGGGCCATACCAGACTCTGGTCAGCTCTGCCAAGTAACTTCTGTCACTACATCTAGCTGTTTTCCCCTGTGACTGGGGCCCCAATGGATGCACCAATTAGAGCCAAAGAAATAAGCAATGAATACAAAAAAATTACTGGGATAACAGTCAAGCATGTTCGGATAACATGTTAGCCAAGCAAATTTGCTCATCACTTATTAAGACCCATCTTCAGTGTAAAGAACAACAAAGATTCCTGGAAATGATAATGTGGCCCTGATCTCAACCTCATTGAGTCTGTCTGAGATTACATTTAGAGATAGAAGAGTTTGCACAAGCCTACATCCACTGATCTGTGTGGGCATTCTCCACCACTTTCTCTGGGGTCTCCCACCTGGACTTAGGGGAACTTAGCCCATATGCTGTGCAGATGGTCCTGTATATAATTCCCGCTACTTGGTTGTGGCGTTCGGTATACGCTGTTCCTGCTTGTATTTTGCATCCTGCCACTATGTGTTGGACTGTTTCTGAGGTTTCTTTGCATAGTCTGCACCTTGGGTTTTGTCTTGTGTGGTAGATTCCTGCTTCTATGGATCTGGTACTTAGTGCTTGCTCTTGTGCTAATATGATTAGTGCCTCTGTGCTGTCTCAGAGTCAAGCTTTCTCCAGCCATTGGTAGGATTTCTCCATGTCAGCCACCTCCATTATGTGTCGATGGTACATCCCATGCAGCGTCTTGCCATGGTGCTTCATGTTCCTTTTCTTCCTTCCACATGTTTTGTTGTTGCCTTAGGCTTTCTCTCAGCATCTCATCCTTTGGTGACATTTTTCTGATGTATTCCTGGATACTCCTGGTTTCATCCGTGATGGTGGCTTGGATGCTTATTAAGCCTCGACCACCCTCCTTTCTGTTGGTATACAATGCTTGGGTGTTAGGGTCCCGTTACACTTAGCGATGCACCAGTGATCCCGACAACGATACGACCTGGTAAGGATCGCTGGTGCGTCGCTAAATGATCGCTAGTAAGCTGCCTAACAGGCAGAACTTTTCCGCGACACAGCAACCGTCCAGCGATCCTCGGCGGTCGTTGGCACCTTGTCACACAGCAGAGTTTCTAAACGATTCCAGCTTGCGTCCTGAGTTCTGCGTCGCTGAAGAGATCGTTCGTCGGCGTCAAACACAGCAATGCATGCTGGCCAGCGGGACCCCGACGCTGAAAAAATGGCCCAAGCCTTTAGCGCACGATCAGCGATATCCAGCGGGGGGGAGCTGGTCGCCGCTACGTGTCACAAAATCGGTGATGCTTCGGCGATCTCGCTATGTGAGAAAGGGGCTTTAGACTTAGGGTGGAGACCTCCATGCATTGTGAGGAGCTTTCGTGTCTTCACATCTGCTGCTTCCAGCTCTTCTTTTGGCCAGCACACTATGCCAGCAGGGTATCTGATAACTGGCAGGGCAAATGAGCTGGCTCTTCAGGACCTTCTTACCCTTTGAGATATAAGTCTAAGGGTACACTTAGCAACGCACCAGCGATCCCGACAATGATACGACCTGGTAAGGATCGCTGGTGCATCGCTAAATGGTCGCTAGTAAAATGTCAAACAGCCAGATTTACCCAACGACGCAGCAACGATACAGCGATCCATATAACGACCTCGGCAGTCGTTGGGACCTTGTCACACAGCAGCGATTCTGACGACTCCCGCCTGCGTCCATGATTTCTGAGTCGCTAACGAGGTCGCTCGTCGGTGTCAAACACAGCGATGTGCGCTGGCCAGTGGGACACCAGCGATCAAAAAAACGTGGCCCAGGACATTCGAGCACAATCAGTGACATCGCAGGGGGGCCTGGTCACTGCTAAGTGCCACACGTAACGAGATCGCTGGTGATGTTGCATCACAGAATCAGTGACGCTTCAGCGATCCCGCTATGTGAGACAGGGCCTTAACACACAAAGATTGTATACCAACAGAAAGGAGGGTGGCCGAGGCTTGATAAGCATCCACGAGAAGGAAGATTTGTGAATATATATATATATATATATATATATATATCTATCTATCTATCTATCTCTCTCTATCTCCTGCTGGGGGAAGAAGAGAGAGCAGTGGAGATAGCAGCGCGATATGTGAGCGAATGTCAGACTGCGAGAGAGAGAACTATGATATGCTATGGCCCCCACCCTGGATCTGTCCCATGCCCCCCATTCACCTTACCTATGCCATGGACTTCTATAGCCCCACCCTGGATCTGCCCCATCCCCCCATCCACCTTCCCTATGCCATGGACTTCTATAGCCCCATCCTGGATCTGCCCCCATCCACCTTTCCTACAGCCCCTACCCAACATCATAGAATCATAGAGAATCGTAGAGTTGGAAGGGACCTCCTGGGTCATCTGGTCCAACCCCCTGCTCAAAAGCAGGATTCGCTAAGTCATCCCAGACGGATGTTTGTCCAGCCTCTGTTTGAAGACTTCTATTGAAGGAGAATTCACCACCTCTCGTGGCAGCCTGTTCCACTCATTGATCACTCTGTCAAGAAGTTTTTTCTAATATCTAATCTGCGTCTCCTCCCATTCAGTTTCATCCCATTGCTTCTAGTCTTTCCTTGTGCAAATGAGAATAAAGATCCTTCTACAATGTGACAGCCCTTGAGATATTTGTAGACAGCTATTAAGTCTCCTCTCAGTCTTCTCTATCATCTTCTCAGTCATCCCTACAGTCCCTATCCCTATTGCACACTTGCTTTGGCAAAACTATTGTGTATTTAGTCCTGCCAATAAAGCTTCATTGAATTTGAAATATATATATATATATATATATATATATATATATATATATATATATATTACACGTACACGCATTATATATCTATATATCTCAAAACTACACTGGGGGCGGTCTTTGTTGTCCTTTCTCATTCTCGGGTCCTCTACCAGAGACCTCAGAGTTTGAGGGTTCTGCGCAAGATCTTGGTTGTTCTGAGCATTGCGCGTTTCTGGACAGAGAGCTCACATGTTGCTCCTGGGATCTGTTGTAGCCATTCTTCCAACTAAGGGGTCACTGCTCCAAGTGCTCCTGTCACCACTGGAACCACTGGTGCCTTCACCTTCCACATCTTCTCAAGTTCTCCTTTGAGGCCCTGGTATTTCTCCAGCTCCTCATATTCCTTCTTTCTGAAGTTGCTGTCACTTGGCACTGACACATCTATTGTCATTGCTGTCTTCTGATCCTTGTCTACTATCACATGGACAAGGCAAAAGAACCTGAGATTATATATATATTAGTCTGAGTGCCCGACATCCACAGATGGGGGTTGTGCTATAGCTATATATATTATATATATATATATATATATATATATATATATATATATATATATATATATATATATTGAGCACAACCCCCATCTGTGGACGTCAGGCACTCAGACCATCCTCATGGAGTTTCTAACCGCTTGTGCAGACACATGCACATTTGTGGCCTGCTGGAGGTCAATTTGCATGGCTCTGGCAGTGCTCCTCCTGTTCCTCCGTGCACAAAGGCTGAGGTAGCGGTCCTGCTGCTGGGTAGTTGCCCTCCTACGGCTCCCTCCACGTCTCCTGGTGTACTGGCCTGTCTCCTGGTAGCGCCTCCAGCCTCTGGACACTACACTGACAGACACAAACACCAATGAAAAGCAGTGTAACAAGTCCGATATAAAAGATAAAATAGAAATCTTTATTGTAAACAGATGAGGCACAATACAGCTAAAAAGTGGTTGACTAAGTATTCCATCTCATTCTGCTACCATTTGTTCTCACTGACAGACACAGCAAACCTTCTTGCCACAGCTCGCATTGATACGCCATCCTGGATAAGCTGCACTACCTGAGCCACTTGTGTGAGTTGTAGAGTCCGATTCATGCTACCACGAGTGTGAAAGCACAACAAACATTCAAAAAGTGACCAAAACATCAGCTAGAAAGCATTGGCACTGGCATGTGGTCTATGGTCCCCATCTGCAGAACCACTCCTTTATTGAGGGTGTCTTGATAATTGCCAATAATTTCCATCTGTTGTCTACTCCATTTGCGCAACAGCATGTGAAATTGATTGTCAAATAGTGTTGTTTCCTAAGTAGACAGTTTGATTTCACAGAAGTTTGATTTACTTGGTGTTATATTCTGAGATTAATAAATATAAATATATATATATTATATATATATATATATATATATATATATATATATATATATATATATATATATATATATGTCCTCAAGATGAAGGCAGCACAGTCCAGGGAGTTGTGGACCTTTCCCAAGGCTTGAGAAAGGTCCACAACTCCCAGGACTGAAACGTCGCAGTATGGACAACTAGCCAGATGGGCTAATAAATAGCACTTTGACTGGATTTCTTTTGGTGTGCTGCTTTCATCTTGAGGACTATTTTCGAGGTTCGGTATATGCCTGGAAGGCTTGCACCCGCATCGTCTGTTCAATTTTTGTGCTGCTTTTTCCCCCTTTTCCACACACACACACACACACACACATATATGTGTATACACAAATTAACTAAACGATTACCCAAGTATTGATAGCATTTTATTTTCAACTCATTCAAGAGCCTTTTGATAAACATGTGTATCTGTGCATCTAATCCTATCCTGTGTGATACTGACTGCTGAGCTGTGTATCTAATCCTCTCCTGTGTGATACTGACTGCTGAGCTGTGTATCTAATCCTATCCTGTGTGATACTGAATGCTGAGCTGTGTATCTAATCCTATCCTGTGCGATACTGTCTGCTGAGATGTGAATCTATTCCTGTCCTGTGTGATACTGACTGCTGAGTTGTGTATCTAATCCTATCCTGTGGGATACTGACTGCTGAGCTGTGTATCTAATCCTATCCTGTGTGATACTGACTGCTGAGCCATGTGTCTAATCCTCTCCTGTGGGATACTGACTGCTGAGCTGTGTATCTAATCCTATTCTGCATGATACTGTCTGCTGAGCTGTGTATCTATTCCTATCCTGTGTGATACTGACTGTTGAGGTATGTATCTAATCTTATCCTGTGTGATACTGTCTGCTGAGCTGTGAATCTATTCCTGTCCTGTGTGATACTGACTGCTGAGTTGTGTATCTAATCCTATCCTGTGGGATGCTGCCTGCTGAGCTGTGTATCTAATCCTATCCTGTGTGATACTGACTGCTGAGCCGTGTATCTAATCCTATCCTGTTATACTGGGCTCCCCCTGCAGTCTGTGTCAGAGGGTGGTCTGTGTTGGCAAACAGTGACAAACGGTGGATATCGTGTCCAGGAGGACCAGGCTTGCTCTTTCTCCCCGATATCCATGAATATTGAGCCTTATACATTTTGCCTTTGAGCATCTTACTAATACTGGCTGTCTGACACGGGACATTACTAAAGCGCCCTCCATTACTTTGAAAAGTACATATAAAAACTACATTTAGGACATAACCGATGAAGGTCTAACGGACCGAAATGTTTGATTTGGTACTACAATAAATTATCTTCACAGCGCTAAGTTGAGTGCCAGGTTTTCATTTGCTATATACATGGTTTGGGAACCTACCTCGGCGCCCCTTCAGTTGTGCACACGGTGTTTTCTACTATAGTACTTCTAAGAAAGACACATGCTAGCAGTACCAATTCCGGATAATTCAATCAATGTAAAACTGTATTGAAGCACCACAGGAGATGGCCACAGTGATATCAACCTTCTAACACTAAAGCACCCTGCAGGAAGTGAAGTTTGTGCTTGTCTACTGTTTTCACTGGACTCTGCACTATTCAACAATGAGTAACATGGGAAATCACTTCATAAACCTCTACAGTGATCAGAAACGTAAATAGAGGAAACTGATGCAGACAGAAACAGTAGTTTATAAATGAGGTGATGATGATCACCAAAATAATCTTTTGGATTATCCATCATCTGGACAAGTAGGTGTGAGAGGCAAACAGGAAGTATAAAATATACTATTCCAAAAAGGTGTAATGGAAAAAGTATATATAACGTATAGATACAATACATAACCTGTTCACAAGCAATGTGCATCCGCCTGTACCAAACTGAAGTAGAGCGTGTCTAGGGCTCAGCCCACAGGAGTTGCTGGGAAACTCCCCTCTCCTCACATTTGCACCCCTTATTTAGCCTCATTCGTGGGGCTTATATTAGCAGCAGTGAAAGAAGTCTACAGTTGTCAGCCTGAGTCTGGGATCCGCTACAGTCAAGAACTGAAAAATGAGCTCCTGGGCCTGAAGTCAGACACTCAGAAAAGTCCTTCTGTCCTGGAAATGCCTAAAATATTGTTTATTTTCTTTTACAGGTCACAAATCAAATTTTTTTTTCCCCCATCTGGTTGAAAGTTAGCGCCTAGCACTATTAAAGGACCTTATAGGGAAGGAGTCTATAGCTATAAGCTATTTAAATCCTAATTATAAAATTGAACACTAAACAAATTACTTCAGTAAGAGCCCTTCAAATATATCACATGAAGGAACTAATAAACCAAAGCTCAGGAACAAACTTATTAAATCAAATACAAAAGCTACTATCTAATTTATCTTTAAGATTTTATCAATCTGCATAAAGAACTGATCATTGCACATTTAACTATGCAAGTGAGATTGCGATATTATGTAACTGGCTGTATCATGTAAAGATAGGATTCAGAAATGTACCTAATGAGAAATAAAACAGAGCTATGGAAGTGAAGGGGTGAGGTGATATTCCTAAACAGAATAAACTTTCCATTGAGTAATCTGGCGGAAGCCCCAACCTCATCCATATAACATCATTCACCTATTGTAAACACTGTGGAATATTTCGAGTTCTTCCAAGTGCATCTGTAAATATTATCATTCACTTCTTTAGGTCAGACCGCTTTCTTTTTAGTATCACTGGTCCTTTATGAATGATACAACTATTTATGTTCCTAGTACAAATAAACCAGCCAAGTGCCTGAGGTGCTCTTTTACAGTTGGTCATAGATATTATCTTTGCTAGGTGGTCCTTGCAGATTTATAATATCCATGGCATCCACCACCTGTAAAACAGGATTCAGGCATATGCGCCCACAGGCCCATCGACTATTAATGGTGCCGGCAGTGGACGTACACTCTGCGGCACATCATTTTTGGGCGTATATGCCTACTAGAGGCGGACATCAAGACGCAGTCTGTTGAGTGTCTACCTAAAAAAAAAAAAAAAAAATATTGATTTCTCTGATAAGAGGTCTTAGAAACTTTTTTCCATTCAATTGAACTATTGATTTATGCAAAGTTTATTGAATGCAAAATTCCATTTTAATTTCTAGCTGACTGGACTACAAGTCCATACCATACCTCAGATTTCCATATAAATTCAATAACGAAAAATAATTGTCGCATGTACCAATAGAAGTCTTATTACAGAAATATTCTTCTCTAGAAGAATTGTGCCCTGTGGAGAATATGTTACTGTATGGCATCAAGCATAGCTTTGAGCAGGAGAGTTAAGGCTTGGTAAACACCTGGAATACAGAAGTCCAAAATTACTCCCAGGCACATGTCTATTAGTAAATGTGGCACATGTGGGAATTTTTGCCTATTTGACCATTATAATTATTTTTCTACTTTCTCTAACCAGTCATATATTTTGGGCTCTTCTTTACATTTTGCTCTTTTTTCTGTCTCTTGATACACAATACATCTTGGATGTATCCTATTAATGACCACAGATATGCATTACAATGGTGCCGTTAAGGGGTCTTATTACTCCATTATCGTTTTAAAACGGCGATCGGGAATACGGTTTTAGGACCTCCAGCATCGGAAAATGTCCAAGGTTTCATCAGCTACCAGGGGTAGCTGAGACCCTGGATAACATGATCGGGGTCGGTTTGTTGAATATCGACAATCACGTTAAAGAAAAAAAAAAAAAGTGTGCCAGCTATTAAAAACATTTCTCTCTTTTCTGACATGATATAATGTCAAAGAGAGAAATTATGTCCCCAAGCCACCCCCGGTACCTCCAGTTCTGTCTCCTCTTCCTGCAAAAAAAAAAAAAAAAAAAAAGCAGGCCAATCAGAAATGCACCCACAGCGATCTGCTGGCCGCAACAGCAGGGATTTTTGCTATCGGTTCATTTTAAATCACTGTGATAAACCCTATCACAGTGATCAAAATCCAATAATTAGTAAGTCATCCAACCTCTGTCATCCAATAAGATTGATTTATTTTATAATTTTTATTTCATTCTATGACGTTAGGGTTGGGGCTGGGCTCAGGGTTAGGCTAAGGTTCTTTCAAAATAAAAAAAAAGACGACGATATGACGACTAGTGTTGAGCAAAAGTGCTCGCTACTCGAGTTTGCATCGGGGTCGCGCAAACACCCGCGATACTTGGTGCATACCAAAGTACCACAATTTTCTGATATTTTCAGAAACTTACACAAATCATAAAGGCCAAAATTTACCACCAGCATGATATGTTACGAAAAAATTTCAGAATCACTGGGATAAGTTGAAGCATTCAAAGTGGCACTGGGCAGATTTAAAACATTTGGCCCGGTCACTAAAGTGAAAACTAGCTCCCTCACTAATGGGTTAAACGAAACCTGTACTAAAAAGTATTTATAGTTCAGAATCATCATTGCTCGTTTGCAAAGTTTGGTAGTTTTATGTTTGTCAAAAGGAAAATATAATCCAAGGATTTCTGAAGGAAACTAGATAAAAGATAATTGAGAAACTACTGTAAGATAGCACTTACTGCATGTTTTGGGGGACACTCGCTTGGCAACGGGATTAAGGCACACAGGAATGTTTTTTTCCACGCAGTCCATGCGGTTTATTATACACTCATAAACCACTGTAGGCCATGTTATATATCACAGACCTAACACATAGCACTTCATTGTACACGGCTTTAAGTCGGCAACACTAATCACGCTGGACTACTCTTTGTCCAGTTACCGTGTGCGACCGCACGCCGTGCCAACGTCTGTTTCACAATTTTACTCCATGACACACAATATTAGATTGCAGTCACTAAATGCCAGGGCTGGGGAGTTGGCAAGCAAAATCCCCGACTCCAACTCAGACACCCTCATACTAGGGATGTGGAATCGGTAAGCCAAACCTCCGACTACTCCATTTCCATGACACCGACTCCACCTCCACAGCCCTGCTAAACGCTGGACCTCACTTCGTCCAATTACCGTGGGTGACCACACAGTTCGTTAACTGACCCTCGTCAGTGCACACAGTCCCCCATACTCTGGGTTACCTTCCTCCTCGTCAGTCCTGGCTTCTAGGGAAACTGCCTAACTGCGATCACTGTCCCGGACACTAACTTGTTCCACAGGCAAAACCCGACAGTCCAGACCCTCAGAAGGACGGGAGCTTCCCTACCAGTTAGCCGTCACAGGCTATACAGGTACATGGTCTCACTCTGTGCTCTTCAGGGATCCGGTCCACTTGGAGCACATCCAACAGACACCTGTTCTCTCTCAGGACCTTACTAAACCGATCAGGTGACCAAACCACAGCCACATTATATAGCTGAAACCACCCCCATTAGGTGGGAGGTGTGCATGGTTAGCCAGTCCTGCCCAGCTCTCTGGCTAACCCTGCAAGCCCCCCTTTATAAACAAAAACAAGGCTCGTGGGACTACAGGTCCCAGAGCAACATTTCAGGAATACTGTGCAGAGGACCTCCTCCCCTGCGACACATACCAGCCATTTACAACAATGCCGGTCACTGTCTCACACTGTACATAATGTTTCTAAGATTATTCAGAGATTGTACTAGGAGCAAAGTATTTTCTGGCATCATAAAGACAATACACCATCATTGCAATAATTATGGTACATTGGTAAAGGGCAATCATAGTTATAAAGTTAATGATAATGGGAGAAATCAGAGTTGGATAAACAGGTCATGTGCCAAAAAAATAGGTTGTAAACCTATAACTGCTACTGCCCTTGAATAAATACTGACCAACCTGGAAAAGCATGCGTCGTAAGATGAGTTGCTGTTTACAGAAAAAAAAAAAAAAAACACAACAACACACCTTTAAATGTTTCAACAATTTTTTTGTATTTAGTGATTTTGTTTAAAATTTGCCAATATCTATATTAAAAAGCATTTTGCAATTTTTACTCTGGCCACTGAAATTTATAATAGGCTCACACTTCGTGTTCTATTGAGATCACTTTTCAGATGTTATCTAATCAGTCACTGGGCATGTCCAGAAAATTCTTCCGAGATCGCTGATTTTGTGACGCCACAGATCGCTGTGTGTGACTGGGATCAGCGACCGGCCCCCCCAGCCGGGTATCGCTGATCGTGCACTAAAGCCCCCGTCACATACAGCAATCTCGCTAGCGAGATCGCTGCTGAGTCACAAGTTTTGTGATGCAACAGCGATCTCACCAGCGAGATCGCTGTGTGTGATACTTATCAGTGACTGGCCCCCCTGCCGGGTATCGCTGATCGCCCTGGAATGGCCTGGACATTTTTTTGATCGCTGGTCTCCTGCCTGCCACATGCAGCGATGCCTGCTGGCCAGAGGGAGACCAGAGATCAAAAAAATGTCCAGGCCATTCCAGCGACGCTAGAGCTGGTAACCAAGGTAAACATCGGGTTTCTAAGCGCTTAGAAACCCGATGTGTACCTTGCTTACCAGCGCGCTGGTGCAGGGAGATGGTAACCAAGGTACACATCGGGTTTCTAAGCGCCGCTTAGAAACCGATGTGTACCTTGGTTACCAGCTCCCTGCACCAGCGCGCTGGTTTCTAACATACACAGCGCGTAACTAAGCGACGTGTGTCGCTTGTTAACCGCGTGTCGCTGGTGCTGATTGCTGGTGAAGCTGCCTGTTTGGCAGCTCACTAGCGATCATGTAGCGACACACCAACGATCCTGAAAAGGTCATATCGTTGTTGGGATCGCTGGTGCATCTTTAAGTGTAAGGGTACCCTAGTCAATAAACATCCCCCATTTCACATGGTCCATAAAGTTACTGTAAAGCACATAAGCAACTGCTGTTAATAGCTCGGCTGTGGAGTCACAGAGACAAGTTCAGTTTAGTCGTAAGTTTAGAAATGTACAAAGGTCAAAATAAAATTATTAAATTATTAGCCATTTATAGCCCATAATTAATACACAGCTTGCTGCATATTCACTTTCACAAGAATTTTAAAAAGTTTGAAAATGTAATTATAATTATACAAATATTTGTTTTATCAATCTAAGGCAGTAAATCAGCATTTCACTGCACTTATTTTGCTAATACTTCTTAATAAATAGTGGAATCAGAAGTTGAGAAAATACTGAAAATAAACATTTTTAAAAAAAATATTTATCAGCATCTGGTCTTTATGGGATTTACACACATTAAATACAGAGCTGCATTTAACATATAATGTGAATTTCTAGCACCCCAAATTTTTAAACAAAGTTGCCAGAACAATAGTGAAAAACAACTTTTTACTATCGCAGCACCACATAACATAATTACGGTAAATGGAATACTTCAAAAGGCATGCACTTAGTGCGGACAAGTCCCAAGCGCTGCCAATATCATGCCCATAGAGGAATGATTGAAATGTATGATGTCCCACTCACAGAACCCTTAATCCTGCAAATATGCAGTCACACACATGGCTTATGGCTTCAAGTGATGAAAGAGAATGTCTGCCATCATTACGAGCCACTACCTAGAAGGGCTGTCGGCTACACTTCTGCGTCATGAAAATGTAAGGCTAGTTTCACACTAGTGTATGGCAGAGCTGCGGAGGGATGGGACTTCGTCCGTGAAGCTCCGCCTCCTCCGTTCAGCTTAACCTACGTCGGCATGAGGCCTGCGTACCCCATCTTTAGTGTGAAACTAGTCTAACTGTGGGTACAAGGGATTTAGGGAGTAGGCAGCAGAGAGGACACTGCAGACATATCACACCTCTGTTTGAGTGTCATTGGCTTGCTGGACTGATCCACACTGCCCGCGCGCTTGTTGGACTAGTCCAGTTAATTAGATGTGTCATTGCAATACTAAAAAGCTGATTTTACAATTTTGCAGGGAACTTTTCCTAAATATGGGAGTTTCTAGCAACGTGGGACTGTAATTAGTTGAAAGGGGTAAATCCTGCTGTTAAGGATATAACAAAATATGTAGGAACACTTACACATTGATATATTACTTATATACATACAAGTAATGGAACACATGGTTAATTTTAGTTGCAGAATATAGGGTAGGTCTCGTAATAAGACTAAATTACACAAGTGTATATAAATAATTAATTCAGAAAAAACATGGAAGCTCTGTCATCTATATGCAGTGTCAATATTTTTACATCAGTACGGCATTCATCCAAATACAGCTTCCTACGTTAATTGTAGTGAATCTGTAAAAAAAACACCAAGGTTACTTACCGGTAGCCGGTTTTTCCGGAGCCCATGACGGCACACATGAGAGAGGGGATCCGCCCAGTCAGGACAGAACCCTACTGAAGATAAAAGGGGCGGTACCTCTCTCTCGCTTCAGTTGGTTTACAGAGCACAGAACAGAACCCCCCGGGTTAGTACACATGGTAAAACTATCACCACATTATATCTAACTAAAAAAAAAAAGCACCCACACTATAGTGCACACCAAAGGAGTGAAAAGGGGGGGGGAATATACAGGTGCCATCATGGGCTCCGGAAAAACCGGCTACCGGTAAGTAACCTTGGTGTTTTCCCGTCTCCCATGACGGCACACGAGAGACTTTTGTAGAATAAGACACCTTAGGGAGGGACCACCGCTTGAAGCACCCTTCTACCAAAGGTTAGGTCAGTAGAGGAAGATGGATCAAGTCGGTAGTGCTTAAAAAAGGTTGAAGGTGAGGACCAAGTAGCGGCTTTACAAATCTGTTCAATCGATACCTTAGCCTTCTCTGCCCAGGAGGTAGCCACGGCTCTGGTGGAGTGAGCCTTGATGCCTTCTGGAACCGGAGCGCCACTTGCCGAGTAGGATAACATAATTGCCTCCCTGATCCTTCTGGCAATGGTACTCTTAGCTACCCCGTGCCCTTTTCTACTACCCTGAAAGGCTACAAAAAGGGACTGATCTTTCCTCCACTGACTAGTTACTGACATATATTGTACTATGGCTGTTCTTACATCTAATGTATGGAACTTTTTGCTCCCCATGGTTTCTAGGATTGTTACAGAAAGATGGCAAGGAGATCTCCTGAGTCCTATGAAACTTTTGGACTACCTTGGGGAGATAGGCCGGGTCTGGTCTTAGAACAACTCGGTCATCCAAGATCTGTGTATATGGAAGACATATAGATAGAGCTTGTAGGTCGCTCACTCTTCGGGCTGATGTTAAGGCTACCAGTAAGACAGTTTTAAGTGTAAGTAGCTTTGGTGACGGCTCTAGTAGTGGTTCAAAGGGATCTTTGGTTAAGGCCTCTAAGACTAGGTTGAGGTCCCAGGGTGGTATCTTTGGGATAATGACCAGCCTTGACCTGCCACAGGACTTTATGAATCGGGACACCCATCTATTGGCTGCTAAGTTGCAGTTATATAGGGCCCCCAAAGCTGAGACTTGGACTTTGAGTGTGTTAGTGGCTAACCCCAGTTGCAGCCCCAACTGTAAGAATTCTAGGATAGGTCCCACTGGCGCTACATCCCCCAAGGGTTCCCCCAGGAAGTCTAGGAACGTTTTCCACGCTCTACCGTAGATTTGGGATGTTCTAGGTTTCCTACTTTTCAACAGGGTGGAGACTAACCCCGGAGAGAATCCCTGGCGACTCAGTAGCGCCCTCTCAAATTCCAGGCTGCTAGATGGAAGCCTTTCACCTGAGAGTGGACCACTGGTCCCTGGGAAAGCAGGTCTGGAATCTCCGGTAATATCCATGGATATGTCACCGACATGAGTCTCAGAAGGGAGAACCAAGGCCTCCTTGGCCAAAACGGAGCTATAAGAATTATTCTCGCTCGATCCTCCCTGATTTTCCTGACCACTACTGGGATGATTGTTATCGGGGGAAATGCATAGGCCAGGATGAACGTCCAGGGTATTTGTAGGGCATCTACTGCGAAGGGGTTTTCCCTTGGATTTAGTGAGCAGAACTTCCTGACCTTCCGGTTGTGTGTGGTAGCGAACAGGTCTATTTCTGGTTTGCCCCAGGCCTGAACTATTTGTTGGAAGACTTGGGGGTTTAGGGAACATTTCCCTTGTCTTAGGTGCCTGCGACTCAGGAAGTCTGCCTGTATATTTTCTACCCCCTTTATGTGCAGTACTGTGATGGATAACAGATGTTGTTCTGCTAGCTGGAAGAGTAGATCCGATATTTGCATGAGGCCCCGAGATCTCGCTCCCCCCTGGTGATTGATGTAGGCTACTACTGCCTGATTGTCCATCATGACTTGGGTGTGGAGGCCCTGAAGTAAAGGAAGGAAATGTTTCACGGCTTTTTCCACTGCCCATAGTTCTTTGACATTTGAACTGTGATCCTTTTCTAGCGAGGGCCAGGTCCCCTGTATATTGAGTGGGATGTCAGGTGTGCTCCCCATCTTGTGGCACTCGCGTCTGTTGTAATGATGTCCTCGACTGGTTTTTGCCACGGGACACCAGCTGTTAGAGATTCCCTGGTGGACTGTAGAAAAGAATATTACAGCCACTGAGAGACATAGTTTGCCTTCTAAATGTCCTTTTAATTGTTTCTGTGCTGACAGAACTTCCCACTGTAGTTGCCTTAAGTCGTACTGCGCCCATGCTACTGCGGGTATGCATGATGTCAACGAGCCTAAAAGGGACATTGCGTTCCTCAGTGTCATATTTGGTCTTTGTATTGCTGTGCGACCTAGGCCTCTTATCTTGGTCACTTTGCTCTCTGGTAGGAGGCAGCATTGTTGCTCGGAGTCCAATATCAACCCTAGGAAGGATTGCTCTTTTACTGGGGTTATCCTTGACTTGGGGATGTTTACTATCCATCCTAGTCCTACTAGAATTGCTATCACTTCCTTCACTTGATGTGCGCAGTGGGACTCTGACCTCCCAATTACAATAAAGCCGTCTTGGTATGGGACGATCACTATGTCCCTGGAACGAAGAAAAGACATTACTTCGGCCATCACTTTGATGAATACTCTGGGGGCTGTAGACAGGCCAAACGGAAGGGCTGTGTATTGGTAGTGTTTCACCTGCCCCTGGACATAAAGCGCTACTCTCAAATATTTTTGATACTCCCGATGAATTGGGATGTGATAGTAGGCATCTTTTAAGTCTATCAGTGCCATGAGGCAATGCTGGAACAGGATCTTTGTGGCCGTGTTGATTGACTCCATTTTGACGGAGCAATTGTCTACCCACTGATTGAGTCTCCTCAGGTTGACAATGGTTCTCCAAGAGCCGTCTGGTTTTTGTATTAAGAAGAGGGGGGAGTAGAACCCCCTTCCTTCTTCTTGCACTGGGATTTCCTGTAGGACTTGTTTTTTCACTAGTCCCAAGACTTTCGTCTCCAGGGCCAGCTGTTGCTCTTGGGCTTTCCTTCTGGGTGTCATTATGAAGGTATGCCTGGACGGACGCATGAATTTTATTTTTATACCGTCCTTTATTATGTTTAGGACCCATGCACTGGGGGAGATATTTGCCCAGGCGGAAAGGAAGAGAGAAAGCCTTCCCCCTACTTCCGGCCTGATGTCATTGGGGAGATTTTTTGGAGGAAGTGAAGGGCTCTTTAAACATATAGCCCGATCCTCTTCGTTCTTTAAAGTCCCAGCTTTTTCTATCTCCCGGGGGACAACCCCTGTTAAATCTCCTCCTCCGAAAAGGCTGCTTTTTAGGTTCTCCCGGAAATCGGGGAAAGCTTTTCTTCCTATCCCCCCCATGTTCCAAAATCTCTTCTAGCTTTTTTCGAAGAGGAATTGGGCATCGCATGGAATGGAACATAACCTATGTTTTGATGGTAAATCTCCGGGACACCCTTTAAGCCACAGGGCTCGTCTTGCTGCATTTGACAGGCTTGCTGCTCTAGCTGTCAATCTTGCGGAATCTGCAGAGGAATCCGCTAGGAAAGCCGCTGCTCCGTGTACCAGTGTCAGATTAGACAATTTCGTCCCTAGGAACTCTATCCCTGATCTGGTCTTCTATTTGTTGTAGCCAGACCATGAGGGCACGAGTGGTACAGGTACCAGCTATCGCTGGCTTTAATCCACCTGCCGAAGCTTCCCAGATATGTTTTAGGAAACCATCTGCTTTTTTATCAAGCGGGTCTTTCAACATGCCCGAGTCCTCTAATGGTAGAGATACCTTTTTTGAGGATTTGGCTACGGCCCCATCAATTTTTGGGACTTTTTCCCAGGTCTCTGAATCCTTTTGTTTAAAAGGGTACCTTCTTTTTGATGTAGAAGGCAAGCCCCCTGACCCCTCAGGTTTTTTTCCATTCCCTGTCAATTAGGTCCTTTATTTTATCATTTACAGGAAAGGTGCATTTTTTCCTTTCCTCCAATCCTCCAAACATCATATCCTCCAATGATTTAGGAGTCTTTTCCTCTTAAGGCCCATTGTAGCCCTAATAGCTTTGACCAGCTTTCCACATCCTCTGTTGGGAAACATGGATGGCCGCCTATATCGCTGTCCGAGGAGGATTCTGAGGACTGAGAAGAGGAGAAGAGGTGGAGGGGGACAAGGATCTTTCCCGCCCCTTCTGCCCTGGCGAGGCCTCTGAATCAGAATCCCTTCTATGACCTCTTTTATCCTTCTTTTTAAGGGCTGCCATTAGGGAACCTTTCACCTCATGCTGTATTAACGCCTTAAGGCTGGTTACCAAATCAGGGGTTTCCTCCTGTATAGTTTTATTTATACAGTCAGCGCAGAGGTCTTTCTGCCACTGATCTGCCAGCAGGTGTTTGAATAGGGCGCATTCTCTATTTTTGGTTTTGCTGCTGGCCTTCCTTGACCCCTAGTGCTCAAACAGAGAAAAAAGGAACCCCGTTACCATAAGGGTGACATTCACGTAGATCACTCACCACCGCTGTCAATCAGGGGTACCGATCTCGGAGGCGCCTCAGATACACTCGTGACGTTTCTTCTTGACGTCTCAGAGTCATGCCGGTCGCGTTTACGACTGCCGCTCCCACCACTCGAGCGGCTGCTCCTGGTATGCTGGCGGCCCGGCATCTGGCGAGAGCTCTTGCTGCTGCTGCTGCTGCTGCTCATCTTGCCCCACTTCCATCATGAAGCCTTGGGCATGAGTGTGTCTTCTGTGGTCATCCCCCTTATGTAAGGGAGATCCACTGCACTCTCCGCCTCCTTCAGTTACCCCCACAGCCCCTCCCCCCTGCCATGCCACCGGGATCTTATCTTGCCGGCCGGCGTTTTTTCCCTTTGGGCGCCGCCATCTTGGATACTGGCACCGCCTCCCGACAATACGCGGGCACGCCCCTTCCCAGCGTGCCCTGCGTGTGACGTCAGAGGGGACCCGGAAGCGGACGCTCCTGACGCTACTTTCTCCTCCAGGATGCGGCAGAGGGGGAGAGGGCGACGCGGCAGCCACGGCAGAGCCCCAGGACCCCAGGCCGTGCCGCTTCTGCGCCCGCTCGGACGCTGAGCCCCCGGGGGACCCGCGGACGGCGCTTCCCTCTCCCGACGCACGGCGCCCAGGACCCTGCCTGTTCTTCCACGCCAGCACGAGAGAGGGGCAGGTATGTGATCTTCAGTACCCGGGTCCCTGTCAGGACAGGAAACCCAACTGAAGCGAAGGAGAGGTACCGCCCTTTTATCTTCAGTAGGGTTCCTGTCCTGACTGGGCGGATCCCCTCTCTCATGTGTGCCGTCATGGGAGATGGGAAAAATCAGATACTATGCACATGATCCATCCATATGGCCTCTTGTATTTCGGATGAAGTCTATATGTACTAAAAAAAAAAAATATATATCAAAGATACTAGCATATGCTGTTTTTTTAACATGCACATTTGATACATGCAAAAGTAAGTCATCTGAATAGTCCTAATAAATAACATTAGCCTGAGTGCTGTCTGTGTGAGATCAGTTATTATCAAGGACCGCACTGGGACCAAAAATACAGTGGCGTGAATGTCCCCCAATTTGAATAACTTAGGGTATGTGCACACGCTGCGGATTCTGCTGAGGATTTTTCCGCGCAGATTATGCCAAATCCGCAGGTAAAATGACCTGCGTTTTACCTGCGTATTTAGTGCAGTTTTCCTGCAGTTTTTGTGCGGATTTCACCTGCGTTTTTACACCTGCGGATTCCTATAATGGAAGAGGTGTAAAAACCCTGCGGAATCCGCACAAAGAATTGACATGCTGCGGATTCAAAACTGCAGCAAATCTGCACAGAGAAATCCGCAGCATGTGCACAGCGTTTATTTTACATAGAATATAACGGTACTGTACACCCAGGAGAATCTGCTGCGGATCCGCAGGACCAAATCCGCAACGTGTGCACATACCCTTAGACTGAGAGTTCAGGAGGCAATACAAAATATTTATTAATAAAGAGGTTTGATCATCTGTGAGTTCTCCATTTGCTACTCATGTGGGCACCTAGTTTCCCAGTAATTTCATCGTTTCTACAATTTTCTGTGCTACAGCTGTTGCCTTTAGAGGTTTTTTGATGTTCACCTCCTTTGAGCCTGCTCTGTTACAGAGTGTTTGCAAGAAGAATTTCTTTGCTCTCTGATTCAGATGGCTTTGAAGAGGGTTTGAAAAAAGAAAGGATTCGTTTTTGCTTTACAAACACTTCGGCAGCCCTCGAGACCTTGTGGCACTTTATGTTCAGCGTCATGACTTATATCAATGCCTATACTTACTCAGGAGACTCCCGCTATATTACTGAACAACTTTCTCCAGGGATTCTTAAGACAAACGGGTTAAATACAGCTAAATAGTATTATTATATAACCCAATGTATTGACTGAGACAATATAGAAGAATTTAAACTTTCAGCAGGATTCAGAAGTGCTTAGAAGTAAAGATTACAGGTATAGCCAAAAGGTATTAATGACTTATTAATGCAGCAATGGCTGGAATCAAATAGGAGTAAGTGACATGAACATATATCTGCTCAGAGCGGTTTTAATTTAAATTTTCTTGCTGCTGGAAGAGAACGCTGGACACTTACATCTCACTAAATACGCCTTTCATCTTCCTAGTGTATCAGCGATGTGCTATTATGTATGACATGTTTGACTTTACAGCAATCCTTCCATACCAAACAGGCCATAGATGGTTAGTATACACAGTGCTATTTGTGGGCAAAGAAGTGTTATTTTATTCAAAAGTAGCTGGCAAAAGCTTTAAGACATGTGAGCTACACAAATAAAACCCTATAACTGTGTAATTTACTTGTGTTTCACAATCTCCACTACTGAGGGTTTTATGTGAAGACTGTGAAATTAAATTGTATTTTCTCTGGAGGTCTTCTTGCATAACACTCGCTTGAAGTGTGGCACGTCATCGATGTTCTAATGTACAGGGGCCGATTAAACGATTGTCTTACCTGGCTATGATAGATACAAGAAACACTTTCAAGGTTATGTGCACATGACGCCTTTGAGACGCCAATGTGCCCCATTGGCGTTTTTCATGACATAGCAGCTTTAGGAAAAAGTTGGCAGTCTATCTCCTGATGCAGCACCACTGGTGGTTCTGGCACAGCAGTCATCATCTTGTATCTATGATTTTAAACAGAAATCATAAGCCATCTACACAGGCATGAAGGTCATAGTAGGATGAACAAAATTATACCTTTATATCCGTAAACCGATATCAAATTCCAGAAGTCCATGATTTTCATAATATGTAAACGGGCCAGACATAGATCTGCCCGAGAATCTGACCCAGAGCATATTTTAAACAAAAGCGGCTTTACAAGTGTGAGACATGTAGATCTGGAGAGCAGACTGTTAATCATTACATGTCTCACTTAAAATCAGCTTGGAAAACCGATTCTCAGAGAGATCTATGTCCGGCCCATAGATCTTAACATTTATGTATTAAGAAAACTATGATTTCTCTGGAATAAGACATTGGATGACAGATTTCAAGGTGTTATTTTATTCAACTTCCTATGAACTACATGCCCACATAGACAGCTTAGAAGGGTTGATCCTACTGACAGATTCCCTTTAACTATAACTACCAGATCCCACTCGAATGATGAATATATTACTTCTTTTAACCAAGTCAGAGTTTCTGAACCCTTAAAAGGTGTGTCCACTACTAGGACAACCCCTTCTTGATCCAATTGTTTGGCCCTGATAAAATAAAAAAAGCTTATACTCCACTCCTGTGCCAGCGCCGTTCCAGAGTAAGTAAGAAGGTGGGGACAGCCTCGCCAGCGCTGATTAGGTGCCATGGTCAAGTGTCATAACTGTACGAGAGCGTCAGGGAGAGTGAGCGCTGACATCGCAGGAACAGCAATGTGATAGTTTGTTCTTAAATGAGTTGCCCACTACTAGGACAACACCTTGTTGATCTAAATGTTTGGCCCCTATAGAATAAAAAAGCCTATACTCCCGTTGTCCAGTGCTGGCGCCGTTCCAGTGGTGTCGGTACTCGTGTTGTCAGGGCTCTCGTGTGGTTGTTGTGACAGGTGAGCCCAACGCCCAATCAGCGCCGGCATCACTGTTCCCGCTTTCGTACGAATTGAACATGAAGAGGAAGTCAGGGCTGTGGCGTCTCTCTCACTTAGTCTTAATGTTCAATTCGTTAGACAGCGCCAGCACTGATTGGGCACTGGGCTCATTTGTCACAACTACAGCATGAGAGCCCCGTGTGTTTTGCACTTTATGTACATGCTCAGTAGTGCGGCAGTGCTGTGGAGTCAGGAGTCAGGGAAATTGAGGAGTCTGAGTCAAGGATTTACGCCTTACCGACTCCACAGCCACAACAACCGCACGAGAGCCCTGGGACCGCAAATGCAGATACCGCTGGAACGGCACCGACATGGGAGGGGAGTAAAGGTTTTTTTTATTTTATCAGGGCCAAACATTTCAATCAAGAAAGGGTAGTCCTAGCATAGCCAAAAAGGGCGAAGAAACCCTAAAAGAAAAAGATTTGACCAATATATTAAAAGGCCTTTGCTTTTTAATAAATATACTAGCTGAAGAGCCTGGCGCTGCCCGGGCATAGTAACTAACTACGGTTATTTATAACAAATTATAATGAATATATATATTTATTCTATCTCTGAGTGTAGAGCCCCGCCCACTCCGCATAGCCACATTCACTAATATCCCATATCATCCTGTCAGCCAGAGCCAACGGACTACTCCCCCTAATATCCCACATCATCCCGTCAGCCATAGCCACCGGACTACTACCCCTAATATCCCACATCATCCAGTCCGCCAGAGCTATCGGACTACTACCACTAATATCCCACATCATTCCACCAGCCAGAGCCACCGGACTACTACCCCTAATATCCCACATCATCCCGTCCGCCAGAGCTACCGGACTACTACCACTAATATCCCACATCATTCCATCAGCCAGAGCCACCGGACTACTACCCCTAATATCCCACATCATCCTGTCAGTCTGGGGTCAGAACCAAAGCTCTGAGTGGAACGGTCCTAACTTCCATACCGGGGATCGCTTTAAGAGAGACTGGGATCAGAACCAGAGGGATGAGTCGATTTGCCATGACTTGCATACCAATGATCCCTTTAATAGAACCCTGGGGTCAGAATCAGAGCGTTGAGGGATTTGCCCTAACATCCATACAGGAGATCCCTTTAAGAAAGGCCTGGGGTCAGTACCAAATCGCAGAGTGGATTTGCCCTAACTTCCATACCAATGATCCCTTTAAGAGACCCTGGGGTCAGAACCACAGAGCTGAGTGGAACGATCCTAACTTCCATATCAGGGATCTCTTTAAGAGAGGCCTGGGGTCAAAACCAAAGCCCTGGATGGATTTGCTCTGACTTCCATACCAATGATCCCTTTAAGAGGGAAGATGTGCCTACGGGATGGAGGATGTGTGATGGGGATATGGGCAGGGAGGGGGGGGGGGGGGGATTCATTTCTGTCATGTGCTCTCTGCTTCTTTCAGGGTGGCAGACAATGGCTGGGAGCTTATGTTCCCGGGGATGCTAGATTTCTCCCACCATGTCAGTGTCTGCTGAGATGTTGTCAAGTGGGAAAACTAGCTCATAGCAACCAATCACAGCTCAGCTACTTTTAACCAGCTGTGGTGAAATGAGAGATGCTTAGTGATTGGTTGCAAGGAAAACTGTTGCTCATAGCAACCATTCACAGCTCAGCTTCTTTTGAACAGCTCTGGTAAAATGAAAGATGCTTCGTGATTGGTTGGTGACACACACAAATACACTCACTTTTATATAGAGAGATTATATTTTACACCACTACACTCTAAAAAAAGGCTATGTTCACATGTTGGGGTTTTTTCCATTTTTTTTTCTAAAGGCAAAACTTGCTCTCTTGGCAGTAAGAAACTGGTCTCAAAAAAGCAGGTTTTGTCAGAGTACATTAGTCTCTTGTGCATGGTGAAAGTTTAGTCCATAAAAAAAAAAAAGTCAGATTCTACTTCATCAGGTTTTGGAACCAAAAATGAAGCATAACCTGATACCTGCGTTTTTGCTGCACTTTTTTCAGTGTTTTTTCCCACCACTCATTGGTGAAACACGCTGAATGAAGTGACATGCTGCATTTTGCAAAAAACAAGGTATTGCACGTTTCAAGTCACTCTACTGTGAAATGTTTCTTCTGCCAAGGGCCATATAAATCGTTCTCATGCTATTTATGTATGCTATAAACGTGAGTCCACTGAACCCATGACAATCTATTTTATTTGCATTTTGCCTTTTGAAAACTCTTGAATTGAGCCCAATAAAGAACAATGACACTGGTAATGGGAGAAACTTACAATTAATGTGTTCATAACGAGATAAGCAGTTACATCACAGGAAATCTCTGCTGTAGACATGAAAGATTATGGCATTACTGCCCACTCAATGAAAGGCTTACGGTGTAATGGTAATAGGGAAGGGAAAAATCAGCTGCACAGATCAGGGAGGGATAAAACTAGAGTCACAGCTTAATAACAGATTTGATGGCAGAATGTTTTAAAAAAGAATCTTTCAGCAGGTTTTTGCTATGTAATCTGAAGACAGCATGCTGTAGGGGTTCAAAACACATATTTGGGTGATTTCTTTGCTTGCAATAATTGCCTTAGCACCATACAGTGCAAGTTAGGCAGGAGTCACACTAGCGGATAGCATCTGATGCAATATGCTAATGACCCAGCTCTGCTGGGAGCGAGAGCAGAGGGTCAGGCTACTGTACTAGGATAGTCTCGCATGACAGGATCGGAGCACAGCTGCGGAGAAGTAATTTCTCCATCTCGTGTGCTGCCGGCGTCTGCAGGAATCGCACTGCACTCAGGTGATCTCCAAAAGTAAAATAGTGCTTTAAAAATAAAGGGTCAATTGCACAACAACAACAAAACAATTTATTATTTTTCTAATAAAAGCGATGAAGTACAGATGCTTGGGGGGGCGGGGGAGAAGTCGCACTCTGAGCTGGAAGCCCCCTTAATCTCCGAAAAGCAAGCTGAATTTCATTTTTGTATTCACTTTCTATCTGATATGTAATCACGGGACTGGGAGTCTTTCAATGCTCTGCCTCGCCTCTGCAGGACATAATCACTCTGTGAGAACTATCTATAACAGAAACCTGCCATAGGTGCATATTTAAAAATAAAAGCGCTATTTTTCCGTTCATGGCATTCCTAGGTGGTAATTCACGTCACTGCATGTGGTGACAAAACAGTAGCCGCTAAACTATAGCTCAACTTTCAAGTAAATATGGCAGGGATGCTGGTGAAATAGGAAGAACACAGATACAGGTAATTCTTTTACAAAAGAGATACTTCTATTGCATAAAGAATGGCTCCTATCTGATGTGTCATTTCTTTGCATTTTAAGGGGTTAAAACATCTGCTGCCCACAACACTGCTGGAGATTAATCTAAAGCAATGATAAAGCAATTGTCTGACCATCTAATGTGTAAAGCCCCCGTTACACACTGCGATATCGCTTGCAATATCGCTGTAAAGTCACCGATTTTGTGACGTTACAGCGATATTACTAGCGATATCGCTGCATGTGATACTTACCTCCGACCGGCTCCCCCGCTGGTAATCGCTGATCGCGCAAGAAGCTCCTGGATCATTCCTCGTCGGTCACTTCCTGCGGCGCTTCCTGCTGTGACGATGAGCGACGCGTGGAGCCGGGCGGGAGGACGCAGGATCGCCGCGTCTGACAGGTAAGTAGCAATCCCCGAACCCAGCGATGTCGCTAGTGAGATCTGCCTGTGTGGCAGCTCACTAGCGACCACCTAGCGATGCACCAGCGATCCTGACCGCGTCATATCGCTGGTCGGGATCGCTGGTGAGTCGCTAGGTGTAACGGTACCCTAAGGAAGGGGGTCTCCAGATTCTTCTCTGATGGCAGGGTACAGAAACTTTTTTTTTTTTTTTTTTTTTTTTTTTAAAGGTGACTAACAGTGGTTTACTCCTCTCTGCTCATACAAAACGCATGCGCTTTCGTCCAAGTCAAACAGGCATGTGTATGAGGGCAGGCTGAGACTGGCCCTCATAGGAACAGGAGAATCCCACTATGCAGGATGGGGCCCTCCACTGCCTATAAGAGCAATAGTTGGAGAATACACCTGATTCTCTATGTACAGACAACAGCAGCATCTCCTCATTCATTTAGCAAACTACCCACTTTATTATTATACTAGCTGAGGAGCCCGGTGCTGCCCGGACATAGTAAATAACTGTAGTTAGTTATAACAAATTATAATTATTCTCCATCCCATAGTCCCGTGCCCATAAATTCATCATACATATCCTCCATCCCATAGTCCCATGCCCATATACCCATCATATATATTCGCCATCCCATAGTCGATTGAGATGAAGGATGTGTGATGGGTATATGGCAATCGACTATGGGATGGCGAATATGTATGATGGGTATATGGGCATGGGACTATGGGATGGAGGATGTGTGATGGGTATATGGGCATGGGATGGAGGATGTGTGATGGGTATATGGGCACTCGACTATGGGATGGAGGATATGTATGATGGGTATATGGGCACGGGACTATGGGATGGAGGATATGTATGATGGGTATATGGGCATCGGCCTATGGGATGGTGGATATGTATGATGGGTATATGGGCATGGGACTATGAGATGAAGGATGTGTGATGGGTATATGGCATAGTCCCATGCCCATATACCCACCATCCCATAGGCCGATGCCCATATACCCATCATACATATCCTCCATCCCATAGTCCCGTGCCCATATACCCATCATACATATCCGCCATCCCATAGTCCCGTGCCCATATACCCGTCATACATATCGTCCATCCCATAGTCCAGTGCCCATATACCCATCACACATCCTCCATCCCATAGTCAACCATTATGACATCATAATGAGCGGTGGGGCTTGCAACCTATGACATCAGCGTCGCCATGGCAACCATTATGACATCACAATGAGGGGCGGGGCTTGATACACACTTTTTCCCAATTATGTAGATAGGGGCAAAATTGTTTGGTGAATTGGAACGCGCGGGGTTAAAATTTCGCCTCACAACATAGCCTAGGACGCTCTCGGGGTCCAGACATGTGACTGTGCCCAATTTTGTGGCTGTAGCTTCGACGGTGCGGATGCCAATCCCGGACATACACATACATACACACACACACACACACATACATACACACACACACACACAATTGAGCTTTATATATTAGATAGAAGTAGCGCTTCGCTTGTGAATGTTGGTAAGTGTAGCATCTGTATGTAGCTGAAAAGTGGGCACCCAGAGTCAATGTTACTGGTGGACCCTTGGTATCCCAGTCCACATACTGTATTGGGTGGGGATTGGGGAGAGACCGATATATAATATGTATGGCTAGCCTAGGAGAACTATCCCCACTCTCCCACACAAGCAGCAGATTCAGTTAGTGTGGCACAGACATAACATTTCTACTGCACTGACAAGCATTACAACATTTTTAAGGAGACTTGTTAGGAGAGAAAAGGTGTATCCAGAGTCCATGTGATATGAATCTTAAAAAAAAAACAAAAAACAAGGTCATGTGCAAAAATGTCATTTTCCTGCAGATATTGGGTTAATCTACAGATAATGTTAAAATGCTGCCTTACTGAACATACCGCTACCAAAAGGAAATTAACATGTACCTTCTCAGGAGCCGCTCACTTTAAAGCTAAGTGCACACGTACCGGAACTCTCGCGGAAATTCGCGAGAATTCCGGAATTCCATTCCGCGGGAAAATCGCATTTTAAATTCCCGCGATTTTCCCGCGGAAAAACTAGCATTTTGCAAGCGTACTTAGCTTGCAAAATGCTAGCGTTCTCCAAGCGATCTGTAGCATCACTTGGAGAACCGATTGACAGGTTGGTCACACTCGTCAAACACAGTGTTTGACGAGTGTGACCAACTTTTTACTACTGAGGCTGCCTATGCGGCATCAATAGTAAAAGGTAGAATGTAAAAAAAAAAAAAAAAAATACTGTTATTCTCACCCTCCGACGTCCCACGCATCCGTTCCCAGTAGTCCTTTGCGAAAATGCCCGCGATGACGTCCGTTCACGCGGGATCGCGATGTCTCGCGGTTATTCGCGATGACGTCGCGCGAATGACCGCGAGACTTCGCGATCCCGTGAGAACGGACGTCATCGCGGGCATTTTCGCAAAGGACTACTGGGAACGGGAGCGTGAAGTGAAGCAGGAAGACTGCGCGGGACGTCGGAGGGTGAGAATAACAATATTTTTTATTTTAAATTCTATTTTTTACAGGGATATGGTACCCAAAGCCCGGAGGACAGTTTCCTCTCCTCCGGACCGTGGGTACCATCCGCAATTGTTCTGCTTACTTTCCGCATGGTGTGCACAGCCACATGCGGGAAATAAGCGGAACAATGCATTCCTATGGGTGCGGGATCGCCGCGATTCTGTAAATTAATGAGCATGCTGCGGTTTTTACCGCGAAGCGATTCCGCCGCGGTAAAAACCGCAGCATTAGCACAGCATTGCGGAATCCCATAGGAATGCATGGGATGCTTATTTTTCGCGGCAAAATCGCGCGGTTAAAACCGCCGCGAAAAAAACGCCACGTGTTGAACTCAGCCTAAAAGGGAACCTGTCAGCAGGATTGTGCACAGTAACCGACAGACATTGTTAGGTTGGTGCTGTTATACTGATTAAAATGATACACGTTTAATCTTTATTTTTGGTTTTGAGTTAAATGATATGCCCGTGCTCCCGGGCGGCCTGTGAGGGGTTAGGGGTCATGGTGCTCAGATTAACTATTCATCAGTCTGTCTTCTGACAAATCACTGATCTCAGTGACCTGGCCCCAGTTTACATAATGAAATTATGTAATATATATTTTGAAAATAAAATTCTCTTCTGCGCCAGCACTGCAGCATAATCGCGCCTGCCCAGTAGCAGCTCTATCTGCGATCCACTGGCGCCATCTTGGAGTATGACATTTTTTTTCTCTAGCAAGATAGTGCAGCCTGAGCAGTCCATTAGCTGCTAATGAGCAAGCACGTCTGGCGCTATTTTCAAAATGATTTTTTTTTTTTTTTTTAGGACTTTACGGATAACATCAAAGAAATAAGTCATATACACATTACACACACCGTTGTCGCCTGCGCTCTGGTTCTGACCCCAGGTATGGAAGTGATGGCAAGTCCACTCTGCACTTTGGTACTGACCCCAGGCCTCTCTTAAAGGGATCTCCACTATGAAAGTTAGGGCAAATCCCTCAGCGCTCTATTTCTGACCGCAGGCTTCTATTAACGGGATCATTGGTATGGAAGTCAGGGCAAATCCATCCAGTGCTTTGGTTCTGACCCCAGGCCTCTCAAAGGGATCCCTCATATGGAAGTCAGGGCAATTGCCTTCAAATGCTCTGGTACTGACCCCAGGCTGACAGGATGATGTGGTAAATTAGGGGTAGTAGTCCGGTGGCTCTGGCTGACGGGATGATGTGGCAAATTAGGGTTAGTAGTCCGGTGGCTCTGGCTGACGTGATGATGAATGTGGCTACGTGGAGTGGGTGGGGCTATACACTCAAAAAATATATTATATATATATATATTTTTTTTTTTTTATGTAAACTAGGGGGCAGGTCACTGCAGGATCAATGACCTCTCAGAGGCCAAAATGATGAGTATCTAAACAAGGCACCTCATAAAGCCCCCCTACAGACCGCCACGGAGCATGAGCATATTATTAACTCAAAACTGAAAATAAAGATTAAACAACAACCACAAGATGGATTTCATCAACAAAGGTTTCATTTTAATCAGTATAACAGTGCCGACCTGACACTGTATGTTACTGTACACAATCCTGCTAACAGGCCCCCCTTAATTCATGGGTCGTACACGGAAGTAACCGCTCATTATACAGTCAGCGGCGGCAGTAACTCCCCTCCACTTTAATTGACAGCTTGCTCTGAACATACACTGCTGGACAAGTGATTAATAAAATTGCTGGGGAATGATTACTGTCTCTGCGTACAGTACAGTGAGGTATGACTGCACGCCCCTATGACTGAAAGCCAGACGCTGGAGATGATGTAAGTTTCAATGAGGCCAGACAGCATTGAAACACTATTGACGTACAGGATAACCCTCTGTAGTGTTTTTCCACATAAAGGGTTCCCTTTAAACATGTCACCCAAATACATCAGCCTACAATGCCCATCCATCTCTATGATCCGTGGGATTTCAAGCTTACAGAGTTTTTACAACTTTGCAACCCTAACATGATTGCTTTCCCAATGCTGTATGCAGCATTTAAATATCTTGCACGGTCAAAAATTCTGTCGATACGTTTGTCTACAGATTTCTAAAACCGAGCATAATACACTTCTCATATTATGTTAAAATCATTATTTTAATAGTTTTGCAATAGTCACAAATTCGGATACAAACGACAAACACGTCATTTATATCATCTTTGATGGTCTATAAAAATCAGGTTGTCTTCTTCACTCTTTTCTGCGAAACGGTATGACAAACTACATGTTATTGGAGTTGGTAGAAGAATGAGCAAGGAACAGTCAATACTGCAATAACTATGAATATAACATAGGCCCAGCAGTGACATTATTATTTGCATAATTCAAGCGGCCCATGGTAATCTTTTATGGTGCTAAAAAGGGCAGCCAAGAAGTGCTCAGCAATGTCAAGGGTTACTTACTTCATGCTTTGTCCTCCTCTCTTTGAACAATAAAAAGAGGTTAATGATCAACCACAAAGTGGCAGAGAAAGTCAGCAGCACCTGATTGTCTATCAGATGAAGGATGTGCATTGTGTGCAGCCTGTGAGGATCCTGGTGTTATTACATGCCTGTCCCTCTGCATCTAATGTATAATACAAGTCATTGCACAAGGCCTGCTTGTAGCAGCAAGATAAATTACAGTACACTCTTCTGATCAACCCGTTTGATTTTTACAGGACTTCGACAATATCTGAATTGAATATGTGCTTGTAATTATAGAAGCCCTTGAATTATGAAGGTGGAGAGAACACATTATTCAGTTTACTGATTGCATCTATTTCTTCCACAGACCACACTTAAGTGCAGTGTATTTATAACGAGCAGGGAAAAGCTAAGTAATTAGTGTTGTAAGAAATATAAGCAATAAATAAACCACCATAGCCATGCAAGAGGAGTCCATTGTATTACACCAATGTTGAAACAATCTCATAAATAATCTGCAGCATAACAGCACAATATGAATAGACCCTATAGTGTGCCATGTAGGTAACTACCAACAGCTGCTACAACATAGAAATCAAACTTTCATATCCAATACATACAACCCAAATACATAAGTGTGCATGCCATTACCTGCAAAGAAATCACCTGTTAGAAAAAATACAAATGGAAAAATGTGGACATAAATTGCCGGAAAAAAAGAAAGTTTGCAACAGAAAAGCTAGTCCAATATTTTTTTCCACTGGTATCACTTGCCATCCCATAGTTGTGCTCAAAAGTTTACATACCCCAGCAGAATTTTTGCTTTCTTGGCCTTTTTTCAGAGAATATGAATGATAACACCAAAACTTTTTCTCCACTCAACTCATGGTTAGTGGTTGGGTGAAGCCATTTATTGTCAAACTACTGTGTTTTCTCTTTTCAAATCATAATGACAACCCAAAACATCCAAGTGACCCTGTTCAAAAGTTTACATACCCTGGTGATTTTGGCCTGATAACAAGCACAGAAGTTAATATTAATGGGTTTGAATGGCTACTAAAGGTGACATCCAGCAGGAAAGGAAAATTGTTCAGGATACAGAGAAAAACCCACAAGTAACACCAGCTGTAATACTGGACGCTCTGAAAACTAGCCGTGTGGCTGTTTCAAGATGCACAATAAGGAGGCACTTTGAAGAAAAATAGGCTGCATGGTCGAGTCACCAGAAGAAAGCCAAATGACCCTGATCAAAAGTTCACATAGCCCATTTCTTAATATCGTGTATTGCCCCTCTAACATCAATGACAGCTTGAATTCTTTTGGGGCAGTTGTGGATGAGGTTCTTTATTTTCTCAGATGGTAAAGCTTCCCACTTTTCTTGGCTAAAAGCCTCAAGTTCCTGCAAATTCCTGGGCTTTCTAGCATGAACTGCACGCGCTTGAGATCTCCCCAGAGTGGCTCAATGATATTGAGGCCAGGAGACTGAGATGGCCACTCCAGAACCTTCACTTTGTTCTGCTGTAGCCAATGACAGGTCGACAGCCTTGTGTTTTGGATCGTTGTCATGTTGGAACATTCAAGTATGTCCCATGCGCAGCTTTCAGGCTGATGAGTGCAAATTTGCCTCCAGTATTTACTGATAACATGCTGCATTCATCTTTCCTTCAACTTTGACCAAGTTTCCTGTGCTTTTGTAACTCACACATCCCCAAAACATCAGCGATCCACCTCCGTGCTTTACAGTAGGAATGTTGTTCATTTCATCATAGGCCTTGTTGACCTCTCTCCAAATGTAATGTTTATAGGATCCAATTCAAAGTACTTGTTCTCACCAACAAAGCTCTCCACAGCACTGTAACCCCCTACATCTCCTCCCTCATTTCTGTCCATCGGCCTAACCGACCGTTGCACTCTGCAAACGACTTTCGATTAACCTCTGCACTAATCAGCACCTCCCACTCCCGACTCAAAGACTTCTCCCGCACTGCGCCAATCCTCTGGAATGCTTTACCCCAAGAAATTAGGACTATCCACAATTTGCATAGCTTTAGGTGCTCCCTGAAAACACATTTGATCAGAGCGGCCTATCACGTTCACTAAGGCTTCTTTTACACATACAGGGTTTTTTGCGGCACATTTTGCCGTGATTTTTGCGGTCTCCAGCAAAAAACCTTCTCGGATCGCAGTTTTTCTCTCTTTTAACAAATTGGTGGGGAAAATATGGCGATCCGCAAATACGGTGTACCGCAAAAACAAGCTACTGTTGTTTTTGCGGTACCACTGAAATGTATTGCGTCCGTGAGCCGTGAAGCTCGCTCGATATTTTTTCACGGCCATATATACGGCCCTCACGGCACTCCGATGAATATTTGCGGGCTGTTTTTGCGGCCCCATAGAAATCTATTGGGGCCACAAAAGCACGGCAAGTGTAAAAGAACCCTAATCAAAGTCATTTTATGTGGAAGTGCGCATGTGTAGCCCAATCACTATCCCCATCTATCCCCCACTCCCTCAGTATGGCTGGACCAACATTGTAAATGCACACGTGTACTTTGTATCTCCCCCACCTCATTGTAGATTGTAAGCTCTCACGAGCAAGGTTGTCTAATTTTGATTTAATTATTGTATTGTTAACGTTGTCACTTAAGACTTGTGTTTTGAAACTATTAAACTGTAAAGCGCTGCAGAATATGATGACGCTATATAAAGATTAGTATTATTAATATGGCTGTGGCCAAAAAGTTCAATGTTGGGTCTCATCACTCCAAATTACCTTGTTCCAGAAGTTTTGAAAATTGTCAATGTGCCATTTTTCATATTGTAGGCGAGATACTTTGTGGCATTTGCGCAGTAATGGCTCTCTTCTGGTGACTCAACCATGCAGCTCATTTTCCTTCAAGTGCCTCCTTATTGTGCATCTTGAAACAACCACACTGCTAGTTTTCAGAGAGTCCAGTATTTCAGCTGATGTTTTTTTGTGTGTTTTTCTTGCATTCCGAACAATTTTCCTGGCATTTGTCAAAGATGAGGGTGTTTTAGTAGCCATTCAAACCCATCTGTGTCAACTTCTGTGCTTGTTATCAGGCCAAAATCACCAGGGTATGTAAACTTTTGATCAGGGTCATTTAGATGCTTTGGGTTGTCATGATGATTCAAAAAGAGAAAACAGTAGATTGACAATAAATGGCTTCATGATCCAACCACTAACCATGAATGGAGAAAAGTTTTGGTGTTATCATTCATATTCTCTGAAAAAAGGCCAAGAAAGCAAAAATTCTGCCGGGGCATGTAGACTTTTGAGCACAACTGTACATGTTACTTCAGATTACAAACGCTACTCTACTAAATAGAGTATAAAGAAAAAAAGTAGAAACTATTAAAGGGAATCTGTCGGTAGGATCAGTATCTATATGGGCATGTAGGTAATAGGAAACAGAATAGAATGATACCTTGATATTTGCGATCTGATGTCTTATTCCAGAGAAATCCACATTTTTCTTAAATGTAAATGGACTGGACATAGATCTCCCAGAGAATCTATCTACTGGGTTTACCGTATGTTAAATAAAAGAGGGGATTACAAGTGTGAGACATGATATAAGATATCGGATCACAGATAGCATGATATCATTTTATTCAGCTTCTTAGGATCTGCAGGCCCACATAGATGGCTTAGGAGGGTTGATCCTACTGACAGATTCTCTTTAAATAACAGGAGTTCATACTAATGACTGTGAAACAAAAAGCTTGCTTAGAGTCTCTCCACAACAACAGCCCTAGTTGCTTCCCCCACACACGTCATGTTCCTCCTGGATTCAGCGCTGGGCACACTTCCCAGATGTCTCAGCTGCTGAGCTGTATGCTGCCATGCAGAAGAGATTATGGGGCAGGACGGAGCTGGTGCATCATGGATTTCCAGAGCTGTCCACAATGATTCGGGCATAGCTGCCAGCAAAGGCCTGGATCGTCCACTTACATAGCAGCTAAAAGATTTTTCTGTACAATGAATACAGGAGACGCATCTTTGTTATCAACAGTTTAGAAAACACGACTTCACAATGAAATAAAAAATGCATACATATAGAATGCAATGTAGTATATGACAGATTAGAAAGCAGTTAATGCAACACTAAAATCAATAGTAAAGCCTTTGTAAAGACATCAGTTCCACACACATTTATGGCGGTTTCACACGTGCTTATTTTCATCAGTGTTTGGTCAGTGTCAGTTTTTCTGATATGCAAGGAAAACAAATTAAAGCTTCTCCTACCATACAGCTAGTGAAAATGGACAGAACTAAGATGAAAACAAAAATGCCATCTGTGAGATATCCAAGTTTTTCACAGACCCTAAGGGTACCATTACACCTAGCGACTCACCAGCGATCCCGACCAGCGATATGACGCGGTCAGGAACGCTGGTGCATCGCTAGGTGGTCGCTAGTGAGCTGCCACACAGGCAGATCTCACTAGCGACATCGCAGGGGTCGGGAGTCGCTACTTACCTGTCAGACGCGGCGATCCTGCGTCCTCCCGCCCGGCTGCACGCGTCGCTCCTCGTCACAGCAGGAAGCGCCGCAGGAAGTGGCCGACGAGGAATGGTCCAGGAGCTTCTCGCGCGATCAGCGATAACCAGCGGGGGAGCCGGTCGGAGGTAAGTATCACATGTAGCGATATCGCTAGCAATATCGCTGCAACGTCACAAAATCGGTGACTTTACAGCGATATTGCTAGCGATATCGCAGTGTGTAACGGGGGCTTAAGGTCCCAATTCTTCAAGACTGGCGATTTTCACACCGGCCTTGATAAGGGAGCATGCTGGAGTCAGAGGTGCCAGATTCATTATAAGGCACATCCCTTAAGTGAATTCGGTGTGTGAGAAAAGTGATGTGCGCCTCTGTGTGCACATTGCCACAAATTTGGGCTTGAGTAAGATTTTTGGTGTAAGGAACACTTCCACTCAATGATCCACTTTGTTGGATCTCAGCAAAAATAGAGTTGGACTACTAAAAGTCCCAAAGTTGCTATGGACAACTAGTCTTAATATGTGTCTCTCTCTACATGTTACTAAATGATGTCTCCTCCCCCAGCTACTGCTAGTTGTCCTTGACGTGAATGATGCCTCCTGCATCATCCTCGTCGCCGTGAGATACCTCGTGCCTGCGCAGACAAATCTAGTCTTGTGCAGTATGCTTTGCATGCAGTCGGGCAGCAGCCGGGGGGGAGGGGTGGCGAGGACCGAAGACATGCCCATCAGACGGAATTAACATACAGCGCAGGAGAAAACAAAAAGGTTTTTCTGGGCTATACAGGGGGAATCGGGGTTATATAAGAAGTAAGGGAATGCAGCACAGACACTGAGTAAGAGGATAGTTTTAGCTGCAAAGTGACAAAACTGGTGATAGATTCCCTTTAAGGGCTTAAGGTCCATCCATTGATGCCACAAGATTATCGTGAATAAGCGTTCGTAGGAATTCTCATTTCAAGATAGTCGTGCAGTCTAAACTGGCTGCCGATCACCCAGTGAACACGCAAAACGCTTCATCATAAGACAATATAATCTCCTGGTCTGCAGAAAAGATCATAGTTCTGTCCAAGAAGGACATGGGCAGCTGAGAACAATGGCAGCTGTGTGTACCCTCTCTGTGTGATCTCTTACAGATCATTGTGCATCTGAAGAGCGGTCTGCTTTAATATGTATAAGGCCTCTTTCACACTTCATTTTTTTCGCGTCAGTCATAATCCGCCAATTTTTGAAAATACGGATCCGCCAAAAAAGGGGCGGATCCGTTTTTTCCCCCGTAGACTTACATTATTGGCGGATCTTGACTGACGGTTGTTCGTCACCCCCGTTTTTTGACGGATCCGCCAAAATTTTCATTTTTAACCAAGTAATGCCGTTCCGGGATCGTAAAAAAAAAAAAAAAAACTCTCTCTCTCAGCACTGGTTCCTTTAAAATTCAACATTCGCCGGACCCGTCAAAACAACGGTCCGGTGCCACACGTTGCTGTCAATCTGCTGACGGTTCCGTTTTCCGCCGATTACAACTGATCTGAAAAACGGACGTGTGAAACAGACCTAAGCGGACTATTAAACGACCGCCCATCAGCAAACAAGCTGATCAGCCTCCTTTAAATGCCACTGATCGTGTACTGTAAACGGACCTTTAGGCTATGTTCACACTTTGCGGAACCACAGTTTTTTTCTCTGCGCGGAATTGCACCAAATCAGCAAAGGAGTATTCAAGCAATGTTAATCAATAGAAATACAGAATTGGAGTGCATATGCTGCGGAAAATTCCATCCTGATTCTCAGCGTTTTATTTTCCACAGCATGTCAATTCATTTTGTGGATCTGCAGTGTTTCTGCACCCATTGACTTCCATTGAGTGAGGCAACTCCTCAGCAAAACTGCAGGTGTAAAAAGGTGTGCGGAATTGCTGCGGATTAGTGTGCCAAAAACGCTGCAGAAAGGAAGGAGGATGAGTGTGTGGGTGGAGAATATGTGCGTGTCTGTGTGTGTAGTCAGGCATCATCTGATGGGACTACTACTCCCATCCGGCTATGTCTACTGTCACATATAACAGTGACAGCAAGAGCCGATGATGGGACAGTAGTCCCATCATCCAGCGAGTGTGTTCAATTGTAAGACAAAAAAACAACAACAAAAAACAAACACACACCAAACATTCATACTCACCAAACACCTAATCCCCAACGCACAAGTCTCCAGCAATAAAAATAAACCAACATATACTTACCTTTCTGCCGTAGTACATTTAATAAAGTGTGTCCAACAGCGATCTCACGTAGTGTATCATTGCGCTGCCGTGAGAGTTCACCGGAGTTCATCAGCTGATCAGCTAGGGTTCTCACTTGCGGCACTGTTAAGTGAGAGCACGAATTTCTGTAAACTCTCAGCGATACACTACAGGAGTGATTACCTCCTGTCAGTTCATCACTGGAGGCCGGGTAGAGCGGTCACATCTCGCAATGTGACTGTTCTACACGTGAGATCGTCATGGGACACTTGGTAAATGGACTACGGCGGACAGTGAGTATTTATGTTGGTTTATTTTTTTATTTTTGTTGCAGGAGACTGAGGGATTCAGAGATTAGGCGATGCAGTAAATATGGTTAATTTTCGATAAAGAAGTCTGTGATTATTTCAGTTAAATGAATTTATTCTGACTGTCTTTATTTACCATATAACTATAGGATTAGTAATGGATAGGTGTCTTATTACTAAGCCGTGGGCTTGATGTCATCAGACAATACAAAGGTGACATCAACCCCACAATTATTACCTAACTTGCCACCGCTACAGGGCAAATGGGAAGAGCGAGGCTAAGTGCCAGAAATGGTGCATCTACAAGATTCGCCATTTCTGGGGCGGCTGAGAGCTGTTGTTTTTAGCCTCGGGGGATGCCAATATACATGGCCCCTAATATCAGCTGTCTGCCTAACCTTTGCTGGTTCGATTTTATAGGGGGATCCCATGTCAATTTTTTTTCTAGTGATCCCCTGTAAACTAGCCAGTAAAGGCTAAGCAAACATTTGTGAGCTGATATTAATAGCCTGGTAACCTTTATGGCTATTGGCTGGTTATGAAAATTACGCAGGAGCCCATGCAATTTTTAAAAAGTTTAAGAAAAAAAAAATAAACATATTGCGTTTTGTGTGTCTTATTTAACTCTATGTACCAATTTATTAATGAGGGTATCTGGCTGATGCATATATACATGTGCATGCTTGTGTATATATATATATATATATATATATATATATATATATATATATATATATATATATATATATATATATATATATATATATATATATATAATATATATATATTTAACAAAAAAAAAATTGTGATGTCATTTCCTTGTCCATCCTCTTCTTATTTTTATTCTCCATTGAAGACCATAATATCATTACATACCATTTTCAAATGTTTACACACATAAAACAAATAAGTGAATATATATATATATATATATATATATATATATATATATATATATATATATTTTCACTTATTTGTTTTATGTGTGTAAACATTTGAAAATGGTATGTAATGATATTATGGTCTTCAATGGAGAATAAAAATAAGAAGAGGATGGACAAGGAAATGACATCACAATTTTTTTTTTGTTAAATATATATATTTATTTAGCTTACAAATCCGCATTAAAAAAACGCATAAAAACCGCGCAAGAGAGGCAGAATTTGAGCAGAATTTTACAAAAGCAAATCTGCAACATGCACACATACCATTAGGCTACCTAAGCAAAGCACATTTCATCGTAGGGATGAAAGTCATTTACTGAAATAAAATATTGCAGCCCACACATTACAGCCTACCCTGATAAAAGGAAAAACAAAAAGCCTCTTCACTGGGATACTGCTTTGGTAAGGACACACACAATTTAGAGTGAAGGAAATGTAAATATTTGTGATAACCCTGCAGACTGTGAATTACGCTCCTGACTGCAGGGTGAAGACGTTCACAGACACAGCTGAGAGGTTACAAGTTGTGTGGATAAATGAGTTATCTGAAAAAGAATAATAATGCTGGGATCAGTTCAACGTCCTCTGGGATCTTACTAGAAAACTTTGCATGTCTGGTGGCTGTTGGGAGAGACCTCGCTTGTGCTGTATCTTCTGAGCAACAGAAAATCCCATCACAGCAGAGGAAGCTTTATGTTCTACAGTACAGAGCTCATCAGTTACAGGAATAAAGGCCTTTTTCCCTGAAAACCTAATTGCAGTTAAAGTGTTGTTTTAATTTTTCAACTCATAAAAAAATAGTACATGTGAAAATCAGCAACTATATCTTATAAAAATAAAATGATTTCTTTCTCAAGTAGAATTAATCAGTCATTATCAAAATTCTCAATTCTGAGGTAAAATCTGTATTCAGTGAAGACAGACTTTCCCATTACTGAGACAGGAGATGGCAGCTGCTACAGATAGAATTCTATGTAGAAGGGAGGAGATGGAGTCAGAGCTGTTCACTCCTCTCTTCCCTGTCCTATCTAGATAGGATCTTAGAGATGGCAGTTGCTAGAGATAAGCCCCAAGCAGTCATTGAATGTAAGGGTACCGTTACACTAAGCGATGCACCAGCGATCCCGACAACGATATGGATCGCTGGTGCATTGCTAAGTGGTCGCTAGTGAACTGCCACACAGGCAGATCTCACCAGCGACATAGCAGCGGTCGCTACTTACCTGTCAGACGTGGCGATCCTGATGTCCTCCGCCCGCATCCACGCGTCGCTCGTCGGCGCCACAGGAAGCGCCCGACGAGAAATGGTCCAGGACGTTCTCGTGCGATCAGGGACAGACAGCGGGGGAGCCGGTCGGAGGTAAATATCAGACATAGCGATATCGCTAGCAATATCGCTGCTACGTCACAAAACCAGTGACGTTATAGCGATATTGCTAGCGATATCGCTATGTGTAACGGGCCCTTAATGCAAAACATGGGAGCATTGCTTTATGGTATGTGCACACAACATCTTTTTCAATGTGATTTTGCCTTGTGTTGGGCTGTCCATGCATGTGCTGTGATAAGTGACAGAGCCGCGACACATGCAGCTGCGGAGCCAATCAGCTGTTCACCCGGCACGATCCAGGAAGCCGGGTTCCTGCTCAACTCTAGCTATGGCTGGGTTTATGGTTAGGGTTGAGACTAGAGTTAGGGGTGTGTTAGGGTTATGGTTGGGATTAGGGGTGTGTTGGCATTAGGGTGGGAGTTAAAATTGGGGGGGGTTCTACTGTTTATGTACATCAGGCGCCACCATTGATCCCAGCCAATTTTGCGTTCAAAAAGTCAAACGGTGCTCCCTCCCTTTTGAGCCCTGCCATGTGCCCAAACAGTGGCTTTCCCCCACATACGGGGTTATTGGCGTACTCAGGAAATTTAAAAAAAAAGAAAAATTGGTTCCAAAGTAATTTTTTTGTGAAAAAAATAAAATGTTAATTATTTTTTTTGCACATTTAGTTCTCGTGAAGCTCCTAAAGGGTTAACAAAAACTTCTTGAATGTGGTTTTGAGCACCTTCAGGGGTGCAGTTTTTAGAATGGTGTCACTTTTGGGTATTTTCTGTTATATACACCCCTCACAGTGACTTCAAATGTGATGTGGTCCCTAAAAAAATGGTTTTGCAATTTTTATTGTTAAAATGAGAAGTCACTGGTCAACTTTTAACACTTATAATTTCCTAACAAAAAAAAAAAAATTTGTTTCTAAAATTGTTCTGATGTAAAGTAGACATGTGGGAACTGTTATTTATTGACTATTTTGTGTGACATATTTCTCTGTTTTAAGGGCATAAAAATTCAAAGTTTGAAAATTGCAAAATTTTCCAAATTTACATGTTTTATACAAATAAACACAAGTTATATTGAAGAAATTTTACCACGAATGTGAAGTACAATATGTCATGTGAAACTTTCTCAGAATCACCGGGATCCATTGAAGCGTTCCAGAGTTATTACCTCATAAAGGAACACTGGTCAGAATTGTAACAATTGGCTTGGTCATTAACGTCCAAACCCACCCTCGGGGGTAACGGATTTAAGTACCAAATTGGCTGTCACTAAGGGGTTAAAAATATTCATTCTTGGTAGCATGTCGTTCTGTTTAAACAAGCCATGTGCTGCCGAGAACAAAGGCAGTCTATGCCCACTTGACGATTTATTAGGGTATGTTCCCACGGTCAGTATTGGCAGCGCTTTGTACGCAGCACATGTCCGCTCCGTCCAAAGTGCTGCCCCCTTTTGTACGCGCGGTGATTTCACATGTGTTCATTGAACCATGTGGAATCACCGCATCCCTATACATCGTATGGGTGACTTTATCTTGCGGAGACGGAGGGTCTCCACAAGATTAATTGACATGCTGTGGTCTAGAAACAAGAGCTGCATGTGCATGTATGCAGGGAAGCCAGAGGCGTCCCTGCACGCATAGTGGGCATGGGATTTCATAAAATCCCCTCCACTATGCTGTAACATCTGGCCGCTGTGGCTGTAAGCAACGTCCAATCCGCAGGGTTTACTGACAGTGGAAACATACCATTACTGATTATACTGTGCGCATATGAAGTGCAGTCTGCCAGTCTAAAGGGGGTTTTACACATAGCGATATCGCTAGCAATATCGTGAAAGCATCACTGATTTGGTGACGCAGCAGCGATATCGCTATGTGTGATACTAACCTCTGACCGGCTCCCCCGCTGTCTGTAGTTGATCGCGCAGCTCCATTTCTCGACGGGCACTTTCTGCTGGGCTTCCTGTGGCGCCGACGAGCGACATGTGGACACGGGCAGGAGGACGTCAGGATCGCCACGTCTGAAAGTATCGTCTGCTGTATCGCTGCTGAATCGCTGTGAGATCTGCCTGTTTGGCAGCTCACTACTGATCATTGAGCGATGCACCAGCTCAATGCGATACGACCGGGTCGTATCGTGGTCGGGATCGCTGGTGCATAGCTAAATGTAAAAGGCCCTTAAACATGTAGCTGCTCACAACTCTTAACTGGACAATTCAGATAGTGTAAACAGACCTTAAAGGCCCTGTCTCACTAAGCGATCTCGTTAGCGAGATCGCTGCTGAGCCACAACTTTTGTGACGTAACAGCGATCTTACCAGCGAGATCGCTATGTGTGACGGCGATCAGCCCCCCTGCCGGTATCGCTGATCGCTGGAAGAAACCTCTGGACATTTCTTTGGTCGCTGGTCTCCCGCTGGCCAGCACGCATCGCTGCGTGTGACAGGCGGGAGACCAGCGATCAGGTGTAAAAAATAATAAAAAAAAATAAAAAATATAGTTATTCTCACCTTCCGACGTCCTGTTCAGCCATCCTGCCTCTCTCCACGCTCCGGTCCCAGTGATCCTTTGCACGAATGACCGCGAGACTTTGTTATCCCTCGAGACCGTGACATCTCGCGGTCATTCTCGCAAAGGATCACTGGGACCGGAGCATGGAGAGAGGCAGGATGGCTGAACGGGACGTCGGAAGGTGAGAATAACTATATTTTTTATTTTGATTCTATCTTTTACAGCGATGGCAAGCGATGCCGGGCGCTCGGCATCGCTGTGCTGATCGCTGGTGAAGCTGTCTGTGTGACAGCTCACCAGCGATCACATAGAGACTTACTAGCGATCCTGACACCTTCATATCGGTGTCGGGATCGCTGGTAAGTCGCTTAGTGTGAGGAGGCCTTAAGACAAGGTTTGGTTAATTCAGTTGAAATGTAAATACTATGTGCTACTATTGGATTGATTGCTATCACAAGGACAAAGTGCTTGTTGATTTAAAGGAGTTGTCCATTACTGTAGATACCCTGCTTAATCACTTCAGGGCCCCATATAAAAGAAAAATAATGTATATTCACCTCCCACAGCATTACCATTCCGTTGATGTGGGTGCAGCTTTTCTCCATGTTGTGTCATGTGACCCACCAGCCAGTCAGCGGCCTCTGATCAGCTCCGCTCTGACAAAACATTAAAAGATAAAGCAGAACAGAGGACGTTGATTGGCTGCATCAGTCACAAGGCGGCCTTGAAGTGATTAAGCAGAGGTTGTCCAGTAGTGATGAACCTCTTTAAAATGCCATGGTTTGGTTTACGAACTGTGCTCAATTATTAGAACAGCAAACCTGGAAATGCAGGAATGAGGAATGGATGCAAATCCTTCAAGGCCTCAAGCCAATTCAAAAGGCAACATTGATGATTATATTTACGGTAACCACACGAGTTGTGACCGTTCTCAATGCAGCTTTTAGGTTGCATGCTTTTTATATACACAATGGAAAAAAGCAGACAACATGCAGTAAAAATCAAAGCTACACAGATTAGTAGTAAAGTCAAACATGACTGCGATTATTGAATATGGCTGTTCCCGTTGCTTTATGTGGTCTTGAGGCTACAGTTAGGAGCAGCTTCACATACTTTGCTCACTTGTGAAGAATAAAAACTGGGGAGGTATTATTTTCTGTTCACCCTTCCTAGACCATTTTCCTTTAGGTTCCGATTGATTTTGAGAAACCTTAAAAGAGGTTTTTCCCCACAAACAAAATACACTTTAAGCAATAGATCTTGGAGTAAAAATAAATTTTACAATTATAGTTTGCTCTGATAAAAAAAAATGTTTCTGTACTGAGATAATCTTATACATGTGCCCCTGCTGTCTACTGTGTAATGGCTGTGCCTTACCGTGCAGGGACATGATCTGATCCTACCACAGCTCCTGGGCAGGGGAGGAAGCAAAAGAGAATACAGACATTACAGCATGGGATCACAGCAGCTGGTTTCTGCAAGAATAAACTTTTTCCTGCCTGGTTAAAAATATTTTGTTACATCACTCAAAGAATCAGCTGCGATCTCATGCTGTAATTGTCTGTATACTCTTCTGCTTCCTCCCTTGGCCAGGAGCCGTAGTATGACCAGACCTTGTTCCTGCACGGCCAGACATAGCCATTACATAGTATGCAGCAGGGAAAAAATATAAGAGTCTCAGTACAAGAATATTGTTTTTAACACATCCAATTGTGGAACTTATTTTAATTCTGAGATCTATTAGTGAAAATGTCCTTTGTTCGGGGAAAACCCCTTTAAAAGGACCTCTCCAGTGATTTCCCTCTTTGTTATCAATCATGTGAGAATGTGCAATGAGTCCAGTCACATAATCACTGATCATTGTCATCTGCCATTTTCAGTTGGCACTCCAGTATCACATGACCATAATTGAGACTGTGTTCTGCCAAGTCACACAGTGTGTGTATGGAGTTGAAGTCACACTCACACGTTCAGGATTTGGTCAGTATTACCTCAGTATCTGTAAGCCAAAACCAGGAGTGGGTGAAAAAAGCAGAAGTGGTGACATGTTTCTATTATACTTTCCTTTGATTGGTCAGTATTGTACATCAGAATTTGTAAACCCAAACCAAGAGTGGAACAAATTTTCAATGTGTGAACATTAAGCCTCAAAACTCTGAACCTCAAACTTTGGGCTCGCACAAATCACCGTGAACTCAAGCCCTCTGTGACGTCAATCAGGTCATACGAGTTCACCACAAGACGCTCAGCAGCCTTAGCATTCGGTGCTCAGTGTCTCTGCTAGACGGCAGGCTGCATAGTCTCATCATGCAACAATGCAGGTTGCCATCTAGATGTAGCAGAGCTAGACCCGTAATGGGACAAATGTATTATCTTATCAGTGGACAGGTGAGGTATATGGTTGTTTTTATTTTAGTTCTCTTCTAGTTGATAATGGCTTTACTGGAATAGGTGATGATATGAATATGGTTTAAGAGGACCCGTTGAAGCGCAAGTGCGTGAACCAGCCGTTGTCCACTCTGTACGTTCATCCCGTGCCAATGCCTTTTAATTAATAAAGAATTTTCACGACAGAACGGTGAGTGCCGTCACTTTTTTTTCTCTTTTGTACAAAATCATGAATATGGTTTAATTAAGATTGATTAAAGGAGTCAGTCATTCTTTCATTTAAAGAATTTTATTCTGGGTGTGTCTGTTTTTATAAAATATCACTACAGGGTTAGCGATGGGGGGAGTCTTATAGACACCTCTCCATTACTAACCTCTGGGCTTGTTGTCACCTGACAATAAGGTGTGAGAGAATCATGTGGGAATAGTGGATGAGGGCAGGTATATCTCGCCCAGATTCCTTTCCTATGTGGCCTAGTCTGGTCAGTATCGCACCTGCTTGCTAATGAATAATGGGAGGTGGATATAAAAGGATGCCAGATGGTTGTGTGAGTGTCTCAGCCTGGGAACACAGAGAGCCTGTCTGTGTGAGAGACACACGTGAGTGGAAGCAGTGCCCACTGCAACTGTGGTTTGGCTGGACGGGAGAAGCCCGCCAGTTGGTAGTTAGGTTGTCCATTGTTTAGTTAGTGCCGGACAGGCAAGGATTTGTTTTATGTTTTATTTCCTTTTGCATTGCTTTCACCGTTAATAAACCTGACTCAGGGTCAGTTACACCCGAATCCCAGCTCTGCGCCTGAGTTTCATGCTGAACGCACGTGACCTTTGACCCCAGCAAAGGCGATCCCGGAGTGTTTTATCACAGGTGGTAACATCAACCCCCCAACTATCACCCCACTTGTCACAGCACCAGGGAAGTATAGATGCGCCTTTTCTGGAGAGGCTGAGAGCTGATGTTTTAAGCCTGGAGGAAGGGGCAATATTCATGGCCCCTTCCTAGGCTATTAATATCAGCCTGCAGCTGTCTGCCTAGCCTTTGCTGGTGATTAATTATAGGGGGACCCTACATTTTGTGGGGTGTCATCCATTTTAATATCCAGTAAAAGACTAAGTATACAACTGTGAGCTGATATTAATGGTCTGGGAAGCTTCATGGGTATTGCACCCTCTGCTGGTTTGAAAAATTATGCGGGAGCCCACAAATATTTAAAAAAAAAATAAAAAAAATAACCAATTATTAAATACACGTACAGCAAGCTGCACATGGACTGTACTAATTATATATGTCACTGACATCTTTATATCTATTCTATGTGTATACACTGTTTGTAATCTATCCATTCTGTCGGGTCACACAGTGATTTTACTGTACACAAACGCCAAATTGACGGCTTTTCAAAGGACATGGATGTGAAAAAATTGGACGGCACTCGCATAGCCCGAGTGCATTGAGATATTTATCACACCCCTTGGCTTGCATTGGCGTGTCTCGTTCAATATATGTGGTAAGTCGCAGCATGCTGTAATTTTTTTCTCAGTTCAATTTCAGAGGAGGAAAAAAAAAAAAAAAACGCAGATGAGCTTTAACTCAGATTAATATTGGTCAGAGTGCAATCAGATTTTTTTATTGGATTGCATTAGATTAGTCTGTTTTTTTGTTGCAGATAAGTTTGAGCCCTTACACTGAGAAAATTCAAAAAGTGACCTCCACAAATGCGATCATGCGACACCGGAGGGAAGTGCCCGCTGAAAACTACAGAAGACAGCGAGTAGTTTCTGTGCTTATTATACATACATATCATTGATAACAAAGGGGCAAATAAAGAACTGCTTGCAGTAGCCGTTTCTCACTGATAAAGCTCCTGAAAGCTTAGACCAAAACACATCCATGCCATTCCATTCACCCAAATAAATAGCAAAATAAAATAAAAGTGCCCTTTTATCATCCGAAGGGGTCTATATGTGGGTATATGGAACAGAATAGATTACTGTGTTATTTTATGCAAAGGTTAAAAAAAATTACCGCATGGTGTACACAACCAATCATATTCCAGCAGTCACTGCTGTAATGTAGCAATCTTTTGCACACTAGCTTTGTAGAGACCTCAAACTATAAAAAAAAAAACAAAAAAAAAACCACACATTTTCTGTGAAGTATTCAGAATAATTTTGACCAGTAGTTAAGCGGCTTTAGTAATGCCAAATAGTTATAAATTACCACTATTTACTGATATTTTTACACCATGGGATGCAATTATTCAATTATATTTACACTATGCAATATTATACTACTACTATATTGTCTCCAGAGAAAACATAGCACTTTCCAACATACCAGTAACCTCCAAAATCTGGTCGTGTTGGGAAAAAAAAAAATAGATTTAGCAGTTATTTTTATTGGTTCCCGAATGGCCCCATTCATTTATCTGCCAGAGACCTGTGTGAACCTATTAGTCAACCTTTCTAGGAGAACTCTGCATGTGTTTCCATTTGCAGAACTGGCATTCTGACCAGAACATTTTCACACCACACACACAGCAATAACAGTACACAGATTCTTTACAGGCTCACAACACACAGTGATTTAAAGCCATCAGGATGTTATGACTAGGAGTGCTACGAAGAAAGTCTCTAGCGGTGTCAGCAGTCCCAGGCTGTGAAAAATAAAAAAAAATATAAAAATCAGAAGAAAAATTTTACAAGGTTTGTATGCACAATCCTGTTTTGTGGCTTAGAAAATAAAATGAAAACTAAATCTTCAACACTGTTTAACCCCTTCATGACCACCAATATTTATTTTTACTGACCTGAGATATAAGAGAATATCATCCCCATATAGGTGACAATCCAGCAGCTGTCAGCTGTCCACTATAGCTGACAACTTGCTGTATCACAAATGATTGGTGTTGGCACCGTCCATTATCTGTTTAACCCCTTAAGGGGGTTTTACACTAAGCGATATCGCTAGCAATATCGCTATAACGTCACCGGTTTTGTGACGTTATAGCGATATTGCTAGCGATATCGCTATGTGTGATACTTACCAACGACCGGCTCCCCCGCTGTCCATCGCTGATCGCGCGAGATCGGGCGGCTCCATTTCTCGTCGTCAGCTTCCTGCTGGGCTTCCTGCTGTGTGAGACGAGTGACGCGGGCGGGAGGACGTCAGGATCGCTGTGTGTGAAAGGTAAGTATCGTCCGCTGCGTCGCTGTGAGATCTTTCTGTGTGAAAGCTCACTAGTGACCATTTAGCGATGCACCAGCGATCCTGACCGGGTCGGATCGCTCGTCGGATCGCTGGTGCATCGCTAAATGTAAAAGGGCCTTTAGTTGCTGCTATCAAAAGTGACTACATCAAATAAATGGTTAATAGATTGTGGGGGCTTGCACTTTAATCTAATTGACACACTGAGACTATTATTGTGTGGTCCTCATGTCTGCCATAGCAGTTCATGGCCAAATAGCGGCCTTAGAGTCTCCCGGCTAGAGCGGCCAGTTCAGAAGTTAGTGACATTTAGGTGGTAAACAAACACTTTTTCATTCCAGCTATACCACTTTGCATTAATTCCTGAAAATCACCTGAAGGGTGAATAAACTACCTGAGAACAGTTTTCAATATGTCAGGGGGTGCTGTTTTTAAAATGGTATCACGTTTGGGGTTTTCCAATATATAGCACCCCCAAAGTCACTTCAAACTTGGATAGGTCCCTCAAAAAAATAAATTTTGTACATTTCCTTGAAAAAATGAAAAATTACTGCTACATTTTTAAACCTCCTAAAAAGCTAACAAAATAAACTAGCGTTTTAAAAATGGTGCTGATGTAAAGCTGACATGTGGGAAATGTTATTTATTTATGTTTTTCTGTGGTATGACTATCTGGATTAAAGGGATATTGAAAATTGCAATTTTTTTTACATTTTTGTCAAGTTTCTGATATTTTTTATAAATAAACACAAAACATATCAATCTAAATTTACTATTATCACATATTATAAGGTGCCATGAAAAAAACAGTCTCAAAATCACTGGGATTTGATGAAGCATTCCAGAGTTATGACCACATAAAGTGACATTGGTCAGAATTTAAAAAATTGGCCCGGTCACGAAAGGGTTAAAGGGGAAAGGTAGAGGTAATAGGTGAAAGAACTCCTATTAAATAGTCCACATAGTAAGTGGTTAGTGGGCAGGTCTGAGGCAAAGAGGCTTTGTGAGAAGCTAATGTTACACTGTTTTGCGTAGCAACAACTTTTAACCAAGCTCTGCTAATTGCTGGAGAGCGGAGGAGCTTTCAGCACCACACAACACGCCGTTTTCTTTAGATAAGCACAGCATGGCTGCAATGAATCACAGGGCACTTATATAACCTTGCTAAAGAGAGGCTGCGTTTCTGACAGGGGTGTTTTTATTGGAATTCTCAAGTATGGGAGCACCTTACAACTTCAATTACATTAGTAAATCATTTTAGATGCCATGCCTGATGCAACATTAAAAGACTCCAGTGCTTAATTAAGTATCTGCAACTACATGGCAGGTTTGCAGTGCCCAAATAAATGGCCAGTATCTAGGGAGGTACACATGGAAAGATGGTAAAACTGGATAATACAGCAATTTCTCAGGCTTCATTATCTTAGCCCATAGTCAGTTTGTATGCGGAGCTGATCTGCAGAACTTTCAATTGGCTGAAAAACCTGGTCAATGGGCATGCATATTTCTCTAGTAAAACACTTGTGATTGGAGAGTCAATTTGTGTATAATATTCATGACAACTGACTGTCTTGCAAGGACTGTGGTACGTGGTCAGTGCTGCTTGCATATTATTGCAGTATATAGTGAAATTGCAGTTCTCGTATGAAGCTCAGCATATAGTGGAGTTTGAGGGTATGTGCACACGATCAGTAAATGCTGCGGGGTGGATGATGCGCACTTATGCAGCATCCAAATGTTACAGCACAGTGGATGGGATTTCAAGAAATCCCATGTCAGGGTCGGACTGGAGCACCTTGGGCCCACCAGAGAAAATCATTCCTGGGGCCCACTATGTAACTACATAGAAAGTTAACCCCCTGAGAGAATACAGCCCTCACAAAGAATAGGTTTCATCCCCCCCACACAGAATATAATGTAGCCCCCTCAAAGTATAACAGCCTTCCTCATAGGTACAGTGCCTACAAGTAGTATTCAACCCCCTGCAGATTTAGCAGGTTTGATAAGATGCAAATAAGTTAGAGCCTTCAAACTTCACACAAGAGCAGGATTTTTTAACAGATGCATAAATCTTACAAACCAAAAAGTTATGTTGCTCAGTTAAATTTTAATAAATTTTAAACATACAAGTGTGGGTCAATTATTATTCAACCCCTAGGTTTAATATTTTGTGGAATAACCCTTGTTTGAAATTACAGCTAATAATCGTCTTTTATAAGACCTGATCAGGCCGGCACAGGTCTCTGGAGTTATCTTGGCCCACTCCTCCATGCAGATCTTCTCCAAGTTATCTAGGTTCTTTGGGTGTCTCATGTGGACTTTAATCTTGAGCTCCTTCCACAAGTTTTCAATTGGGTTAAGGTCAGGAGACTGACTAGGCCACTCCAACACCTTGATTTTTTGCCTATTGAACCAGGCCTTGGTTTTCTTGGCTGTGTGCTTTGGGTCGTTGTCTTGTTGAAAGATGAAATGACGACCCATCTTAAGATCCTTGATGGAGGAGCGGAGGTTCTTGGCCAAAATCTCCAGGTAGGCCGTGCTATCCATCTTCCCATGGATGCGGACCAGATGGCCAGGCCCCTTGGCTGAGAAACAGCCCCACAGCATGATGCTGCCACCACCCTGCTTGACTGTAGGGATGGTATTCTTGGGGTCATATGCAGTGCCATCCAGTCTCCAAACGTCACGTGTGTGGTTGGCACCAAAGATCTCGATCTTGGTCTCATCAGACCAGAGAACCTTGAACCAGTCTGTCTCAGAGTCCTCCAAGTGATCATGAGCAAACTGTAGACGAGCCTTGACATGACGCTTTGAAAGTAAAGGTACCTTACGGGCTCGTCTGGAACGGAGACCATTGCGGTGGAGTACGTTACTTATGGTATTGACTGAAACCAATGTCCCCACTGCCATGAGATCTTCCCGGAGCTCCTTCCTTGTTGTCCTTGGGTTAGCCTTGACTCTTCGAACAAGCCTGGCCTCGGCACGGGAGGAAACTTTCAAAGGCTGTCCAGGCCGTGGAAGGCTAACAGTAGTTCCATAAGCTTTCCACTTCCGGATGATGCTCCCAACAGTGGAGACAGGTAGGCCCAACTCCTTGGAAAGGGTTTTGTACCCCTTGCCAGCCTTGTGACCCTCCACGATCTTGTCTCTGATGGCCTTGGAATGCTCCTTTGTCTTTCCCATGTTGACCATGTATGAGTGCTGTTCACAAGTTTGGGGAGGGTCTTAAATAGTCAGAAAAGGCTGGAAAAAGAGATAATTAATCCAAACATGTGAAGCTCATTGTTCTTTGTGCCTGAAATACTTCTTAATACTTTAGGGGAACCAAACAGATTTCTGGTGGTTTGAGGGGTTGAATACTAAATGACCCTCTGAATAAACTTTTCACAATTTAAAAAAAAAATTAAACAAAGAAATAACATTCTTTTTTGCTGCAGTGCATTTCACACTTCCAGGCTGATCTACTCTCCAAATGTCACAATGCCAAGTTAATTCCGAATGTGTAAACCTGCTAAATCTGCAGGGGGTTGAATACTACTTGTAGGCACTGTATAATGCAGCCCCCCTCCACCTCCATCATTGTCCTCATCACCACATCTATCATTGCCTTCTCACCCACCACTCCCTCCATCATTGCTTTCTTTCTACTCCACCACCATCACTGTCCTTTCCACCACAACCATCATTGCTTTCTCCCTCACCACCCCCATTCCAAAACCTCCATCATTGTCTCCTCCCCACCACCACCATCATCCTTTCCACCACCATTAACATTGCCTTCTCCCCCCCACCCCCATCATTGCTCTCTCCATCACCCACATCAGTGCCAATCTCCAATACACACACAGGCAGGCAGACACACTGCACCATTCAACCTCTCCGCATGTTCCCCGCAGCACATCCCGGCAGCAACTTCGTCGCCGTCAGCTTTCTCTCTGAAACAGCCGCAATGAATGATGACTTCATCCAGCCGCACGGTGTCAGACAGGAAGTAGGACAATGTCGGATGCAGCCACACCGGCTTTACATGCAGGCAGTGTTAGCATTAACCTGCAGCTAACACTGCACACTTTTAAAGTGAAATGAATACTCACTCTTCTCCACGCCCATGGGGGCATGGGGAAGCGTGAATATTCATTTCTCTTTAGCAGCAGGGACAGTCTTCTCTCTCAAGCTGCTGCTCCGCTGGCACCAGGCGGGTCCCCCTGACGCAGGGGCCCCATAGTTGCTGTGTGTGCCGCTATTAGCGAAACGCCACTGGCTGGGGACCCCTGGAGCAGTGGGGGCTCTAGGCAGCTGCTGGCCAGTATGCCAGCAGGTGTCAGTGCATGGGCCCACCGGAGATTCCTCCGGGTCTCCGATGGCCCAGTCCAACCCTGTCCACTGTATACAGCAGTGCTCAACATTATTGGCAGCCCCAAACACTACCACCACCACATAAAATCTCACCTGAAATATAGGTACAGTCATATGTAAAAGTTTGGGCACCCCTATTAATGTTAAAGAAAAAAGGTTATAACAATTTTGGTTTTTGCAACAGCTATTTCAGTTTCATATATCTAATAACTGATGGACTCAGTTATATTTCTGGATTCAAATGAGGTTTATTGTACTAACAGAAAATGTGCAATCTGCATCTAAACAAAATTTGACCGGTGCAAAAGTATGGGCACCCTTATCGTTTTCTTGATTTGAACACTCCTAACTACTTTTTACTGACTTCCTGAAGCACTAAATTGGTTTTGTAACCTCATTGAGCTTTTAACTTCATAGCCAGGTGTATCAAATCATGAGAAAAGGTATTTAAGGTGGCCACTTGCAAGTAGTTCTCCTATTTGAATCTCCTATGAAGAGTGGCATCATGGGCTCCTCAAAACAACTCTCAAATGATCTGAAAACAAAGATTATTCAACATAGCTTTTCAGGGGAAGGATACAAAAAGTTGTCTCAGAGATTTATCCTGTCAGTTTCCACTATGAGGAACATAGTAAGGAAATGGAAGAACACAGGTACAGTTCTTGTTAAGCCAAGAAGTGGCAGGCCAAGAAAAATATCAGAAATGCAGAGAAGAAGAATGGTGAGAACAGTCAAGGACAATCCACAGACCACCTCCAAAGACCTGCAGCATCATCTTGCTGCAGATGGTGTCACTGGGCATCGGTCAACAATACAGCGCATGCATAACGCCTTTTTGTATGACCAAACAACGCAATTTTTGTTTCATCAGTCCACAGGACCTTCTTCCAAAATGTAACTGGCTTGTCCAAATGTGCTTTTGCATACCTCAGGCGACTCTGTTTGTGGCGTGCTTGCAGAAACGGCTTCTTTCGCATCACTCTCCCATACAGCTTCTCCTTGTGCAAAGTGCGCTGTATTGTTGACCGATGCACAGACGTACGCTAAGTTGCAAAAATAATAATTTAGCTTTTTAATAAAGATTGAGAAAAGCGTTGGTTGTTTTAAAAATTCAATTAACACAGAGACCTGATTTAACCAACAGGTCAGTTCCTGATGATAGCTTCTCATTACATATACCTGCAATGACACAATATATCAAAAAGGAAAAAGGCTTTGGATTTGTACTTGCATAAAGAAAAAAAAAACAAAAAACTACTTATAAACTTTAAAAGTACCAAAAAAAAACTTTCAAATGCAAAATAAAAAAAGAGGTCTTTTTTTCATTAGGAATCACTTTCACATCTGGAAGCAAAATAATCTCCACTGCAAATTTGACCTAATCCTACAGAGTTTTTTTCAGTTCTAGATCCATTTTGGGATCAAAAATTGCAAGTGAATATATCTTTTTGCTGCATTTGTCACAAATCAGTGTTTAAAAAACTGAATCTGTTATAAATGGATGTGAACTGGACATGTAAACAGAGTCAAAAAGATGCGTTTCACGGTATTCGTAGTCTAAGGCCTGTTTCACACATCCGTTTTTGTTTATCAGTCAAAATCCACCGTTTTGCAAAAAAAAAAAAACGGATCCGCCATTTTTCTTGGCGGATCCGTTTTTTTTTCCCACTGAGTTGCATTACTGGCGGATCTTGACGGATGGCCATCCTTTAGATCCGCTTTTTTGCGGATCCGTCAAAATTTTGACGTCCGCCGACATGCCCGAACGGACCATGGAACGTTTTTTCGGCCGGCAGGATCCGCACTTCTCACTGCGCATGCCCGAAATTCTCTCTCTCTCTCTTTCCCCAGGCAGCGGTTCCTTTAAAATTCTTCCTTTGACGGATCCGTTAAAATAACGGTCCGGTGACAAACGTTGTCAGTACAGGAACGGATCCGCTATCCGCCATTTTAGCGGATTTTGACTGACAAAAAAAAACTGATGTGTGAAAAAGGCCTAAACAGGTATTTTGACCATTCGTTTGGTGACATGATCTTTTGGTTTGTACAAAAGTTAATGGTTCTCAGCAGTACATCATCCTCTGTAAACATATGCGCACTGAATGATCTATTACAGATCGTTGAGTGGCATTTAATGCACAGTGGACCTGGGTAGACAGGCTATTACATGACTGCCGATTGGCAATAAAGTTGCTTATCAGTAGTATAGTGTCCCTGGTCATCCACTGTAAACGGACCTTTACGCTAGTAAAGAAAATGAAGGTGATAAATCATTTGTGTTAAGTAAGGGCCCCGTCACACACAGCGATCTCGCCAGTGAGATCGCTGATTTTGTGACGCCACAGCGATCTCGCCAGCGACATCGCTGTATGTGACATGGATCAGCGACCGGCCCCCCTGCCGGGTATCACTGATCGTGCAGGATCATCCTGGGCCGATGTCCCAGCGATCCCATCCATGTCGAATCGTTGGTGGGATTGCTGGGACATTGTTATGTGTAATGGGGCCTTAAGGATCATACCAAACATCTCCTTGTTTTCAGGACTACATCAAATCATTAGCATACAATACTGCAAGAAACATAATGGGGTTTTCCCACTACAGCCCACATACCCAACCAACACATAACATCATAGGGGAAAACTGTAATTGTTTAACTGTTAAAAACACCCTTTATCAGAAGTAGCAGTAGTGCACTGACTGATAATGACATTCTTATAGAGTAAGATTAATTTCTAAATAATAATTATATCACCTTCTCTGTTCTTGCAGATTTAGTTGTACAGCCACATTTAGGAAAACACTAATCATTTCGGCCAAATACAGAGCAATCATGGTATCTTCAGACATCACATGCCTAGGAAGTCATAGGGTACCGTTACACCTAGCGATGCACCAGCGATCCCGACCAGCGATATGACGTGGTCAGGATCGCTGGTGCATCGCTAGGTGGTCGCTAGTGAGCTGCCACACAGGCAGATCTCACCAGCGACATCGCTGGGGACGGGGATCGCTACTTACCTGTCAGACGCGGCGATCCTGCCTCCTCCCGCCCGGCTCCATGCGTCGCTCGTCGGCGCCACAGGAAGCCCAGCAGGAAGTGACCAACGAGGAATGGTCCAGGAGCTTCTCGCGCGATCAGCGATAACCAGCGGGGGAGCCGGTCGGAGGTAAGTATCACATGCAGCGATATCGCTAGCAATATCACTGCAACGTCACAAAATCGGTGACTTTACAGCGATATTGCTAGCGTTATCGCAGTGTGTAACGAGGGCTATACAAGTTCCTAGCAGTCATGTCACTATACAAACAGAAGCCAGCATCAAACAGATGTAAGTGCTGACAAAGCCCCAAGCTGTTCTCATCTGTGGCTGGCCTCAGGTTATCCAGATCTTGCCACAGATAAAGAGAATCAGTCTCATTAGTTACACATCTTCATATGCACCAACTGTCTCAGACAGATAATAAAAGCATAAGTAACCTGAGATTTGGTGGTGAAATGAATTAACAATATTGTTTTCCTAACTTACCTGTGACAATGATTTGAACTGGAAAATCTGATTCACTGCTGTTCATGGTCAACGCTGATGTACATGCAACATCAGCGATATGCAGGATCAAACGAGTTAATGTCAACATGAGTTCATTTCAGAGGGGATCATGTTGATTCACTAGATATTGTCACAAGAGATTAGAAATGTATCTGACATCTGTATCTGAATAAAAAGGATATGGTGTTTGTGTAAAACTTGCACTTCTAGTATGGCTCATCAGCTCTCAGATGTGGTTGTTAATGAAGTTGTTGTTTTGGATTAGGCTGGGTTCACATTACGTTAGGCAGCCCGTTCAACGCATAGCGTTGAGGGGCTGCGTTAACGGTATAGCATAACGCGATCGTGTTATGCTATACCCACTATCACAGATGATTCATCTGCGCTAGCGGTGACAGAGCCTCAGACGCTGCAGCCTGCGTCAGAGGCTCCGTCAGTGAATGATGGCACATCGCGAACGCGTGGCGCTTTATGGCATGCGTCGCGATGCGTTAACCGACTGCGTTACACCACGTTATACTGCGGTGTAACGCAATCCGTCTAACGGACTGCCTGCCTAACGTAATGTGAACCCTGTCTTAGTCATTTAGGGTTGCTGAAGTTAGTGTCTTATTCTCGCACTCCATGCATCAATGACCCATTCTGATATCATCCTTCCAGGTATCACACAGACACACAAAACCAAATTAACACAAAAAGTACCTCGATGAATATGCAAAAGTGTAAGCCAAGGGGTTTTCCTCTACCAGTAACACTTTAAGAAGGAGCCATCAGCAATTGTTTAGCAAATACTGACATTGTATTTATTGAGTTAAATGTTTTGATGTTCCTTTGCTATTCATCCTGGAAGTTAACTGGAGAATTGTGTGCCACAGTTTTCCTAGTCATAGAATGGTAGAGTTGGAAGGGACCTCCTGGATCATCTGATCCAACCCCCTGCTTAAAACTTCAATCGTGTATACAGAAAATGTGTGAAATTATATAAGAAGTCTCACTAGAATGCCATCGTGAAGCTGACCAAAGATGTCATAACAACGCATATAGCGAGTGCACCCATCTTCTGCTACTCCTAAAAGAACATGGAGAGGTAGTAGAATGATGAAAGTTTAAGTGCTTAAATAGGTTCAGTTACCAATCCATTGTGAGTGCAGCCTGCTAAAAGACTGCACAGTATACCGCACAGTATTGAGACACATTAAAAGGGGCTTCAAATAGATGGACATTTATCACCCAGCCACAGCATAGGTCATAAACATGTAACCTTTGGGGCCCCACCACTGGGACCCCCAGGATGACTAGAACCCTCTTTCCTACTCGCTGCAGTGAATGATCATTTTCCATTTTATTATATTCACTGTCTATAGGGTTGATGTAGGCAGATTACAAGTTGAAGGGAGAGACCGGGCAAAGACATTTACTATATTTCTCTGTCAATGTCCAACATAGCTGTTACAATATTCCCACTTTCAGGTAGCAAGGGAGAGGCCAGTATGCTACTTTGAATTGGAAAGCAAGACTTAACAAGATGTTGTCCACACTTTTTCTTTTATTTTCCCTATGGGGAGAAGCACTTACTGGCAGATCGTTAATGCCTTGTGACAATCTCTCCTGGCTCATAGCGGTCATGAATCGCTAGTTCTTTCTCTTTTGCTCTATTGATGGGGAATCACTGCAAACGTCATGCTGACTGACAGTCAGCTCACCACTGCTGATCCTGCCGTCAATCAACATGAAATTGGTCGTGTCACCTCATTGACATAGCAGGGTGGAAGAGAAGGAACTGGTCTGTGGATGTGATGTCAAACGAAGCATGAGACTCACTGGCAGGAGCGATTCATGACTGCTATGAGCCAGGAGAGATGGTTGCAGAGTAGTACAGACAGGTAGTTAGTAACTTCCTACTGATGTTTAGTGACATAAGGAAAATTTAAAAAATAGACCCGAAAAACGTATGTAGTCTAAACGTGATAACAGGAACAGACAGGGCTGTGGAGTCGGAGTCGTGAAGTCAGAGCCCATTTTGGTAGAGTCGGAGTCATGAAAATTGAGCAGTTGGAGGTTTGGCTTACTGACTCCACAGCCTAGGGAATAGAATTAATAAACAAAAGTAAAAAAAAAAAAAAAAAACTGGCAGTAGAAGAAAATTCTTCATCTCCCCACCCAAATCATAATGGGGAACCCATTATGATTCTCCCACAGAATAAATCTAAGCCATTGAGGAAATTTAGATGAACTTCTGGCCACCAAACCTTTTGTTGAAACCAGACTAAAATATCATTACATCGAAGTAGTCCTAAATGACTGAAAGTAGGGTGTCACAGATCATACAGGATAATGCCGATCCTTAGTTATCTGCTAAAGAATGCAATGACTTGCCCTGTAACAGAAATAGTAAATTCCAGCAGATATCTTATACTGCAGCATTGACTTCAGACACCATGATGACGGGTAAAGATTCACAGAAATTACGCTGAACTCTGCAATATAAATAACTCAGACTCCAGAGAATTTCTTCTGCTCTCCTGTTTCCTTCTGGGAAAGGAACCATCTCCATAGCCAATAAACACACCCTAGAACATTTCAGATCTCTTTAAAGGCAGATGAACAACAAACATCAGCATCAGACAGAACAATTTAAGGAGGGAGTAGGCCTACACTATGTTTTCTACAAGAACATGCAGCTTTAATTCAGAACAGTTGATGCATCTTAAAGAGAGTTATTACCAAAATAAAGTTATACCTTTTCCAATAGGAATGGGGCTCTTAAATGGAGCCGAGGTGCGCATGTACAACTTATGATCGATTTACTGTCTATGGATGGGACTGACAGAATGCAGATTACAACGTTTGTCTATTCACAAAGGTGGTGACACTGCTCTGCCTTTTACAATTCTATATAGTCAATATGAGCAGAAAAACATTGGTGGGTAGAAGAGAGATGGATGATCACAGCACAAGTGGAAGGTATTATTGTGGTCTATTATTTACATTTCTTTTCAGTACTGGTATAAGAGACTTACTAGAGGATAATACACTCCTGCTTTTGTTTTCCACAATCCTACTTAGAAAAAAAAAAAAGGCACTCTAATTACTGTAAGAAAGAGATCCAAGAAAGGCCAATCTCTCCTAATCATTGACTGCTGGAAAAGTGAATGGAAAACAAAAGGAGAACTACTTGAAGCACAGAAACAAAACTGAGTGGTTACAGCTCCAAACTAGATGTTTTTCTCAAGTCTGCAATTAAAAATAAAAATAGAAGGCAGAACGGGAACTCTGAAATGGGCCAGGAAAAGAAGGCTGCTCTTCAAGCACTTTTAATGTTTAGATTAAGAATGCTAACGCCCCTTTCATGCTGCAGATTTAGTTTATAAATTGCATCAGAAACAATATTACACTGTACTAGCTTCACGTCAGAGCACCACAAATGACGGACATCTTACATGCTGCTAGTATAAAGCCTGCTGTACAGCTGCCCTTCCACACGTGTAAACTCATTTATTTATGGACCAAGAAAAATGAGCAGAGGACACTGTAGGTTTACCAAGCCTCTACTTTCATTACATGGAGATAAAATGTATATACAAAACAGCCTAGAAGCCTCTACAATCACTTACTCTGCTGATTTCCTGCCACTTACAGAAAGAATCGATGCTAAGTACCTAGATCATCAGATATAAAAACAGCATCACCAAAAGTGCCCAGACCAAAGATGATCAGAAAACACACATTAGGGTAAGTGCACACGCTGCAGATTCTGCTGCGGATCCGCAGGGGATTTGGCCCTGCGGATCCGCAGCAGTTTCGCAGACATCGTACAGTACAATGTTAGCCAATGGGATTTCAAATCCACAGTGCACATGCTGCGGATATTGCCGCGTTTTTAAATCCGCAGCAGGTTAATTCTTTCTGCGGATTCCACACCTGTTCCATTGACCAGGAGTCAATCCGCAGGGGAAAACCGCTGGCAAATCCGCAGGTCACATTACTTGCGGTTTTACCTGCAAATCCGCGCGGAAAAATACGCAGGTGAATACGCAGCGTGGGAACTCCCCCTTAGTACGTTTTGTGTAGAGTGTATGCAAATACTTATTGGTCGCTATTTTCTGCTATTTATAAGGCTGCTCCCGTCCACTCCATCATCACGTGACCACATTTGTGACCAGTTGGTGCACACAGCTTCATGCACTGGAAGTCACTTTCTAAGTCTATGAGACTTGAACCAGTTTCTTCTAACCAAAATATTTATGTCCAGTTTTATGATTTTTGCAATGAGTATAATGCTTCCATACATTTTGTGAGCATTTGGAGCATGGCGTTTTAACTGCTGAACTTGATCCAAGCTTTTCACAAGGTTTTGATAACATTTTACTGACATTTTAGACAACAGGTTATGATGCTCCTTGCTTGGCAACATTTTTTTCTTTCAGTTCCAATGGAATTTAGGTCAGATCTATCAAATGCACTTACCATTAAAGGAGTTGTCCACTACTACCACTACTAGAACAACCCCATCTTGATCTAAATGTTTGGCTCCGATAAAATTAAAAAGTGTATACTTACCTCCCATGCTGGTGCCGTTCCAGCGGTGCCATCAGTTGCGGTCTCGGGGCTTTCTTGTGGTAGTTGTGACCAGGGCTGTGGAGTCAGTAAGCCAAACCTCTGACTCAGACTCCTCAATTTCCTTGACTCCTGACCCCACGGCACTGCCTCACTACTGTGAATATATACATAAAGGACAGCACAGATTCATCTTAACCAAAAACCAAGATCCTCAGATCAGTAACAGCAGAGACATTTATAGGAAATTTTATGACTTTCCCAAATTCTTATGAAAAAATGTACAGCAGATCCTGCATTGAACTACTGTACCCAATTTATTATATATTTTAGGAGTCGGTAATGGGTTAATTTCATACCGACGCCATCAAAATGGACACAGACTCCACAGTCCCAGTTCTAACAGGTGAGCCCAGTGCTCAATTAGCGCCGACATTGCTGTCCCCACCTTCTAACGAATTGAACATGAAGAGGAAGTGAGAGAGAAGCAGCAGCCCGGACTTCCTCTGTGTTCAATTCATACAAAGGCAGAGACAGAGTCCAGCGCTGATTTGGCGCCTGGCTCACGCGTGACAAATACCACATGAGAGCCCCGGAAACAGAAGTGCCGGCACGACTGGAACAGCGCCGGCAAGGGAGGGGAGTAAAGGCTTTTCTTATTTTACAGGGGCCAAACATTTAGATCAAGTAGATGTTGCCCTAGTAGTGGACAACGCATTTAAGAACAAACTATCACATTGCTAGCTTTACCTGATCAGAGCAGACGCCTTCAAATGATCAGGCTTCAGTCCTGGTGATCGCCAATAAACTTCAGTCTGCCGTTTATGCCAGTCTTGGAGTAGAGGTTTCATTCTAACGGGCCTGTCACACTAAGCGATATCGCTAGCAATATCGCTATAACATCACTGGTTTTGTGACGTAGTAGCGATATTGCTAGCGATATCGCTATGTCCGATACTTACCTCCGACCAGCTCCCCCGCTGGTTATCGCTGATCGCGCGAGAACGTCCTGGACCGTTTCTCTTCGTGGGCTTCCTGTGGTGCCGACGCGTGGACGCGGGCGGGAGGACGTCAGGATCGCCTCGTCTGACAGGTAAGTAACGACCCCTGCTATGTCGCTGGTGAGATCTGCCTGTGTAGCAGCTCACTAGCGACCACCTAGCGATGCACCAGCGATCCTGACGGCGTCATATCGCTGGTCGGGATCGCTGGTACATCGCTAAGTGTGACAGTACCTTAACACTAAATCCTTTCAGAGCACGACACTGTAGGAGGTGATTAATCAAGGATATAGATACCGTACTTCGCTGCATGATGCATCCAGCACTATCACTATTTTCTCTGGTGACATCCAGAGGTTTAGCAGAACAATTTGAACTGAAGCTAGCTCAGTTTAAAAAAAGTTTCCTTCTTGAACATTTGGATGTCTGTGTCATGTCAATATTTCTATTTGCAAGCATTTCTTTGTATGAATATTGAAAGTATCCCAAGTTGTTTGGAAATATATACAGATAGCTGTAAAAAAAAAAATCAATGTTTATGTCTTGATTGAGTTAATTGGGTTTTACCATTGGGATAAACAGGCACTGCATCTAAAGGTAGACCCAAGAAGAAGGAGGGAAGCCATTGCTGTTTAAAAAAGGGGAGGTTGCACACTACTGGACAGATCTTTGTTAACTGCTAGTGTTCTCCACATCATAAGAAAATAAATATTATACTCTCCTCCCAGACCACTTGTATTTTCCAGTGGTCACATGACATTGTTGTCCCCTGACCACTGCAGCCAATCCGTGGCCACTGATCAGCAGCAGCCTTCACTATTAATTGTCACGCTCTCACCAAGAATCACAGCAGTGACATTGGAGCACTGGCATTTATCTGGAAGGCAATTATAGTCTTTTTTTTGTGGAGCACACTAATAGTACTAGAGCTTTCCAGTATTGGACAATCCTTTTGAGAACTGTTGTGTAAACAAGCATTCCGGTGTCAGAGCTAAGAGGACCTTTAGTCCAAACAATGCCCAGGCATCTGACCAATACTGAAAAGTTTCCTAATGTGTCAATGAGTTGTTGAGATCTATGGGCAGATCTGAATGAGAATACGCCTCCAGAGCTTATATTCAATAAAAGGGTGCATTACCATTGAGACATGTAACTGCTGACAGTCTGCTCTCCTGATCTATATTTTTCACACTGGTAATGTCAACTTTTATTCAAAATAAGCTCTGAGGGCAGATTCTCATGCAGATCAGTGTCTGACCTATAGATCTTAACAGCTAATTTACATAACAATAATGATCTCTTTGGAATAAAGGGGGTTTTACACATAGCGATATCGCTAGCAATATCGCTAAAGCATCACCGATTTGGTGACGCAGCAGCGATATCGCTATGTGTGATACTTACCTCCGACCGGCTCCCCCGCTGTCTGTCACTGATTGCGCGAGACCGCGCAGCTCCATTTCTCGTCGGCTACTTCCTGCTGCGCTTCCTGCTGGCGCCGACGAGCGACGCGTGGACGCGGACGGAGGACGTCAGGATCGCCTCGTCTGAAAGGTAACGACTGCTGTATCGCTGCTGCATCGCTATGAGATCTGCCTGTGTGGCAGCTCACTAGCGACCATTTAGCGATGCACCAGCGATCCTGACCGGGTCATATCGTTGTCGGGATCGCTGGTGCATCGCTAAATGTGAAGGGGCCTTAAGACATCGGATTGCAGATATCATGATTTAATTTTATTCAGCTTTCTATGACCTAAATGCCCATATAAAAGGCTTAGGAGGGCTGAACCTACTGACAGATTCCCTTTAAAATAGCCTCTGATGTGAACAATGCCCCAATTTGGTGAAGAGAAATATATGGTCACAAACTGAGGCATTGTAGACAATTGAAATTAAACATCTTTACCCTAAATGTAGATGAACTTTCAGGCTCAACTATAAATTAACCCAACATATCTGAAAGTTTTAAAGGGCTCATGTCATGCTGCAAAAATTACACAAACCACTTTTCTTACGCTTTCACACCTTTGAAAAGCGACAGAAAAGAAAAATAATGGTTCTGTTAAAAACAAACGAACTATAAGCACACAAGCCTGCATTCACAGTATCATATTCCCAACAAATATTAAAGGGATTTTTTTCACCAAAGACGATCCTTTTTCAAATGGGAGTGCCTGGCACCCCAAGCAAGCAGCTGTTTCATCTGGAGAAACCAGCGCCAGCCATTTTCCCTGCAGTAGTCATTGCAGAGGAAACGTAACATTATGTGGAATTCATTAGGATGACTAGCCATTCATGTACTGAAAAATCAAGGATGGATCAAATTTGTCTGAACAGGAGCTGCTTTCATAGACTAGAGCACCACCACACGATTTACTTTTGTGCAGTACCAAAATCACAAGTTTTGGCGCAATGTTAGATGCAACTTTGTAACCTTTGTAATTTTTATTCTAACCTGATGTACACAGACCCATGAATTCGAACCGTTATTACAAAAGCTGTTAAAGAAAATAAAAGAAACCAAACTAATATCACTGCAAAAACAACAACAACAAAAAAACTAGGAACACACAAAAAAAGGCAAATTACACCAACATACCATAATTTGTGTACATTAGGAAGAATACTTGGAAGAAACAGGATTAGTACGAGAGGGAGAAATCTGGAGCCGTTTGCCGTCTGAGAAGAAACTGCTTTAATAAAAATAAACATTCCCTTCTACTTTGTAGAGACAAGTGCTGCTTACTTAGCAAATGTTGTTTACTTAAGAAATGGTGACTTGCCTTAAAGTACTGGAGAGTCAGGTGTGCGCTGTACAGCAGAAGACCAACTTCCAGTACAAGTGTATCCAATTACTAATCCGATCATTGATCATGACGGAACAGAGATACAGGGTCGCTTATACTTCTGTCCGATCTGGCACCGTTCGCACTAGCAAGTGTTGTGCACTCGTCCTATACACGATACTCACAGAAAGTGCAGTTGCATCTCTCCATTTCCAATGTCAATGTCAGGAGAGTGTCCCTGGAGGTACACTTAAAGGCGCAGGGAAAACAGGCTGCACAGATTTCGCTCTCCATTTCCCATCTAGCTTTTTAGTCTATTCTGTAAAATTCTATGAAAGATCATATTTTTGTGCTGTTAAAAGGAAAAGTCAGATTGCACTTGTATATTAGCATACATTGCTTAAGCGACATTTTGCTCATATATGCAGCCATCGGCCGGTGACATGAAATACACCTTGGCAATTACTATTGATGACGCCATTGGTTTTAAATCCACACAGCATGAACTGCAGAATAAGCAGAATAGTAAGATTTTGTAATGAGACAGCAATAACCATGCTTCTTAATAACCTTCACCAACAATCATTAAACTAAAAAGTATCAATGAAAAAACTAAAATAAAAACAAAACAGCCAGTGCTGACAAACTGACAAGTTGTAGTGTGTTGTTAAGCAACATCTCAATACATAATTTAAGACCCAATTTACAGGTGCACAATACAAGTTAATGATGGACAGCCCTACACAATCCTAGGCTGGTTAATCTACATGGTGTACATCTGCATGGCTGGAGGTATGATACTGAATGTTTTAAAATGTCATGAAAATAAATATGTACTTAAAGGGTTTTTCTCCCAACCTCTCTTTTTTAACCATTTAATTGTAGCTAGCAACAAATACAATTGTTACATTTTCACGCCCTCTTTAGACTGCTTCCATTTGTGGTCAGATGATCATGCCCATCCTTCTATGTTCCAGTGACATCACATACAACAGTCACATGAGCTTCTGTATACAACCCCCAATGTGCAGCACATCCTCGGACACAAGCCACACATTAATCTGGATTACTGAACTCTGTTCTGTGTCAGTGCACCGAACATATTCTACTGCACATATGCCTGGTACTTGCTCTTTGCCTGTAGCGTCAGTGGATCTGTAGTTTGATGAAACTGCTAATAGCGCCCTTCCAGGATGTAACCATATTTACATGTTAGTAATATCCATGGTCTATACTCACACCGCGATACACTGACCGGCTGTGGATCTTCCAACCAGAACTTGCCAGCCTCTTATATGGCTATAAGGCTGTTGAATTAGGCCACATTCAGTATTTTACATCAGTATTTGCAAGCCAAAACCAGGAGTGGGTGATAAATACAGACGTGGCGACGTGTTTCTATTATATTTTTCCTCTGATTGGAAGCCAAAACCAGGAGTGGAACAAATACTGACCAAATACTGAACGTGGCCCTAGGGTTAGGAGAATAAAGGGAAGTATGTGCATCATGGCCCTACTATGACCCCTGCAACACAGATATGTGAACCTGACCTAGGAGCACACCTGCGTTTAGAGTTTCATTTAGAAAAATTAAATTTATGGGAGAAATAATGCATCAAGTGAAACAAGGCCCACATAGACACACCTTTGGGTTTCCAGTATTTTACTATAAAAAAAAAAAAAAAACACGCATGCTGTGCTTTTCCTTCTAGCAAAAAAGACGGTACATGTGAGAGAGTGCCTTCCACCTAAGGTTAAAACGAAGGTGCAAATTAGGCACACACACAAAGGGAATAATAATGTATACTCTACATTTGTTAAAAACATAGGTGTAGGACATCTATATTTCATATAACATATTACTGTTATTGCTAAATATAACCATCACCTGAGAAGAATGCTTGAAAATGCCATTACATCTGTTATTCTAAGCCGGTAAGGGGTATAATAATAAACTATTATGCGCAGTAACAAACAGAGGCCGACAGTGCCAGTTGACACCTAACTATTGGTAAAGCCAAGAGCATGGAAACCTCTAATTACTGTCCTGGGGACAGAACGACATCAGTTACCATCTAGAGAAAACTAGCATTCAAGTGTTAGGCCACATAAAAGCAGTGCCCATCACACAGCGTGAGCAGAGAGATACTGTTCTGGGCACAATAATGTGCTAACACAGGACAAAGATCAGATTTGCCAACACACACAGGATTAATGTGAGATATGAAGAACAGCTAAACAGGGCATCAAGTATAAATAAGGGGACATGACCCGTTCTTACCTCTAATGCTTCCAGGGTATTGAAGCTGGCAATTGCAAAACCATCAATTATATCCTCCTCCTGAGAACTGGATTCTCTCCGCTTACGTCTGGGCGGTCTGGCATTTCTGGCTGAAGCAGCTGGATTTTTACCATTCTGATTGGAATTCTCCTTTCCCAGGCCCCTTTCGGCTTCTGAGCCAGAGGAGGGGCTCTGGTTTCGGGGATCCCTGACAGATGGGTCTCTTCTCCTCACCCTGTCCCTTTGAGACCTGGATCTCCTGCTCTGCTGTTTTATTTTGACATCCATCTTCCTTCAATAACAAATCAGCTAATTATAAATCCAGAGGGAAATTCCAACGAGTGACCTTGAATCCACAAATCCAATTACTAAGCACAACTGGTACAGAAAACTGGATGCAATGGCTACTTACATGAAGGAAATATTTAATGTAATATCTATGTATAAATAGGGAATAATCCAGTGAGGAATCGTACTCTCCCACAGATCCCTCCAAGCAATGCAGGCTGTTTACTTATTAATATTTCCTGCACACTAATCCAATTCTGCTTAGTATCCACTTGTATTGCAACTTTTTCGTGCCATTAAATTGCCACAATATTCCCCATTTGCATTGCTGAGACCCTGCCCAAGAACCTTTAAAGGCAGCAGCATCCTGGTGAAGGAGGAGGGGGTCACAAATCCCTCATGTTGTGGTGCTGCTCGGAGGGAGGAGGCAGTAAGGGCACCCCGCCACCAATGCGATGTCTCCGGCCGGGTGTGGGGATCGCGGCAGAGAAACCCCGAGAGGAGGAAGCCCGAGCTCCGAATCACAGACACCGAGTGCCGCGCCGCTGCCGAGCCTGGGCTGCTGCCATTCCGTGTCTCTTCTCTTTACATCCCCTCCATTCTCGGTCCGGATGGGGAGCTGCACGGTTCCCCCTGGCCTCCCCGGCTCCTGCGGGTCACCGATCGTCCAATCCTGAAAGCAGACACAAATAGGGGAGACGTTAGATCGGCGATCGGAGCTCTTAAAGAGACAGGGGGAGGAAATGTTCTCCTCACTGAATTGTACAGTGCAGCAGAAAAAAAAACCCCAAAGCAGAGAAGTGACGTACTTCCGGCAGCCTGTAATTACCAGAGGAAGTCAGCCACTTTATTAGAGTTTAGATCTGGCTTAACCCGTTGTGCGCAGACGGAGAGTGAGCTGGTAGAGAGCCAGCAGGCGGCCGCTGCTAGAGGCGGGATCACCGGTCACATAGTAACAGCGAGTAATCGCGATACTGGGCGATGAGTGCGAGCCAGCGGGCAGATGACACACAGCGGCCACATGGCCAGGCTCAGCCCTGAGCACACAGCAGCCAGGCACCTTCCACTGTGCTTATATACACAGCTTATCTTCTGAGACAATCCCTTTAAAAGGACTTTGCAGATCTCAGATACATTTTTGTTACAACACTGGCATCCTTCCTGTGAAGTCTGTCCCTTATAATGTCCTATGTCAGCTTTGCAGTGGTCCCCGAGATCTGCCACATACAGTACAATATGACAAAGCGATCTGGGTGACTGATGGGCAAACACTTTGCAAATGAGGTGTAATGTGGAGAAATGCACCTAGGCCGGAGTAATCCTATATATAGCTGCATATATATATATATATAAATAAATGCCTTATCATGTCTGTCTGTAACCGAAATCGCGGGCCGCTGATTGGTTGTGGCCTGGCGGCCACGACCAATCAGCGGCAGGCGCAGGTTAATCTGTAAAAAAGAGAATTAAAATTAAAAAAAGTTATTCTCGCCTTCCAACGGCCTCCTGTCTTCTTTCCACGCGTCCGGCCTCGCGTTCCCAGTAATGCTTTGCGGCTTAGACCGCTGATGACGTCACTCGCGAGAGCGAGAAAGAAGACCGACGTCATCAGCGATCTAACCCGCAAAGCATTACTGGGAACGCGAGGCCGGACGCATGGAAAGAAGACAGGAGGCTGTCGGAAGGTGAGAATAATATTACAAAATAAAAAAGTTATTTTTGTACATGGCTGCGGCAGTGATTGGTCGCGGACAGAGGGCCGCGATGCTGATTGGTCGCGGCTACACGTAAAGGGGGGTGAGGGGACCATGCATACCAGGATTGGGGGGGTGAGGGGACCATGCATACCAAAAAAGGGGGGTGAGGGGACCATGCATACCAGGATTGGGGGGGTGAGGGGACCATGCATACCAGGATTGGGGGGGTGAGGGGACCATGCATACCAGGATTGGAGGGGTGAGGGGACCATGCATACCAAAAAAGGGGGGTGAGGGGACCATGCATACCAGGAAAGGGGGGTGAGGAGACCATGCGTATCAGGACTGGGGGGTGAGGGGACCATGCATACCAGGATTGGGGGGTAAGGGGACCATGCATATCAGGAAAGGGGGGGTGAGGGGACCATGCATATCAGGATTGGGGGGTGAGGGGACCATGCATACCAGGATTGGAAGGTGATGGGACCATGCATATCAGGAAAGGGGGGGTGAGGGGACCATGCATTCCAGGATTGGGGGGTGAGGGGACCATGCATACCCCGAAAGGGGAGTAAGAAGACCATGCATACCAGGAAAGAGAGGTGAGAGGATCATGCATACCAGGATTGGGGGGTCAGGGGACCATGCATACCAGGATAGGGGGTTGAGGGGTAGCATGCATATCAGGATTGGGGGTGAGAGAACCATGCATATCAGGATTGGGGGGTGCATTATTGCATTATTATTAAATCTTCAAAAGTAAACTGCATATATATTCTAAAATACCAGATGCGTTAGAATCGGGCCACCATCTAGTCTACTATATAATTGGCTAATTCTGTCTGTCTGTAACAGAAATCCCGCATCGCTGCAAACAGGTGCAGTCCGGCCGCGAATTGGTGCAGCATTGGAACGACGCATGCCACCGCTACCGTCAGGAGATATGCGGCGCTAGCCGCTGATCTCCCGACAGTTGCTGTGGGTCATCTCCTACCGCACGGAGGTCAGCGGCGACGCAGCCGGGAGATGACCGGCACAGCACTCAATGTGCAGATGGTACCCAGGGTCCGGAGGAGAGGAGACTCTCCTCCAGGCCCTGGGTACCATAAACCTGTAAAATATAGAATTAAAATAAAATATAGCGATATACTCACCTTCCGACGGCCCCCGGACTCTTTCCCTCCTCTCACCACGCGCCCGGCATCTTCCGGTCCCAGTAATGCTTTGACGTCTTGCTCTCATGAGAGTGACATCATCTCCGGTCCTTCGCGCTAAACATTACTGGGACCGGAAGATGCCGGGAGCGTGGAGAGGAAATCGGGGGTCGTCGGAAGGGGAAGGTGAGTATATCTCTCTGCTTGTAAGGAAATCCCGCGTGCAGAGCACTGTGCCCTCCCGATGCGATAGTATCGGGCCTCCATCTAGTATACAATAAATGGGAGTATACTCAAGATTACAGAACAGGAGAAGGACTTGGGTATTCTGGTTATAAGTAAGCTGAGCAGCAGTACTCAATGTCAAGCAGCAGCCGTAAAAAAGCAAACAAGATTTTAGGGTGCATATAAAAAGAGAGAAAATCCCTCGACCCCAATGCATTGTTACCCCTTTATAAATCAATGGTTAGGCCACATATAGAATATAGGATCCAGTTTTGGGCTAAACATTTAACCCCTTCACCCCCAAGGGTGGTTTGCACGTTCATGACCGGGCCAATTTTTGCAATTCTGACCACTGTCCCTTTATGAGGTAATAACTCTGAAATGCTTCCATGGATCCCGGTGATTCTGGCATTGTTTTCTCGTGACATATTGTGCTTCATGTTAGTGGTAAAATTTCATTCAAATAACTTGCGTTTATTTGTGAAAAAAATGGAAATTTGGAGAAAATTTCGCAATTTTCCAACTTTGAATTTTTATGCCCTTAAATCACAGAGATACGGCACACAAAAAACTTGATAACTAACATTTCCCACATGTTTACTTTACATCAGCACAATTTTGGAACCAAAATTTTTTTTTCTTAGGAAGTTATAAGGGTTACAAATTGACCAGCGATTTCTCATTTTTGCAACACCATTTTATTTTTACGGACCACATCACATTTGAAGCCACTTTGAGGGGTCTATATGATAGAAAATACCCAAAAGTGACACCATTCTAAAAACTGCACCCCTTAAGGTGCTCAAAACCACATTCAAGAAGTTTATTAACCCTTTAGGTGCGTCACAGGAATTTTTTGAATATTTAAAAAAAAAAATGAACATCTAACTTTTTTTCACAAAAAAATACTTCAGCTTCAATTTTTTTTATTTTACCAAGGGTAACAGGAGAAATTGGACTGCAAAAGTTATTGTGCAATTTGTCCAGAGTACACTGATACCTGATATGTGGGGGGGAACCACTGTTTCGGCGCATGGCAGAGCTCAGAAGGGAAGGAGCGCCGTTTGACTTTTTCAATGCAAAATTGGCTGGAATTCAGATCGGACGCCATGTCATGTTTGGAGAGCCCCTGATGTACCTAAACAGTGGAAACCCCCCACAAGTGACCCCATTTTGGAAACTAGACTCCCGAAGGAACTTATCTAGATATGTGGTGAGAACTTTGAACCCACAAGGTCTTCACAGAAGTTTATAACGTACAGCGGGGTACAATTAAAAAATCATATTTTTTCCACAAAAATGATCTTTTCACCCCCAATTTTTATTTTCCCAAGGGGAACAGGACCCTAAAAGTTATTGTGCAATTTGTCCTGAGTACGCTGATACCTCACATGTGGGGGTAAACCACTATTTGGGCGCATGGCAGAGCTCGGAAGTGAAGCAGCGCCATTTGACGTTTTTGGCTGGAATTGAGATCGGACACCATTTCGCAAGTGGAAAGCCCCTGATGTACCAAAACAGTGGAAACCCCCCACAATTGACACCATTTTGGAAACTAAACCCCCCAAGGAACTTATCTAGATGTGTGGTAAGCACTTTGACCCCTCCAGTGCTTCACAGAAGTTTATAACGCCCGGGCGTGAAAATAAAAAATTCGTATTTTTTCCACAAACATGATCTTTTAGTCACCAATTTTTTTATTTTCCCAAGGGTACCCGGAGAAATTGGACCTCAAAAGTTGTTGTCCAATTTGTCCTGAGTACGCTGATACCCCATATGTGGGAGAAAACTACTGTATGGGCACATGTCGGGGATCGGAAGGGAAGTAGTGACGTTTTGGAATGCAGACTTTGATGGAATGGTGTGCGGGTGTCATGTTGCCTTTGGAGAGCCCCTAATGTACCTAAACAGTGGAAACCCCCCCACAAATGACCCCATTTTGGAAACTAGACCCCCCATAGAACTTATCTAGATGTGTGGTGAGCACTTTGAACCCCCAAGTGCTTCACAGAAGTTTATAACGCCCGGGCGTGAAAATAAAAAAATCATTTTTTTTTTCCACAAAAATGTATATGATAATTATATTTTTGCCCCCAATTTTTTATTTTCCTAACGGTAATAGGAGAAATTGCACCCCAAAAGTTGTTTTGCAATTTGTCCTCAGTAGGCTGATACCCTACATGTGGGGGTAAAACACTGTTTGGGCGCATGGGAGAGCTTGGAAGGGAAGGACCACCATTTGACTTTTTCAACTCAGAATTGGCTGGAATTGAGATCAGACGTCATGTTGCATTTAGAGAGCACTTGATGTGCCCAAACAGTGGAAACCCCCAATTCTAGCTCCAACCCTACCGCCAACACACCCCTAACCCTATTCTCAGCCCTAACCCTAGCCCTGGCCCTAACTAACCCTAATGGGAAAATGGAAATAAATATATTTTCTTTTAATTGTATTATCCCTTTGTAAGGGGGTGATAACGGGGGGTTTGATTTACTATTTATGGCAGTTTTTATATTTGGCAGCTGTCATACGCTAAAAGACGCTTTTCATTGTAAAAATAGTTTTTGCATCACCACATATTGAGAGCTATAATTTTTCCGTATTATGACCCACCGAGTCATGTGAGGTCTTATTTTTTGCGGGATTAGTTGACGTTTTTATTGGTACCATTTTCGGGCACGTGACATTTTTTGATCGCTTTTTATTCTGATTTTTGGGACGCAGAATGAACAAAAACCAGCGTTTCATGAATTTCTTTCGGGGGGGTGCGTTTACACCGTTCCACCTGCGGTAAAATTGATAAAGCGGTTTTATTCTTTGGGTCAGTACGGTTACAGCGATACCTCATTTAGGTCTTTTTTTATGTTTTGTCGGTTTTATGCAATGAAAACTATTTTATATAAAAAAATAATAATTTTTGCATCGCTTTATTCTGCGAGCTATAACTTTTTAATTTTTTCGCTGATGTGGCAGCTCGTTTTTTGCGGGACAAGATGACGTTTTCAGCGGTACCATGGATATTTATATGCCTCTTTTTGATCGCGCGTTATTGCACTTTTTGCTTGGCGTTATGATAATAAATCATTATTTTTTGCTTTTTTTTTATTTTTATTTTTTAAGGGGTTCGCTAAAGCGGTTAACTAATGGGACAGTTTTATAGGGCAGGTCGTTACGGACGCGGCGATACCTAATATGTGTACTTTTATGGTTTGTTTTTTTTATTTCCAAAAAATGGATTTATTGGGGGAATTTTTTTTCTCTAATTTATTTGGCGATTTTTTAAAAATTATTTTAACACTTTTTTTTTTTTTTAACTTTATTACATAGTCCCAGGTGGGACATCACTGTCCTGTGACAGATCGCTGATCTGTCACATCCCAGATCACTGTGACAGATCAGCGATCTGTCACAGGCACTGCTGCAGACTTCCTCATGCCTGCACTTTGCAGGCACTGAGGAAGCCAGCTCGCTGCAGGCCCACGTCGCCATCTTGGATTCGGGGGCCTGCAGGGAAGGAGCCCCCCGCAGCAGCGCTGCACATTGCGCTACCGTGGGGGGCTCAGGGAAGCATGGAGGGAGCCCCCCTCCCTGCTGATGCTTCCCTTTAACCCCCGGTATACCGCGATCATGTTTGATCGCGGTGTGCAAGGGGTTAACGTGTCGGGGGCGGTCCGTGACATTGTGCTGGGTGTCAGCTGTGATAATTAGCTGACACCCGGCCGCGATCAGCGGCGCTCACCACGTGGGCGCCGCTTATCGCTGAGACGTACTATCCTGTCCATGGGCATATGGGCCCGGGTCCCATGGACGGGATAGTACGTCTGATGTCAGGAAGGGGTTAAAAAGGACATTTAGAAGTTAGAGGCAGTTCAAAGGTGGGCAACTAGATTATTAAAAGGGATGGAAAGCCTCTCATATAAGAGGAATATTAAAGTTGGGCTTGTTTAGAAAACAAACGCCTCAGAGGAGATCTCATTTACATGTATAAATATGTGTGGTCAGTACAGAGGACATGCATGGTCCATACTTAGAACCAGAGGACACTCATTACGGGTGGAAGAAAGGTAATTCCAAAAGCTAAATAGGAAAGGGTTATTTACAGTTAGGGGTGGTTCACATTGCGGCATTAACGCGATGTAGCGCATCCGTTAACGCACCCATAGACTGCCATAACGTAGCGCATCACTAACGCATGTCATAATTGGCATGCGTTACCGATGTGCCGTCAGGCTGTGACTGACTCTCGGATGCGTTCTGCAGCGCTCGATAGTCCATCACTGCTAGCGCAGATGGAGCATCTGCGCTAGTGCAATCGCATAACAGGACCAAAAAAAGGAGTAGCGTTAGCACAGTCCGTTTAACGCATGCGTTGAACGGACTGCTCTAACGCAATGTGAACCCAGCCTTAGGCCGGGATCACACATGTGAGGAATACGGCCGAGTCTCGCATGTTAATACCCAGCACTGCTGCCGATACTCAGGAGTGGAGCGTCCAGCTGCAAGTACCTGCTATGCAGCCGCACACTCCGCTCCTGAGTGCAAGCGACAGTGCCGGGTATTAACATGCGAGACTCGGCCGTATTCCCCGCATGTGTGATTCCGGCCTTAGAGCGGTCAGACTGTGGAATTCCCTACCACAAGAGGTAGTAATGTCAGACACTATAACAGCTTTTAAAAAAGGGCTGGATGATTTCCTCAATGCACATAACAATGCGGGTTATAGTTAATTTAGTGACAAACTGCACAATTGGTGAAGAAAGGTTGGACATGATAGACCAAATTCTTTTTTCAACCTAAGCAACTATGTTTTCTCAGAACTCAATGTTGTGCCATTTCTCTAGAAATATATGACTATCTAAGTCACAGGTATAGAGTTGTACATACACGTATGATCTGCCACTCCATTCAGCTCCTCCTCGCCACAACTTTGTGACTAACAGTGGACCAAGTTCACCAATTTAGGTGATTGGTTGGGGTCCCAGCAGTCATACTGATTTAACCATTATCATGTGGCTAACTGAGGATGCAAGAGATGCACTTGTACCCACACACCAGTTCTCCTATATGTATGGATGCACTGATAGCTGGCTGTTACCAGTCCACTTGTCACAGGCAGATATTCCTACATAAACCAATTAACTAAATTAGTGGACTTGGTCCACTGTTGTTCCTTGATCACAAAGTTGTGACAGATCATGCATGACTAAGAAAGAAAAGCACAGTGCTCAGCCATCTCTACTACTCAACACCTTCCTACTGCAGTTTGCTGCCAAAGGAGAATCAGAGGCACAAATCACCAGTTCTGGTACCCAGAACTGTGTAACAGAGATCACCCAACCACTAGCCAATTATTACATAGTTTAAGCTGGAATACCCCTTTAAGGTTATGTCACACTTGAGGTAAAACACGGTATAACTTGTTGTCATGGCCACCTATAAAAGTCTAATGTGTCGTTTTAAGTGTGCTCATCTGTCCATGCCTGACCCATCTATGCAGTCCAATTTTGCTGAAACAGGAGACCGCTACCAAAAAGAACTAAGCACAATGAGATTTTCCATTCTAAGAACAGTCAACATACACTGCAGCTGAAGAAATAACAGTGGAGATCTTTGTGAAATAATAGTTTAAAGCAGTGGTCCACTACTCAGACAACCCCTTCTGAATCTGAAATTGTGTCACACAATCCCAGCAGCCAGTGGACGCTTCATTATCCCCTACTTCGGAAAAATCAGACAAATCGGAGTAAGCAAGAGAGCAGCTGTAACTATGACTTCCTCCGAATATTAGTTACATCCAAAGGAGCGAACAACAATGCCATGCGAGCCCGGGGAAACCAGTTCCTACACCGCTGGAATTGAGCCCGTACTGGAGGCGATATAGGGCTTATTATTTTAAAAGGGGGAAATATATTGATTTAAATTAAAGGGTTTATCTACCTTGGAGGACCTTTTGAAAAGAAAACGAAATGCATTTATTGGGGCAAAAACTAATTTTTGTAATTGGGTATGCACTATCATATTTGCACCATTTGCCTTCTATAACCTCCGGGTTGCACTGTCTGTAACGGACTGCAGAACTAACTAAAAAGTAACTAAAGGTTTTCTTTTTTATTGATCAGTCTTTGTAAAGTTATGAATCTTTGTAATAAGCTCCATTATCGTATTTTGCTTCCATCTTTAACAACATGGTGTAAGTCAGGGCAGCTCCAGGTTTTAGTGGGCCCCGGGTGAGTCTCAGTGAGATACCACGATTCATGAGGCACAGATACGACAAAGAAATATAGGTACAGTACACAGGGTCCAGCCTGCCTCCTCATCCTTCCCATATGCAGACATGCACATACATACAGTAAGCAGACATGCACACACAATACGCAGATAAGTACATATATACTGTATTTGAAGATAAATTCATAAAAATACAAAAAATATACAGTCATACACACATCATACATGCATACACAGACATACAGACAGATTAGAAATATTTTTAAAATGAGGAAGCTGGCAACAATCCTCAATCACTTCCTCCTCGGCTTGACTCCCGTTCAGCTCCTCAGGCATGTGGCTACAGAGGGCGCGCAGCTTGAGCGGTCACTTAGGCTAGTTTCACACTAGCATTACCAAGCGCAGTGCAGCCGCTAAGCTCCGCCCCGGCCACGCCCCCTCCGGTCAGCTCCTCCTAAGGTCGCATGACGCTGCAAGTGATCAGCGTACCCTATATTTAGTGGTGGGTATGCTGGCCGTTCGATGGTATGTTTTTGCCAGCGCATGTGCCCTCTTTGCGCTGCGCCGAGCGCACAAAAATGCAACAGAGTGCATTTGGCGAACGTCGGCACAGCGTAAAAAGGGAGCATGCGCCGCCAAAAACATACTAGCGCACCCAACGCTAAATATAGGGTACGCTGATCGCATGCAGCGTCATGTGACCTTAGGAGGAGCTGACCGGAGGGGGCGCGGCCGGAGCTTAGCAGCAGCCCTGCGCTTGGTAACGCTAGTGTGAAACTAGCTTTAAACAAACATGTGCACAGTGCACTGTACAGCTGTGTCTGCTAATAATGATGCTGTCGGGTCGGTATTGTGCCTTTAATTTTGCTTGCGTCGCCCCGGCCACATCATTACTAGTAGACAGAGCTGCACAATGCACTACGCGTGGCCATGTTTGTTTAAGTGATGGCTCAAGCAGTGCCAAAAAATAAAGTGGCACTGCACAGCTGCTGGGGAGCATCCCGGGGCCACTGGTGTCCCAGCCGTGATTGGGCCTCCCCAATTGTCCAGGGTGATGGCACTTGCCCTGGTGTGGACGCCGGCCCTGCTGTAAGTGATGGCTTGTCAGCCTAATTCATTCTGTGTCAGTAGCGGATTTCAAATGCAGGTCTGGCTAAGATCCCTCTCTACTCAGAGTGAGGGTCTCTCCTCCCTCCTCACACAGGAAATAGCATTGAAGGACTGGCCAAGTTCACACAACCAAATTTTCGGTCCGAGTGCTGTCCCTGAATAAACTGACATCACACGTACATCACTAGGACCAATGTTATTCAATTAGGATGTTATTCAACTTCACAGATAGATTCTGCACATGAAAATTATCACAGCTTGAAATAGTTTCTTCCATGTCGCCAATTCTGTTAAAGCTGAATAAAATAAAAATCGCAACTCTTTAGCTATATAGCATCCGATTTTTACGAATATACTGCAATTCTTTAACAAAATTGTCTTGTAGATTTCAATAACTACTGATACATAAAACTGGATGTGATACAGATTGTATAAGGCCATGTGCACACACTGAATATTTGGTGAGTTTTTTGCCCCAGTATTTGTAAGCCAATACCAGGAGTGGAACTGTCAGAGGAAAAGCATAACGACTCATACTCACTTGCAAGAGACTCGCACGATTCTCGTGCGAGTATCTCGCATGAAAACCCGAAACTGCCGCTAGCACTGGGACCGGAGCATGCGGCTACATAGAAATACATGTAGCCGCACGCTCCGGTCCGAGTGCCGGCGGCTGTGCCAGGTTTTCATGCGAGAGACTCGCACGAGAATCGTGTGAGTCTCTCGCAAGTGAGTATGAGTCCTAATAGAAGCATTTGCACCACTTCTGCATGTTTCACCCACTCCTGGTTTTAGCTTATAAATACGTAGGTAAAAAATTCACCACATACTGAATGTGTGCATGTGGCCTAAGGGTGACGACTGAGATGAAAATCAGATGATTTTATATACAATTGTGCGAACTTAGCCTCTGAGTAGATATTTACTAGAGGCAATCAGCTACAATGATGGAATATAAGTACCTCCGGCACTGACTGACAGCCGTCTGCGCATTGCATCCTTGCAGGGCCCACTGTCAGTTACAATGAAGGGCATGCTTACAGCGGCTGCGCACAATGCCACAAGCGGTGACTGAAGTCGTGTCTGCACGAGTGAAAGCCAGCAGGCCCCGAGGGAAATAAGGTGACTTTTCTTCTGGGTGCCGTGCTTTCAGTACAGGGAACAAGCACTTTCAGAATGATATTAACTTGCAGATTAAATATATATACAGTACAGACCATAAGTTTGGACACACCTTCTCATTCAAAGAGTTTTCTTTATTTTCATGACTATGAAAATTGTAGATTGACTCTGAAGGCATCAAAACTATGAATTAACACATGTGGAATTATATAATTAACAAAAAAGTGTGAAACAACTGAAAATATTTCTTATATTCTAGGTTCTTCAAAGTAGCCACCTTTTGCTTTGATTACTGCTTTGCACACTCTTGGCATTCTCTTGAGCAAAAGGTGGCTACTTTGAAGAACCTAGAATATAAGACATATTTTCAGTTGTTTAACACTTTTTTGTTAATTATATAATTCCACATGTTTTAATTCACAGTTTTGATGCCTTCAGAGTGAATCTACAATTTTCATAGTCATGAAAATAAAGAAAACTCTTTGAATGAGGTGTGTCCAAACTTTTGGTCTGTACTGTACATATATATGTAGGTTAATTGCATTAAAGGGAATGCGTCACCATATTTGACCTATTTAAACTATTAATATGGGCATACAGGTTATAGACTGCTGAGGGGAGTGATACCTGTATGTCTCATATCAGATGCCTTGTTGCTGAGAATTTCTTTTCTCACTTTATATAAATGACCTCTTACAGGCTCTGGGAAGGATGCTGCCTGGAAAATAACTCTGCCTCCAGAGATTATTTTACATGAAAAGGAGTTACCAAGTGTGAGACAAGTAACTATCACAGAACAGGAGAACTTAAATTTGTCTACTTGCAATCACATTTTTGCTTCTGTCTTTGCTCTGCTGTATTCTAACAATATTACAACCTTCTGCCTGTGAGCTGGAAGCTGAAGCTGAGAGGAACCTGTAGATGTGTCAGGTATAAATCATACACAGCTCTGCAGTGAGATCAGGGGAGCAGATTGCGGCCATTACATACCACACTGATGACTCCCCCTTCCATTTAAAACAAGCTCTGGAGGCAGAGTTATCTTCCAGACACCATCCTCTTCAGAGCCTGGAAGATGTAATTTATATAAAGTGATAAGAGATGATTTCTCAACAACAAGGCATCTGATATGAGACATACAGGCATCACTCTCCTCAGCAGTCTATAACCTGTATGCCCATATTAATAGTTTAGATAAGTCAATTGTGGTGACAGAATACCTTTAATGCACATGACAGGTTACCTTTAAGCATCTTCAGCTTGGAAAACTGTCATTTGAGACATCAGGAAAACCAGTGTGAACATACCTGTAAACTAGTACCTATAGTAGCTCAAGCATAACAACTAATTGAGGAAATTAATAGTTCTTTTCTTTTTTTATTATAACCTACACCCCAACATCAAGAGCAGGCTGCAATTTTCCAACAGCAAAGATCACATCCACAAAAGTACATATAATAAAATTTCCATTTGGTAATGTTACACATGCACTGCTTTGCCAAGAACATCCAGTTACACACCATTAACCCGAGGTCCAATATATTTATATATTTAGTTTTAAATATTACTACTTCTGTTTTTTGCTGTCAGCACTAGACTGCTGTTTGTTAAACATAACTGAACATTGTGTGAAATGCTGGGAGATGTGTCACATTCTCACCTATTATGTCCAAAGGATTGAAACGTGTAATTGAAACATATAAATAATAAGCAATTTGCAAAGAACACTGAAGAAACAATAATAGTCTATTAGACATTGATTGTATGAATGAAATGTACATTCTCCCTTGCCAAATCAGTCCCACATTTCTCAACAGAAAGTACATCTGGGGTTATATGCTGAAACCAATGGCTTTCCACAGTCATGTTCATTATGCATTACAATTCTACGCAAATGCTAAGTGATCAGAAGCTTTAAAATGAGATGCATGGTAAGAGATGCAAGCCTCTATCACAGACAAGTACTGAGATTACTAGTGATGCCAGGGGAACCGTTAGCAATGCAATTTGTGCGGATTTACGATGCATTACACATCCACAAGTTAGAAACGTGCTTCTCTTCAGACCTGAGATTTCTAATAATTTCTTTCATTCTTAAAGTAGACTTATCAAATTTCCTATTCTGAAAACAGTGGATAAAGTGGAAAATAATTGAGGTCACTACAAAAGTGAAGGTTGGACTATAAACTGATGTGGAAGTACAGGCTCCTTCACATCGGCAACCACATATTATAAAAAAAAGATTGCCAATTACTAGATTAACCCAAATGTGTCATGTTAAACTATGTTTTCTTTCTAAATTGGCTTTAATACATGCATTTATTTCTCAATGTATACATAACTGATGTATATCAAATTTGAGAAAATATGCCAATCAGCACCAGATACCTGATGTGCCAGGTGGTGTTGCCTACTACAATAAATAGTGCAGAGACTTACAGCTGGGAAGTGCCCCACAGCAACCACTCCATCTTTGCATTACTGTGTAGCAAAGGCCTAGAAGGGTCATTTACCAAAATATTTCTATACATATATGAACGTTCAAGAGCATTTATCTGTTGAAGAAAAAAAAAACGCCAATACATTACAATCCAGAATTTTTTTTGCTTGCTTTGTAAAGTTATATATTTTAATATAATTCGTAACTGCAAGTATCTTTTCATAGCCATCATAGGACAACATAGTACTAAATGACTGGCTTATCCAATGAAATAAATTATCCTAGGTGAGAATACCTGGCAGTGATTCAGGGAGTCCACATGTAACATTATATTCAGGAACTTAATTTCAGGAAAGCCCCAATTTGTCTTGTGACTTTTTTAACCCCTTTCTTACATCAGACCTAACGTTCCCTCCATGTGACAGACCGCTCCCAGCACTTTAACCCCCGAAATGCTGCGATCAAACACGATCACATCATTCCAGAAGCCAGCAGAGGGCTGACAGCCCCTCAGCCCTTGGATCAGAGAACCCGTGACGCGGGGTCCTGATCGTTGCCATGGTGACCCGATGTTGTCATGACGACATCCGGGTCACCAAACCTAGCAAACTTGCTTATCTTGTGCAGTGCATGATCAGCAAGTCGCGCTGACAGCTTCTATAGCATGCAGATGCTGCTTAATCTGCATTCTACAGAAGTGATCAGCCTGCTAAAAATTATTGTCCCAAAGAGGGGCAAAGTGTAAAAATTTGAAAAAAAAAAAAAAATAATTGTAAAAATATTTTTTAAAAATATTAATTATAAAAAAAATCAATATATTCTATCACGAAACGAACAGCTGAATGAAAAAAAATCTAAACAATAAAAGTACACATATTTAGTATCGCCACATCCGCATTGACCTGACCTGTAAAACTGTCCCACTAGTTAACCACTTTAGTGAACACCATAAAAAAAATGAAAACCAAGGCAAAAAAACAATGCTTTATCATACTGCAGAAGAAAAAGTGGAAAAACACACAATCAAAAAGATAGATATAAATAAACGTGGTACCACTAAAAATGTCACCTTGTCCCGCAAAATACAAGCCGCCAAATAGCTCCATCACCAGAAAATAAAAAAGTTATAGCTCTCAGAATAAAGCGAAGCAAAAATAATATTTTTTTATATAAAAGTTTTTATTGTATAAAAGTGTTAAAACATTAAAAAATGATATAAATGAGGTATTGCTGTAATCGTACTGACCCGAAGAATAAAGCTGCCTTATCAATTTTACCACACACGGAACGGTATAAACGCCTCCCCAAACAAAATATATGAAATGCTGGTTTTTGTTCATTCTGTGTCCCAAAAATCGGAATAGAAAGTGATCAAAAAATGTCATGTGCCCAAATATGGTACCAATAAAAACATCAGCTCTTCCCGCAAAAAACAAGACCTCACAGGAATCTGTGGAGCAAACTATGGAAAAATTATAGCTCTCAAAATGTGGTGATGCAAAAACAATTTTTTTCAATAAAAAGCGTCTTTTAGTGTGTGACAGCTGCCAAACATAAAAATCCGCTATAACGCCTCTTTCACACGTCCTGATATTTCCGGTACCGGAGATGTCAGTGTCCGTGTGTGTAATACTTGCGGCACACGTGTGGCATGTGTGTGCCGCATCAGTACCACACAGGCAGGCGCCAGGGAAGAAGCGTTACAGTAAGCACTGTTCTGTTCCCCGGGTGCTGAATACGGCTCTCATCATTCCTCCCTGCTCTGCTGGCGATCGGTGCGAGCAGAGGAGAATGATGAGATTCACATTTAAGTGATAAATTTAATTGAAAAGTGAAAAGATTTAATTACTCCCATCAGCCTACCCCTGCTGCTGCTAACAGTGAAAGAAGGAGCTGCTGATGGGCGTACTGATTTACTATTTTTTTTATTTTGATCACTGTGATAGGGTCTATCACAGTGACCAAAATGAACCAATAGGAAAAAAATCTATTGTTGCTGGGTGCCAGCCGGCAGATCTCGGCGGACGCACTGTGCATGCGCCCGCCATTTTCTTCCCGGAAGAAGTAGACGGCGGCCGCAGGGGGAAGCAGGAGGTTCCAGGGACACCAGAGGGGGGGGGGGGGGGGAAATCGGAGGACCTCATTTCTTTCTCCTCTGATGTGCGAACACATCAGAGGAGAAATTAAATGAGAAATCTGACTTTTTTTTACGGTCTCTGTTATTCGGTGAATAACGGCGATCGCAACACTGGGGTCGGTAAAAAACGACCCGAATCATGTTCTCTGGGGTCTCCGCTACCCCCCCGGTAGCCGATATCCCCGAGAAATTCCGACTCTGGGGGGTGCTATACACCTTTTCCTCAGTGAATGGCACCGTGGTTTAAGCGCCCTTAAAGGCGTATCGGCGGTCGGTAAGGGGTAAATAATCTTAATTAAACCATACTTACAACCTCCCGTAATTCCACCGAAGCCCTTTTTCTCCTATAATAAAAGTAAAATAAAAAAAACAACAAAATACCATACCTGTCTGTCCTGTCCCACGCTGTAATCCATGTCTGAGGGATAACTAATTTTCAAGATAAGACCATCAAGGTGGAGAACCACTGGTGAATGAGCTGCATTCAGTGAATGGGGGTGGTGTCAGAGGTCACAGCCAGTCACTGGGCTTAGTTCCCAGCCAGGCTGAGCTGCGGTGAGATCCCCGCTTGCGAGGATCTCACTGAAACTCGCCGCAGCTCAGCCCAGTTGGGATCGGAGCCCTCTAGGTAACCTCTATGATGTCAACCCGGTCACTGAGAGCTCACTAGACTTGTTTACAGTTTATCCAGTTACACTACAATGTTGCGTTCTGTGGTCCATTTCTCAAATGCTATATTCTTTAGAGGCCTCTTTCACACTTCCGTTTTTTTGCTCAGTTGCAATCCATGAAAAATGCAAAAGACGGATCCGTTTCTGTTGTGACACCAACGTATGCCACCGGATCGTTGTTTTGACGGATCTGCTGAAGTCAGAAATTTAAAGGAACCGCAGCCGAGAGAGAGAGATCTTCCGGGCATGCTCAGTGTAAAAAGCGAATCCGTGCAGACAAAAGACGTTTCATTGTCCGTCCACTCAAGTCAGCGGACGCCATTTTCCCGATGCCTGTGCACTGCAGTACATTACTCTTCCCTCAACAGGGCAGATAAAGTACACCTGCGCAGGAGCCGCGGCAGTAGTAAGAAGGAGGACGGCATCGTATGAAGATGGGAGGCGCTGGACCGGACTGCGACACCCACCGCACCCGCCCCCCCGGTGAGTATAATCTAACTTATTTTACTTATCTTTCAGGTTACATCAGGGGCTTATCTACAGCATTACAGAATGCTGTAGATAAGCCTCTGATGGAGGTGCCAGCAGCTGATTCACTTTAAGTGGTGAAAAAAAATAAAAGTTTGTAAATAAATAAATAAATACGCGCCATTTTCCGAGACCAGTAGCATCTCCATTTTTTGTGATCTGCGGCGGAATGAATGCTTATTTTTTTGCGAGCTGTGGTAACATTTTCATTGATACCATTTTGGGATAGCTACAATGTTTTGATCGCCTGTTATTGCAATGTTGCGGCAACCAATAAAAAAAAAAATTCTGGAGTTTTGATTTTTTTTTCTAGTCACAGCATTTACCAATTAATTCTTTTTATAGTTTGATAGATTGGGTGCGATACCAAATATGTGTATTTTTTATTTTTTTTATTTTGAATGGGTTAAAGAGGGTGTGATTTTCTGATCGCCTATGCTACACAAAGCCCTGCTATGTGTAGCAAAAATCATTATCTCCATGGCAGAACCCCAGTTGTCATGCCAGCCCATCGGCGCCCTGCTTCCTATAATGATAACTTAAATGCTTTCAGAGATTGACAGCAGCATTTAAAATGTTAATAGCCACGGGAGGATTGCGATTCCACCCACGGCTCTTAGGGGCACATGACAGCTGATTGTGTTCTGGAAAATATGCAGCTTCAGTGCTGGAGCCCGCAGCAAATGTTGGGACACAACCTTTGACGTACCTATAAGTCATACATTGTGAAGAGGTTTAACAACTCCGGGGGGGAGAGGGGTGAATGTGTTATAGGTACATTACCGCAAAAAAAATGTGAGACTTTTTTTAAAAGTTGTAATTGATGAATCAGCTGGAGACCCAATAACGAACCCACAATGATGAACGTGAAAAAAAAACAACAAAAAAAAGCAGGCGAACAAAAAACAGCCCCATCAGTAACAGTAGCAATAATGTCTGTAAAGAGCTGTGGAATTAATGATGCTATATAAATAAGTAAAGTAAAATTAATAAATACAGCAGAGCTAAGAGAGAAGCAAAACATGTTTGCAAGAAGACAAATTTAATTTCTACTTTTCTGTGTTAGTTACTTGTCTCACACTGGGAGCGCCACCTTCATGTAAAATAAGCTCTGGGGGCAGAATTATCTCCAGGCACCATTCACACCAGAGACTGGAAGAGCATATATAAAGTGATAAAAGATGATTTCTCAGTAACACAGCTGATACGAGACGCACATTCTATAGTCTGTATACCTATATAAAAAGTTTAGATAGGTCAAAAGTGGTGACAGATTCCCTTTAATCTGTGGAACAGTCTACTGCGGGAGATCATAGAGGGAACCATCACAATGGTTTCAACGAAGGCTTAGAAGAAATTTTAGAAGAAAATAAATACTTTAAGTAAATGTATAAAACGTTGAGTCAAAATTAAGATCAAGTCGATAGACATTTGGAATTAGGAGTGAAAATTTCCTCTTTAAGGGCAAATTGGTTAATGTCTTACAGCTCTGGCAAAAACTAAAAGACCACTGCACAGTTTTATACAAATTAGCTTCTCTACATGTCTGACAGCCATTCAATTCCAGTGCCAGTTGAATTCCAACCAGAGTACACCTCATTCTACTTAATGCGCTTCTGATTAGGTGATCAGCTGAACCAAATCTTATTTGACAAAGGAAAGTATAAAAAAACCCTGCTGTGGTGTTCACAATCCTCTTGCAATAGGACAAGCTGGATGGCAAAACAAGTGCTAGTAATATCCCAAAAGTAATAGGAATGAAAAAATAACTTTTAACCATGTCAAAGAAGTTGAAAAGAAAAAAGTCTTGAGTGAGGAAAAGAAGGTCTCAATTCTGGCTTTACTAGCAGAGGGATACAGTGAGCGTCATGTTGCCTCCATTCTTAAAATTTCTAAGACAGAAGTCCATTACAATAAGGTCAAGCAGCAGACATTTGGGACAACTAATCTACAGATTGGCAGAGGGTGAAAAAGACTGTCCACTGACCAGGATGAAAGTCATTTTACTTGAATGTCACTCAGCAACAGCAGGATGACATCAAGTGACCTACAAAAGGATTAGCAAATGGCAGCTGGGGTGAAGTGCACGGCAAGAACAGTTCGTAACAGGCTTCTAAAGGCAGGGCTCAAGTCATGTAAAGCTAGAAAAAAGTATTTTATCAATGAGAAGCAAAGGAGAGCCAGGCTGAAGTTTGCCATAGACAATAAGGATTGAACCATAGAGGACTGGAGTAAGGTAATCTTCTCTAATGAGTCTAATTTTCAGCTTTGCCCAAAACCTAGTCGTCTAATGGTTAGAGACCTGGAAAGTGTTACAAGCCACACTGTATTGCACCCATTGTGAAATTTGGTGGGGGATCAGCGATGATCTGGGGATGCTTCAGCAAGGCTGGAATTGGGCAGGTTAATCTTTGCGAAGGACGTATGAATCAAGCCGCATACAAGGTTATCCTGGAAAAACAGTTGATACCTTCTGCTCAGGCCATGTTCTCCAATTCTGAGGACTGGTTTTTCCAGCAGGACAATGCGCCATGCCACCCAGCTAGGTCAATCAGTGTGTGGATAAAGGACCACCACATCAAATCCCTGTCATGGCCATCCCAATCTCCAGACCTGAACTCCACTGAAAACCTTTGGAATATAATCAAGAGGAAGATGGATCATCATCAAGCCATAAAACAAAGAATAACTGCTTAAATTTATGTACCAGGAGTGGCATAAGGTCACTCAAAAGCAGTGTGAAAGACTGATGGAAAGCAAGAAAAGACGCATGAAAGCTGTGATTAAAAATCATTGTTATTCCACAAAATATTGATTTCTTAACTCTTCCCGAGATAAAACATTGTATTGTTGTTTCTAAATGATTATGAACTTGTTTTCTTAGCATTATTTGAGGTCTGCAAGCACTGCATTTTTTTTTTTTGTTATTTTGACCATTTCTCACTTTCTGAAAATAAATACAAAATTTACTGCTTGGAAATTCGAAGACATGTTGTCAGTAATTTTAGAGAGTAAAGAGCAATTTACATTTTACTCAAAAATATACCTATAAAGAGAAAAATCGCAAAAAATGAAAATTTTGCAGAGGTCTCTTAATTTTTGCCAATGCTGTACGCTTGTGCCTAAATCCCTCCCTTCACTCAGTTGAACTTGATGGAAGTATGTCTTTTTCCCATTATATTATGTAACTATGTGATTGTTTGTCGAACAGTGGTCAAATGGGCAAATTCTGCTGTTCTAAAACATCAGTTCCATCTGTGGCATTTCCTATTCAGTATAAATTGCTATTAGTAGACATATTAGAAGATGTGTAGAAGCCAGAAATCAGAACAAACACCCTGCTGTCTGTGGGAGGGTTACTGTAAGTTAGAACTACCGTCATTTCTCAATTTAAGTGTTAGAAGGTACTTTCTGCTTCTTCCAGTAAAAGTTCTCATCTAAGGGTATTCAGAAAAGCTGCAAACATCACGACTATAGCATGCAACAGACAAATTACTCATAATTGGTGACATTTACTAAACTTGAAATATTTTTTTTACATGTCATTAATATAATCCATTTTCAATGCACCTACTTAAGTCAGCATTCAGCATCACATTTAATAAAAAAAAAAAAGTACTTTAAAAATGTAAACATTATAGTACTTATTGTTCACCCTTCATGGGTGTATGAGTTGTCTAAATATCAAAACAATGAGCAGTATTTGGCTGATCTTCAGCATACTCTTTACAGTGGGTGAGGAAACTATTCAGACCCCTTTAAATTTTTCACTGTTTCATTGCAGCTATTTGGTAAATTCAAAAAAGATAATTTTTTCTCAGTAATGTACACTCTACACTACATTTTTACTGGAAAAAAAAAAAAAAAAAAACAAATATAGAAATTTTTGCAAATTTTTAAGAAAAGTCTTTTGGAGATACTCTCCAGTTCCGTCAGGTTGGATGGTGAACAGCCATTTTTAGGTCTCTCCAGAGATGCTCAATTGGGTTTAGGTCAGGGCTATGGCTGGGCCAGTTAGGAATGGTCACAGAGTTGTTCTGAAGCCACTCCTTTGTTAATTGAGCTGTGTGCTTAGGGTCATTGTCTTGTTGGAAGGTGAACCTTCAGCCAAGTCTGAGGTCCAGAGCACTCTGGAAGAGGTTTTCGTCCAGGATATCTCTGTACTTGGCCCCATTCATGATTCCTTCAATTGCAACCAGTTGTCCTATCCCTGCAGCTGAAAATCACCCCGATAACATGATAATGCAACCACCATGTTTCACTGTTGTGATTGGGATTGTATTGGGAAGGTGATGAGCAGTGCCTGGTTTTCTCTACACATACTGCTTAGAATTATCACCAAAAAGTTCTATCTTCATCTCAACAGGCCAGAGAATCTTATTTCTCATAGTCTGGGAAACCAGGGCTGTGGAGTCGGAGTCGTGGAGTCGGAGTTAGTTTTGGTTGGAGTCGGAGTCGGAGTCGGTAGAAATGTACCGACTCCAGCTTTAAAAAAAATGTATTAATATTTTATAATTGAACTTTCATATGAATTTTATAAATGTTACTCAAATATATATGTTCTATCAAACTATGAACAACAGTGATAAGCAGTTCTGCTGGAGATAGAGACATTTCTTACTTCTTGTGTGTCACTGTTCTCCACTGCCCTTATCTAATCTTATACTTGGTTAACCTCATGCTGCCCCAACCCCCCTACTTACAATGTATGAAACTGAAAGTGAAAATGTGTTGCAAATTCTTAGTAGTAAAGCTCCTCCTCTAGACTAGATCATACTAGGTGTGCGTCTTCCAAGCATCTCACAGCTGCCTGCTACTCAGAAGAGGAAGACTGTAAGAAGTATTATCCTTTCAACAAACTTTGCATCAGTTAACTGTGAGTACATGAGGAATAATAACAGTATTACTGACCACTATATCAGTTGTACGACCTGGCAATAATTTTGTACAATTGTTTTTAGGAAAAACAATTGTCATTTGGATTGTGAATGCAGAATTAAAAACCTGAGAATGTCAAAGAAGCATCACATTAAATCAGCTGTATTTGAACATTTCACCATCACTCAAGATAGAAAACATTATGTCTGTCAGTGTATGACAAATGATCCAGACGAAAACAAAGGCTGTGAAGCCAAGATGAGTGCATATTCAGGCAAAGATAAAAATGCTCCTACCAGAGCTTCTAATCTAAAGAGACATTTACAGCACTTTCATCCAGAAGTACTGAAAGCAGTGGATGAGAAAGACTGCATCCAAACCAATGAACCAGTGCCCAGCTCTTCCAGCCAAACAAAGGAGCAGAGAACTTTGCAGCCATCAGTTGCAAGATATTTTGTCAGTGACAAAGTTACTGTGACAATGACAGTAGATACATTTAAAAAACAGATCATAGAGCTTGTTGTAAAGGATAGTGTGCCTATTTCATTATTTTCACGACCAGCTTTTATGTGTCTGAATGGGGAAATGGCCCGCAAGCTTGGTGTTTCTCTGGAGAGAGTATTAGAAAATTAGTAATCGAAGAAGCTTTTAAACAAAAGGAAGAACTTAAAAAAACTCTCAAGGGATGCTTTCTGTTTCTTAAAATGGATGCCTGCACGCGTCACAGAGTGAACTATTTTGCCATCAATGTCCGATTTGTTTGTGACAAAAATGAAATAGTTACCAAGACATTGGCAGTAAAAGACACCAAAGCTCATCACACCAGTGAGTTTCTCCAGGTCTTGGTGGAAAAGGTTCTGCAAGACTATGAACTTAAAAAAGAGCAAGTTCTTTCTGTCGTAACTGACAATGCTTCAAATATGATAAGTACTATTAAGCTAATGAATGAGAGTAATGATGGTGACCAGCAGCTAGAAGAACATTCTGGGTCCACAGACACAGAAATGTTTGAAATAGAGGAACACAGTATTGTAACTGAGGAGCAAACTGAAGTTGCTTCAGATGAACAGCAACATGATAGTTTAGATGATCTTGTTGAAACTGTGTCAATATGTTCTTTCATTCATCACATGCGCTGTGTTGTGCATACGCTACAGCTGGCTATAAGAGACAGTCTGCAAGAAGGACATGCTGCTGCACTGATTGGCAAGGTGAGAAAATTGGCTACTGTTGCCAGAACCCCTAAAGTTGACTCAATTTTGAAGAGACGTGCTGGAAAAGGGGCAATTATTGATCAAGCCACACGATGGGGCAGTACTTACTTCATGATTCAGCGCTTGGTTGAACTGAAAACCTTTCTTGTAGACATGGCTAACCCTCAACTGACGCTAAATGAAAGTCAGTGGAATCAGGTGACTGAGCTGGAAAAATTGCTAGAGCACCCATTTACAGTGACTAAAAAATTACAAGCAGAGGACTTAACTCCAGGTATTTTCTTAAAGGAGTGGAAGAACCTGATGTTTCGCCTGTCCCAAAGAGGAGGGTTAATTGCAAGTGGCATTGCTACATCAATGAAACGGAGAGAGGAGCTACTATTACAAAATATCATTCTTTTGGCAGCTGTTTATGTAGACCCAATGCATCGGATTCTTCTAGATGATCAACAGCTAAGTAAAGGAAAAGAAGCTCTGTTTGAAATAGCAGTAAGGATGAAAGGGTTGCAGAACAGTCAGGAGGAACAAGAAGAATTTGGGCGTCCTGCCACATCTTCACCCTCATCATCAACTGATGAAGAATTTAATTTAGAAAAATATTTGGATCACAAGGACCGTGCAAAGCGTTCACGCATAGAAGAAGAGTCATCCCCATCAAGGAACACAGCCAGTACATTTCAGCAGAATTTTTCATGTGCACTAAAAGAAATTGAGAAATTTGACCGTTCATCAAAAAATATCAGTGCAACAAGCGATTCCTCTGTATCCTGACATTGTCAGAGATGTTGCCCGAGTGGTTACTGCTTTGCCACCAACACAAGTTAGTGTAGAGAGGTTGTTCTCTGCTCTCAAAATAATTAGATCAGATTTGAGGGCATCCATGAAGGAGGATCTGACAGAGGCAATACTTTTTTGAGGACAAATTTATAGATTTCTTCTTATTAACTACATAAAAGTGTTTATTGCATATTTACTTACAGTTTAGAAAAGTTTATAAAAGTTATTTGCTATATTCTAATTGTATTCTAATAAATGTAGTTTTTGCTCTAAGTGGTCCGATTACTTATATGATGGTGAGAAACTGAATAAGCACGATGTTTAATATTTTACAACAGTAAATTTGTTGTTATGAATTGGCCATTTCTGAAGGAGTCGGAGTCGGAGCCAGAGTCGGAGTCGGAGCCTGATAAAATCCAGGAGTCGGAGTCGCAACTGTGGCTTACCAACTCCACAGCCCTGTGGGAAACCTTCATATGTTTTTTAGCAAACTCTATGCAGGCTTTCAAATGTCTTGCATTGAGAAGAGGCTTCCGTCGGGCCACTCTGTCATAAAGGCCTGACTGGTGGAGGGCTGCAGTGATAGTTGACTTTGTGGAACTTTCTCCCATCTCCCTACTGCATCTGTGGAGCCTCAGCCACAGTGATCTTGGGGTGCTTCTTTACCTCTCTCACCAACGCTCTTCTCCCACAATTGCTCAGTGTGGCTGGACGGCCAGGTCTAGGAAGACTTCTGGTGGTCCCAAACTTCTTCCATTTAATGATTATGGAGGCCACTGTCCTCTTAGCAACCTTGAGTACTGCAGAAATTATTTTGTAATCTTGGCCAGATGTGTGCCTTGCCACAATTCTGTCTCTGAGCTCCTTGGCCAGTTCCTTTGACCTCATAATTCCCATTTGGTCTAACATGCAGTGTGAGCTGTGAGGTCTTATATAGACAGGTGTGTGCCTTTACAAATCAAGTCCTATCAGTTTAATTAAACACAACTGGACTCCAACGAAGGCGTAGAACCATCTCAAGGAGGATCACAAGTAGTGATAAGCGAGTATATTCGTTGCTCGGGTGGTCTCCGAGTATTTGGAAGTGCTCGGAGATTTAGTTTCTGTCGCCGCAGCTGCATGATTTGCGGCTACTTGACAGTCTGAATACATGTGGGGATTGCCTGTTTGTTAGGGAATTCCCACATGTATTCAGGCTGTCAAGTAGCCGCAAATAATGCGGCTGCTGCAAAAGAAACTAAGTCTCCAAATACTCGGAGATCACCCGAGCATGCTCGGAAAAACCAGAGCAACGAGCATACTCGCTCATCACTAATCACAAAGAAATGGACAGCATGTGACTTAAATATGAGTGTTTGCGCAAAGGGTCTGAACACATATGAACATGTGATATTTCAGTTTTTTCTTTTTCAATAAATTTGCAAAAATGTCTACATTTCTATTTTTTTCAGTGAAGATGGAGTGCAGAGTGCACATTAATGAGAAAAAAGAAATCTTTTTGAATTTACCAAATGGATGCAACGAAACAAGAGTGAAAAATTTAAGGGGTCAAAATACTTTCCGCACTCACTGTAAGGGTACCGTTAAACTTAGCGATGCACCAGCGATCCCGACAACGATATGGATCGCTGGTGCATCGCTAAGTGTTCGCTAGTGAGCTGCCACACAGGCAGATCTCACCAGCGACATCGCAGGGGTCGGGGGTCGCTACTTACCTGTCAGACGCGGCGATCCTGATGTCCTCCTGCCCGCGTCCACGCGTCGCTCGTCTCCACAGCAGGAAGCTCCCGACGAGAAATGATCCAGGACCTTCTCGTGCGATCAGCGATAACCAGCGGGGGAGCGGTCGGAGGTATCAGACATAGCGATATCGCTAGCAATATTGCTATAACGTCACAAAACCAGTGACGTTACAGCGATATTGCTAGCGATATCGCTATGTGTATTGGGGGCTTAAGGCCGAGCGTTAGACACAATCTATTTCAAATTTCTTAATAAAACCTGTCAGGATTTAGCTTTAATCTAAAAGGCAGGGCCATAATGGTGCTGTGATGCTGATTAATATTATACCCGATGAAAGGGATCTGCTGCCTAAGAAGCTGCTGTATTCTCAGCTTATGAAGTTTTTAGAAAATGAGGTCTTCTGTGCTCCAGTATGCTTTGGGGCGAGACGTAGTTCTCTACCCCACCCAGCCTCCTCTGCTTCTTCTGCAGGTCACTGATCATTCAGTGACCTGTCTCCTTTTTAAAATTCTGCACCGCTGCCATCATTGTTAGAGTGGTGCGTTCACAGTGTGAGTTGGCGTACTGTGTGCAGGATTTCAATAAAATGACGCCGGAGTAGGCACATGAGCAGATTGAGATTTAGCCTGGGTGAAATATATTGATTTGTGCATGCGCTGCAATTTTATTGAAGTCATGCATACAGGACGCCAAATTTAAAAAAAGAGGCAGGGCAATGAATAATCAGTGACTTGTACAGGAAGAAGAGGAAGCTGGCGGGGAGGCGGAGAACCAGAAGAAGACAACCCTTCCCCCACGTGCCGCCTTGAGGTACACAGAACCACACAAGTCATTTTATGAAAACTATGGAAGGTGAGTATTCGTCAGCCACTGAGCGGATGCCTTTACATCAGGTATCATATTAATCAGCATCACAACGCCAATATGGCCATGCCTTTAATTTATATGGCTAAATCCTGCTGACAGGTTCTATTTAACCTCTTAACGACTGCAGATATGACTTTATACAGCAGCAGTTAAGGGGCCTTATTCCTCAGCGCCGCTTTTTAACAGGGCTGAGAAATAAGGATATAGCGCCCCCAGCACTGGAAAGTCTCCGTGGTATCTGCTATCGGGGGTAGCCAAGACCCCGGAGAACATGATTAGGATCGGTTTTTAATTTCCCTAATCTTGTGATGGCCGTTATTCTTCGACTAACGGCGATCGCAAAAAAAAAACAACCTTATTTCCCATTCAATTCACGCTCCTCTGATATGATCTAGCATACCGGAGGAGATAGAAATGGGGTCCCCTGAACATCCCTGGTACCTCCGCCATCCCTGAACTTTCTGGAAATTATATAGTTAAATAGAAAAACAACGTGAATAACATGATAAAAAATATTAATAATTAATTCCCATATAACGCAAAACCCGCGTTGGAGTGGTGTGTGTGTGTGTGTGTTTGTGGGGGGGGGGGGGGGGGAGTGGAGTGCCAAACTTGTTGGTATTTGTTTTTATATGGATCTTTACTACCGCACTTTATTCTATTGATCACGGTTAATCAGATTACAGCATTGACAATTTAATGTGCACTTTAACCCCTTAGGCCTCAAGGGTGGTTTGCACGTTCATGACCGGGCCAATTTTTACAATTCTGACCACTGTCCCTTTATGAGGTAATAACTCTGAAACGCTGCCATGTATCCCGGTGATTCTGACAATGTTTTCTCGTGACATATTGTACTTCATGTTAGTGGTAAAATTTCATTCAAATAACTTGTGTTTATTTGTGAAAAAAACAGAAATTTGGCGAAAATTTTGAAAATTTCGCAATCTTCCAACTTTGAATTTTTATGCCCTGAAATCACAGAGATACAGCACCCAAAAAACTTGATAAGTAACATTTCCAACATGTTTAATTTACATCAGCACAATTTTGGAACCAAAATTTTTTTCTTAGGAAGTTATAAGGGTTAAAAATTGACCAGCGATTTCTCATTTTTACAACACCATTTTATTTTTACGGACCACATCACATCTGAAGCCACTTTGAGGGGTCTATATGATAGAAAATACCTAAAAGTGACACCATTCTAAAAACTGCACCCCTTAAGGTGCTCAAAACCACATTCAAGAAGTTTATTAACCCTTTAGGTGCGTCACAGGAATTTTTTGAATATTTAAAAAAAAATGAACATTTAATTTTTTTTTTCACAAAAAAATACTTCAGGTTCAATTTTTTTATTTTACCAAGGGTAACAGGAGAAATTGGACTGCAAAATTTATTGTGCAATTTGTCCTGAGTACGCTGATACCTGATATGTGGGGGGAACCACTGTTTCGGCGCATGGCTGAGCTCAGAAGGGAAGGAGCGCCGTTTGACTTTTTCAATGCAAAATTGGCTGGAATTCAGATCGGACGTCATGTCACGTTTGGAGAGCCCCTGATGTACCTAAACAGTGGAAACCCCCCCACAAGTGACCCCATTTTGGAAACTAGACCCCCAAAGAACTTATCTAGATGTGTAGTTAGAACTTTGAACCCCCAAGGGCTTCACAGAAGTTTATAACATACAGCGGTACAATTAAAAAAATCATATTTTTTCCACAAAAATGATCTTTTCACCCCCAATTTTTATTTTCCCAAGGGGAACAGGACCCTAAAGGTTATTGTGCAATTTGTCCTGAGTACGCTGATACCCCACATGTGGGGGTAAACCACTATTTGGGCGCATGGCAGAGCTCGAAAGGGAAGCAGCGTCATGACGTTTTTGGCTGGAATTGAGATCGGACACCATGTCGCGATTGGAAAACCCCTGATGTACCAAAACAGTGGAAACCCCCCACAAATGACACCATTTTGGAAACTAGACCCCCCCAAGGAACTTATCTAGATGTGTAGTTAGAACTTTGAACCCCCAAGGGCTTCACAGAAGTTTATAACGCCCGGGCGTGAAAATAAAACAATCATATTTTTTCCACAAACATGATCTTTTAGTCCCCATTTTTTTTTTTTTTTTCCCAAGAGTAACAGGAGAAATCAGACCCCAAAAGTTGTTGTCCAATTTGTCCCGAGTACGCTGACACCCCATATGTGGGAGAAAACTACTGTATGGGCACACGTCGGGTCTCGGAAGGGAAGTAGTGACGGTTTGGAATGCAGACTTTGATAGAATGGTCTGCGGGTGTCATGTTGCCTTTGGAGAGCCCCTAATGTACCTAAACAGTGGAAACCCCCCACAAATGACCCCATTTTGGAAACTAGACCCCCTAAGGAACTTATCTAGGTGTGTGGTGAGCACTTTGAACCCCCAAGTGCTTCACAGAAGTTTATAACGCCCAGGCGTGAAAATAAAAAAAATTTTTTTTTCCACAAAAATGATATTTTTGCCCCCAATTTTTTTATTTTCCTAAGGGTAAAAGGAGAAATTGGGCCCCAAAAGTTGTTTTGCAATTTGTCCTGAGTACGCTGATACCCTATATGTGAGGGTAAAACACTGTTTGGGCGCATGGCAGAGCTTGGAAGGGAAGGACCACCATTTGACTTTTTCAACTCAGAATTGGTTGGAATTGAGATCAGACGCCATGTTGCATTTGGAGAGCACCTGATGTGCTCAAAAAGTGGAAACCCCCAATTCTAACTCCAACCCTAACCCCAACACACCCCTAAGACTAATCTCACCCCTAACCCTAGCCCTAACCCTAATGGGAAAATGGATATACATTTTCTTTTAATTTTAGTATTTTTCCCTAAAAAAGGAGGTGATAACGGGGGGGTTTGATTTACTATTCATGGCGGGTTTTTATGTTTGGCAGCTGTCACACACTAAAAGACGCTTTTTATTGTAAAAATAGTTTTTGCATCACCACATATTGAGAGCTATAATTTTTCCGTATTTTGACCAACCGAGTCATGTGAGGTCCTATTTTTTGCGGGACGAGTTGACGTTTTTATTGATACCATTTTCGGGCACGTGACATTTTTTGATCGCTTTTTATTCCGATTTTTGGACGCAGAGTGAACAAAAACCAGCGTTTCATGAATTTCTTTTGGGAGGGTGCGTTTACACCGTTCCGCGTGCGATAAAATTGATAAAGCGGCTTTATTCTTCGGGTCAGTACGGTTACAGCGATACCTCATTTAGGTTGTTTTTTTTTATGTTTTATCGGTTTTATGCAATGAAAACTATTTTATATAAAAAATAAATTATTTTGCATCGCTTTATTCTGCGAGCTATAACTTTTTTACTTTTTCGCTGATGATGCTGTATGGCGGTTCGTTTTTTGCGGGACAAGATGTCGTTTTCAGCGGTACCATGCATATTTATATGCGTCTTTTTGATCGCGCGTTATTGCACTTTTTGTTCGGCGGTATGATAATAAATCATTAACTTTTTGCTTCATTTTTTATTTTTATTTTTTAAGGGTTTCGCTAAAGGGGTTAACTAATGGGACAGTTTTATAGGGCAGGTCGTTACGCATGCGGCGATACCAAATATGTGTACTTTTATTGTTTTTTTGTTTTATTTCCAAAAAATGAATTTATTGGGGGAATATTTTTTTTTTTTAATTTATTTGGCGATTTTTTTTTAAATTATTTTAACTTTTTTTTTTTTTTAACTGTATTACATTGTCCCAGGTGGGACATCACTGTCCTGTGACAGATCGCTGATCTGTCACATCACAGATCACTTTGACAGATCAGTGATCTATCACAGGCAGTGCAGGAGGCTTCCTCGTGCCTGCGCTTTGCAGGCACTGAGGAAGCCGGCTCCCTGCAGGCCCCCGTCGCCATCTTGGATTCGGGGGCCTGCAGAGAAGGAGCCCCCGCAGCAGCGCTGCACATTGCGCTGCCGTGGGGGGCTCAGGGAAGCACGGATGGAGCCCCCTCCCAGCAGATGCTTCCCTTTAACCCCCGATACACCGCGATTGTGTTTGATCGTGGTGTGCAAGGGGTTAACGTGTCGGGGGAGGTCTGTGACCGCCCCTGACACATTGTGCCGGGTGTCAGCTGTGATAATCAGCTGACACCCGGCAGCGATTAGCGGCGCTCACCACGTGGGCACCGCTGATCGCTATGACGTACTATCCCGTCCCTGGGAATTAAGTCCCAGGGCACATGGACGGGATATTACGTCATATCGGATTAAGGGGTTAATTACTTTATATGGGAATCTAATATATAAAGCTCAAAGTGTGTATGTGTGTGTGTGTGTGTGTGTGTATGTCCGGGATAGGCATCCGCACCGTCGCAGCTACAGCCACAAAATTTGGCACAGTCACACGTCTGGACCCCGAGAGCGTCCTAAGCTATGTTGTGAGGTGAAATTTTAACCCCGCACGTTCCAATTCACCAAACAATTTTGCCCCTATCTAATACTGGGGAAAAAGTGTGTGCGCGTCAAGCCCCTCCCCTCATTATGTCATAATGCCCCTATTTGCATAATGGGGAAACAGTGTGTGCATATCAAGCCCCGCCCCTCATTATGATGTCATAATTGTTGCCATGGCGACGCTGATATCATAGGTTGCAAGCCCCGCCGCTGCTCACTATGATGTCATAATGGTTTACTATGGGATGGAGGATGTGTGATGGGTATCTGGGCACGGGCCTATGGGATGGTGGATATGTATGATAGGTATATGGGCACGGGACTATGGGATGGAGGATATGTATTATGGGTATATGGGCACGGGACTATGGGATGGCGGATATGTATGATGGGTATATGGGCGCACGGGACTATGGGATGGCGGATATGTATGATGGGTATATGGGCATGGGACTATGGGATGGAGAATATGTATGATGGGTATATGGGCATGGGACTATGGGATGGCGAATATGTATGATGGGTATATGGGACGGGACTATGGGATGGAGGATATGTATGATGGGTATATGGGCACGGGCCTATGGGATGGAGGATATGTATGATGGGTATATGGGCACTGGACTATGGGATGGTGGATATGTATGATGGGTATATGGGCACGGGACTATGGGATGGTGGATATATGTATGATGGGTATATGGGCACGGGACTATGGGATTGAGGATAATTATAATTTGTTATAACTAACCACAGTTAGTTACTATGCACGGGCAGCGCCGGGCTCTTCAGCTAGTTAATAATATTTTTTATCATGTTACTCACCTTGTTTTCCCATTTAACTATATAAATTTCCAGAATAATATGTTTTTGATATATGGAAAGTATCATAAAATCTACCACAAGGTGTTAATTTATTAAATCTCTGTCACTGTGCACTTTCTATTTTATTTTACTTAGCAATGAGAATCATTTATTTGTATATTATTACTCAGTTTTTTCTATATTTCTTTATGTGACATTTTATCATTTTGCTGACTAGTCTGCCATCCCATGGCCCTTGCATCACACATGTATTTTATTTTGTTTTAATGATTTTTAAAAATTCAAAAATATTTTTTTAATAAAAATCTTTGTGTGACATCATTATTTTATGGTATTTTGTGTAATCATGTTTTTAGTTGCTAATAAAGTGACATTTTTGATTACTTTGAATATCTCTTTTTGGATTATAAAAATTATGAGACCACGGCAAAATTTTCAGTTTGTCTGATTTTTCTCTTTATAGGCATTATTTTGAGTAAAATGTAAATTGCTCTTTTATTCTATAAAACTACTGACAACATGTCTCTGAATTTCCAAGCACAAAATTATGTACTTACCGTATTTTCCGCTTTGTAAGACGCACTTTTTTCCCCCAAATTTGAGGGGAAAATGGGGGTGCGTCTTACAAAGAGGATATACCTTTCTGTGCTGCCGCTGAGAGTGTCCAGTACTTGCCGCGGCGCTGTCCCCCTGTTCTTACCGCTACCGCCGCGCTCTGTCCCCCGGTGGTTGCCGCCACCGCCGCGCTCTCTCCCGTTCAGCGTGGGGGGGGTCTCTGCCGCTCCATGCCTGCTTTCCTGTGGATTTCTTCCTGGAAAATGGCTGCCGCGCATGCGCAGATGGAGATCTCGGCACTGAAATCTCGGGAGATGAATGGGACAGAGCGCGGCGGTGACGGCAACAACCGGGGGACAGAGCCAGGCTTGGCGGTAGGAACCAGGGGACAGAGCGCGGCGGTGGCAGTAAGAACCGGGGGACAGAGCGCGGCAGTGGTGGCAAGCACCAGGGATAGAGCACCGCGGCGGCAAGCACCGGGGGACAGAGCACGGCGGTGATGGCAAGCACCAAGGGACAACGCCGGGGCAGCAAGCATCAGGGGACAGAGGGCGGCGGCAGTATCAGACACCGGCACGCTGCACATCAAAACACCCCCTCATCCCAGCAGCAATGTTCCACTCCGGCCTCCTCCATCACAACCCCCGGTAAGCAATAAGACGCATGGATTATAAGATGCACCACCATTTTATTAAAAAAAAGGTTTTTTCCTATTTTTCTCAAAATTTGGGGTGTGTCTTATAATCCGGAGCGTCTTATAAAGCGAAAAATACAGTATATGTAGAAAATGAGAAATGGTCAAAATAAGAAAAAAACACATTGCTTGCAGACGTCAAATAATGCTACGAAAACAAGTTCTTAATCATTTAGAAACAACAATAGCAATGTTTTAACTTAGGAAGAGTTCAGAAATCAATATTTTGTGGAATAACCATGATTTTTAGACTATGCACCCAAGTATGCAGAAAATTCCTGACTAAAAACCGGACTCCTTCACAGGAAACGTGCGTTTTTTGCACGTTTTTTCCGGCGTGTCCCCAGTCTCATAGAATACAGTTAGAAATGCCGATTTTTCCGCGAAATTAATGAGCATGATGCGCTTTTTACCGCGATGCGTTTTTTTCGCGGAAAAAAACGCATCAATGTGCAGAATTCATTAAAATGAATGGGATGCTTCTTGTAAGCGTTTTTGACGGTAAAAACGCTTAAACGCAAAAAAAAACGCTTACGTGTGCACACAGCCTAAATCACAGCTTTCATCCGTCTTGGCATGCTTTCCACCTGTCTTACACACTGCTTTTGGGTGACCTTATGCCATTCATGAAAAAATTTAAGCAGTTCTTTGTTTGATGGCTTGTGACTATCCATCTTCCTCTTGATTACATTTCAGAGGTTTTCAATGGAGTTCAGGTCTGGAGATTGGGCTGGCCATGACAGGGATTTGATGTGGTGGTCCTTCATCCACACATTGATTGACCTAGCTGTGTGGCATGGTGCACTGTCCTGCTGGAAAAAAAACAGTCCTCAGAGTTGGGGAACATTGCCTGAGCAGAAGGAATCAACTGTTTTTCCAGGATAACCTGGTATTGTGGTTTGATTTATACGTCCATCGCAAAGATTAACCTGCCCAATTCCAGCCTTGCTGAAGCATCTCCAGATCATCACCGAACCTCCACCAAATTTCACAGTGGGTGCAAGACAAGACTCTGTGGCTTGTACGCCTCTCCAGGTCTGCGTCTAACCACTAGACGACCAGATGTTGGGCAAAGCTGAAAATTAGACTCATCAGAGAAGATTACCTTACTCCAGTCCTCTATGGTCCAATCCTTATGGTCTTTGGCAAACTTCAGCCTGGCTCTCCTTTGCTTCTCATTGATTAAAGTTTTTTTTTCTAGCTTTACATGACTTGAGCCCTGCCTCTAGGAGCCTGTTACGAACTGTTCTTGCAGCGCACTTCACGCACCCCAGCTGCCATTTGCCATTCCTTTTGTAGGTCACTTAATGTTATCCTGCGGTTGCTTAGTGACATTCGAATAAGATGACGGTCATCCTGGTCAGTGGAGAGTCATTTCCACCCTCTGCCGGTCTGTAGCTTCGTTGTCCCCAATGTCTGCTGCTTGACCTTGCTGTAATGGACTGCAGTCTTACAAATCTTAAGGATGTAGGCAACATGACATTCATTGTATTCCTTTACTAGTAAAGCCAAAATTGAGCCCTTCTTTTACTCACTCAAGACTTTTCTTTTCAACTCCTTTGGCATGGGTAAAAGTTTTCATTCCCATTACTTTTGGGATATTACTAGCACTTGTTTTACCATCCAGCTTGTCCTATTGCAAGAGGACTGTGAACACCACAGAAGTGTTTTTTATACTTTTCTTTGTTAAATAAGGTTTGGTTCAGGTGATCAGAAGCACATTAAGTAGAACTCTGGTTGGAATTCAACTGACACTGGAATGGAATGGATGTCAGACATGTAGAGAAGCTGAATTTTATAAAACTGTGGAGTGGTCTCTTAATTTTTACCAGAGCTGTATATAATGTGCAAACAGCTAGAAGTAGCTTCAGTAGTTGTACTACATGCAATCGACTGAGTATAAATGTTTGCACTGTTTAGTCACTTGTTAAACTATATGCAAACCTTTAAATCATCATATATAAATAGTACAATTAAAGTCATATGACAGCTGATAAACTAACCTATTCCATTTACCTCTGGCTGTAAAACAGTAAGGCTATGTGCACACGCTGCGGTTTTTGCTGCGGATCTGCAGCAGTTCTGCAGACAGTGTACAGTAGCATGTAAATCTGTGATTTACAATCTGCTGTGCACATGCTGCGGATTTTTAACTGTGGAAAAGCTGCGGTTTTGAATCCGCAGAAAGAAATGACATGTCACTTCTTTTCTGCGGATTCTGCTGTGGTTTACCATATCCTCCATTGTAGAGGTGATAAACCGCAGGGGAAAACCGCAGGCCAATCCGCAGGTCATTTTACCTGCGGTTCTGCAGATACAAATCCGCAGACCAATCCGCAGCGTGTGCACATAGCCTAAAGGCTCTGCACGTGTATATTTTGGAGGAATAGGTGAAACCAATCGATTTTTGTCCAATAGTTTATATTATTAGTTTCCTGCTCGGAGGAGGCAGGCATGTGACTTATGCAATGTCCACACAGTGTTTTACCTTGCGTTCAGTGGCTTGGTCAGAGCTTATGTCCGAACCCGCAGCACGGTGACTCAGTGGTGAGCACTGTTGCTTTGCATCGCTGGGGTTCTGGGCAGGGCTGTGGAGTCGGAGTCGTGGAGTCGGAGTCGGTGCTCATTTTGGTGGAGTCGGAGTCGGAGTTGGAGTCGGTATAAAATGGACCGACTCCGACTCCTAAAATATATAATAAATTGGGTACAGTAATTCAATGCAGGATGTGCTGAATATTTTTTCATAGGAGTTTGGGAAAGTTATGAAATGTCCTATAAATGGCTGTTATATTCCTGATCTAAGGCTACATTCACACACAGCGTTTTTCCTGTGTTTTTTGAGGATACGTTTTTCAGCTGCAAAAGCTGATCATCTTTTTAAAAAACTGCATCACCTGAAAGGTTTTTGAGCTCATAGATAATGTTTTTAATAGCAAAAGCAGATTAGAAATCTGCTCTATCCATTTATCCATATCTGTCTATCCATATCGTATCTGTACCAAAAAGAATGAAAACCGGGTAGTACACCAATATATATTCTGTTCTATATAAATATCTTGATTATTGGATCATAAAAATGATTAAATGTCTGAGGTTCACATTGTACTACAATAAATTTTTCACTTAAATATAAGCAATATGTGTGGGAGTCGGAGTCGGAGTCGTGGAGTTGGAGTCGGTGTAAGGGAAATTGAGGAGTCGGAGTCGCAGGTTTGGCTTACCGACTCCACAGCCCTGGTTCTGGGTTCAAATCCCACCAAGGAGAAGATCTGCAAGGAGTTTATAAGTTCTGCCACTGTTTGCGTGGGTTAGCTCCCACACTCCAAAGATATACTGATAGGAAATGTAGATTGTGAGCCCCAATGGGGACAGTGATGATAACAGCTGAACAGAGCTGTAGAATTAATGGCGCTATATAAGTGAGTAAAAATAAATAATAATAAAAAAAAAAAACACAAAACGGGATTCAAGTGTATGCATTGATGGGGCCATTGACGGGACCATTGACAGTAATGATGCAGATGGAGTCACAATGCACTCGGTTGTACATAATTTTCTGCCGAATACCTCTACTGGAGGTTGGCAAAAAGACATAGTAGACTACCGTATGTCTTTCTGCTAGCCTTGGGCTATGTACACACGTTGCATTTTTGCTGAAATTTTAAATGCAAATTAAAAGCTGTGTTTTACAGGACCTTCAAAAGTGATAAGATTTTACAAATCTTATGAACACACCTTATTTTCCTGACTGAATTGGAAAACTGCTGCGTTTTTGAAAACTGTAGCATGTCACTCCTGAAATCTCATAGCTTTTGCTGGTACTGTAAATACACAGCTTAAGATTTACTTTTAAAAAAAAAGCCGCAAAAAAAAAAGTGGCAAAAACACAATGTGTGAACATAGCCTAAATATAATGACTTGGTCTACTCACCTGAGAATGGCAGTTAGGATTAGTACAGTTTAATTACCGTATTTTTCGGATTATAAGATGCACTTTTTTTCAGTAAAATTTTTTTGGGGAAAATGGGGGTGCGTCTTATAATGCGGATATACTTTATCAGCCGCGGTGGAGCAGGGTCCCTGGGTTGCTGCTGGAGGAGGCGAAAGTGGAGCGTTGCTGCAGGCTGACATGAGGGGGTGTTCTGATATGCGCCACTGTGGGTGTTCGGTGGTGCGGGGGCTATGACGACATTTTGTGACCGTCCAGAGCCCCCGCACTTACATGGTTTATTATGCAGTGGTCTCCAGGAAAATGGCTGCCGGCAGGGGCTCTGGGCTTTCACAAAATGTCGGCAGAGCCCCCACACCACGGAACACCCGCAGCTGCGCATATCGGAACACCCCTTTATCCCAGCCTGCGACCTGCAGCAACGTTCGACTCCTCCAGCAGCGATCTTGGGTCCCGCTTCAACACAGCAACCACCCCCTGGTAAGCAATAAGACGCATGGATTATAATCACCACCATTTTATTAAATTTTTTTTCCCATTTTTCTCCTCAAAATTTGGGGTGCGTCTTATAATCCGCAAAATACAGTAAATTATTGATATGTGTAAAGTAACCATTGGCTGACCGAGATGTGAAATTGAACAATACCTGACCAAAGCTAGAAAGTAAGCAATGTCCTATAAACTCAATGCGCTGCCAATGTAAACTATTTCCGACCAATTCAACTGCCTTCGATGTTACATTTATAATTTTGTATTTTTTCATGAACTCATAGTCACTGTTTTTTCATACTTACAAATCTATTTCCAATAAATAATTTGATCAAATTGCCTTTTTTTTTTCCAAAACTAGTTTTATGGTGTTACAAATGTCCTTCATTGGTGATCTAAAGACCCCCCTCGGCTTATACACGAGTCACGGTCCCACTTACTTGGCCACTGCTGCAGTGCGGGTGTTCCCCGGTCTATCCGGTTCATCTGCGCGCGCCTGCAGCCTCTGAGTGTTCCGGTGACTGCTGACAGGGCCAGCGGTCGGCGTTAGCACCGGGAGAAGTTCCGGAGTCCTGAGCAGGTGGGGACACCGGCGCGCTATGGGGGCCAGATGTCTGTACCGCCGCTTGGTCAAGCCCCCGATACTTGCGATATTCACCTGTCCCAGTTCCACCACCGCGCTGGGTCTTCCGCGTTCTCTGACTGTGACGTTCAGGTCAGAGGGAGCGATGACGTGATTAGTGTGCACCCTCTACCTGAACAGTCACTGCAGAGAGACGGCGACGCTGAGGAGCAGCGGTTAGCGACGAGAGTATGTCATTTTTTTTACAGCACCAGCATTATACGGTATATGGGCATGTTATGGACTCAACAATCAACTTTATGGAGCATTACATGGGCATATTTTGTATGGAGCTTGTAATGGGGCCAATAATCAAATTTATGGAGCATTATATGGGGAAAATTTTGCATGGAGCATCTGCTGCATCTCCCACCTTAGGCTTATACTCGAGTCAATAAGTTTTCCCAGTTTTTTATGGTAAAATTAGGTCCTTCGGTCTATACGCGGGTCGGTTTATACTCGAGTATATACTGTACGTGCCAGTAACCTGTGTGATAGTTTGATTCCTTTTGCACATGCACCCATTGCTGTCCAACAAATGTTTTTATCAGAGGCACTGATTGTTTATCTCTACTGGGCATGGGGTCATGTAATTTTCACCTGCATGTCCAGTAAAGTGAAGATGTCAACAAGGGGACTCATTATAGTCACATCACTTTTGATACAATATGGACATGCAGGTGAAAATTACCTGACCCAATGCCCAGTAAAGATAAACAATTATTGCCTCTGATAAAAGACATTTTTGGGACAACAATGGATGAATGTGCAAAGGAATCAATAAAACTATCACACAGGTTGCTGGCACACCAGAAGGAATGCAGATGGAAGTGAGGAGGGCTGAAGAAAATACACCTCCCAGCTAATGAAACGGATGTCAGTGATGACGTCTTGTTTCATTGGCTGGGAGTGCAACCACTGCTGCAGTATTTGTGCCATTTATGTTCTGGCTGTTGAATCACTCACATCTACCGTCCTTTAACAAACTTGGCACACTACATCCATATGAACCTCTCTCTCCTCCTATGTACAGCTCTCATGCTCTCTTCACATTGTTAAACTGCACAGATCCATTCATTCCCACCATACAACACAAGAGATGCTTTCACAAATCACTCAACCATCTGCTTACTTTCTCTATTCTCCTCCTATTCGCAGGAGATATTTCTCCTAATCCAGGCCCTTATTGTATTAAAGGGGATCTGTCACCCTTTTTATCCCCTATTAGCTGCCAGCATAGACATCGGGGGCTTATCTACAGCATTCTGTAATGCTGTAGATAAGCCCCCGATGTAACCTGAAAGAGAACAAAAACACGTTATATTATACTCACCGAGGTGGGCGGTCCGATCCAATGGGTGTTGTGGTCCGGTCCGGCGCCTCCCTTCTTCATGCGATGACGTCCTCTTCTCCCGTCCTGAAATGGCTCCGGCGCAGCTTACATCGGAGGCTTAGCTACAGCATTACAGAATGCTATAGATAAGCCCCCGATGTCTATGCCAGCAGCTGCAAAGCCAAAAAAAGGGTGACAGATTCCCTTTAATAAAGACTAACTCCTTGACTGCTACACTCAGAAACCCTGCTAATCTCATTAATATTCCTAGTCTCTTTTAGTTGTGCCCTTTGGAATGTGCAGTCAGCAGGCAACAAACTTTCCTACACCCATGACTTTTTCCTTTCAAATTCCCTTAACCTTCTGGCTCTGACTGAAACTTGGATCCAGCAGTCCGACACCATCGACGCTGCTGCTCTCTCATATAGGGGCCTACACTTTCCTCATACCCAGAGACCTGACAACAGATCAGGTTGAGACGCTGGCCTGCTCCTTTCAACAGTACCCTCCTTTATCTTCCCGTTTTTTGAGGACCACACTGTCAGACTCTACCAGCCCTTCTCCCTGTGTGTGGCAGTTGTGTATCACCCTCCAAACACCTCAGGTCAGTTCCTGGATCACTTTGCCACCTGGCTTCTAAACTTCCTATCCTGTGACACCCTCACTCTCATCATGGGTAGACTTTAACATCCCCACTGGTGACCCCCTCTTCTCATCTGCCTCCCACTTTTTATTGCCAACTACCTCCTTTGGTCTTTCACAGCTTACTAATTCTCCTATACATGAAAATGGTTATATGCTGGACCTGGTCTTCTCTCGGCTCTGCTCAGTGTAGGACTAACTCACCTCTTCCGCTCTCTGACCACAACCTTCTTTCATTCTATAACAAGTTTGATCACTCAAGACATCCCCACTTTCCACACTTAGAAATATATGTGGCATTAACACCCAGAAACATGAAGAATTTGAGGTCATCATTGGCCCCAATCTCTCCCTCTCTCATGTCCTGACACTGCACTGAAACATTAAAATTAAACCCTGTAAAGTGCCCTGGATGAAATTGCACCTCCTACACATAAAACAACTCGGCACACAAAGCAAACACAATTTCTCCAGCGGTGCTCCAGGAGAGCTGAATGTCTGTGGAGAAAGTCCAATCTAGAAGATTTCATCCATTATAAGTTTAAGTTTAACCCCTTCCCGACCAATGACGCCACATAGGCGTCATGAAAACCTATGCCAATCCGACCAGTGACGCCTATGTGGCGTCATGACTTTAAATCCCCCCTGCGGGTCGGGCGACCGGGGTCACTAAAAGGTCACCCGACCCGCAGATACAGGGGGCTTTGTTCTTCAACACAGGGGGCGTGGCTTCGCCCCCAAGTGGCTACGATCGGTCTGATTGGCTGTTTCACTTTTAACAGCCAATCAGAGCGATAGTAATATTTCATCAATGAAAATTGATGAAATATTACAATCCAGCCATGGCCGATGCTGCAGTAGCATCGGACATGGCTGGAGACCCAGATCCGACCCCCCCCCAACGACTCACAGGGCCCCCGATACCGACTGACGACTGCAATGTGCCGCCGCCGTCATCATCTGCTCCCCTCCCCTTCTCTCCGCTCCCCCCACCTTCCGACCCCCCTCACCCCCCGGTACCTCCGATGTCCCTCTCCGGCTGCCGGTGTCCCGCCGTCCTGCTTCATGGGCGCCGCCATCTTGGAAAATGGCAGGCGCATGTGCAGTGCGCCCGCCGGCTGCAGATTCATCCATTCATTTTGATCACTGTGATAAACTCTCACAGTGATCAAAATAGAATGAAAAGTAAATAAATCCCCCCTTTATCACCTCCATAGGCAGGAACAAATAATAAAATAAAGACATTATTTTTATTTTTCCATTAGGGCTAGGGCTAGGGTTAGGGCTAGGGTTGGAAATAGGGTTAGGGTTGGAATTTGGGTTAGCGTTGGTATTAGGGTTAGTAGAATTAGGGGTAGGGTTGGAATTAGGGTTAGGGTTGGAATTAGGGTTAGGGTTGGAACTAGGGTTAGGGTTGGAACTAGGGTTAGGGTTGGAACTAGGGTTAGGGTTGGAACTAGGGTTAGGGTTGGAACTAGGGTTAGGGATAGGGGTGTGTTGGAGTAAGGGTTAGGGTTGGGATTAGAGATGTGTTGGGGTTAGGGCTGTGGTTAGAATTGAGGGGTTTCCACTGTTTAGGTTAGGCACATCAGGGGGTCTCCAAACGCGACATGGTGCAACCATTGATTCCAGCCAATTTTGCGTTCAAAAAGTCAAACGGTGCTCCTTCCCTTCCAAGCCCCGACGTGTGCCCAAACAGTGGCTTACCCCAACATATGGGGTATCAGCATACTCAGGAAAAATTGCACAACAACTTTGGTGGTCTAATTTCTCCTGTTACCCTTGGGAAAATAAAAAAATGGGGGCTAAAAAATTATTTTTGTGATAAAAAAATGATTTTTTTATTTTCACGACTCTGTGTTATAAACTTCTGTGAAGCACTTGGGGGTTCAAAGTGCTCACCAGGCATCTAGATAAGTTCCTTGGAAGGTCTAGCTTCCAAAATGGGGTCACTTGTGGGGGGTTTCTTCTGTTTAGGCACATCAGGGGCACTGCAAACGTAACAACGACCGCAGACCTTTCCATCAAAGTCTGCATTTCAAAACGTCACTACTTCCATTCTGAGCCCTTACGTGTGCCCAAACAATGGTTCCCCCCATATATGGGGTACCAGCATACTCAGGACAAACTGGACAACTTTTGGGTCCAATTTCTCCTGTTACCCTTGTGAAAATAAAAATTTGCGAGCTAAAAAATCATTTTTTGAGGGAAAAAAAAATTATTTTTTATTTTCACAGCTTTGCGTTATAAACTTCTGTGAAGCACTCGGGGGTTCAAAGTGCTCACCACACATCTAGATAAGTTCCTTGAGGGGTCTAGTTTCCAAAATGGGGTCACTTGTGGGGGGGTTCCACAGTTTAGGCACACCAGGGGCTCTGCAAATGTAACGTGACGCCCGCAGACCATTCCATCAAAGTCAGCATTTCATAATGGTCACTATAATGGTCACATGGTGTCCGATAACGGTTGGAGCTAATTTTCCATTCAAAAAGTCAAATAGTGCTCCTTCCCTTCCGGACCCTGCCGTGCGCCCAAACAGTGGTTTATGACCACATATGAGGTATCTGTGCACTCAGGAGAAATTGCCCAACAAATTTTAGCATCCATTTTATCCTGTTGCCCATGTGAAAATGAAAAAACTGAGGCTAAAAGATAATGTTTGTGAAAAATAAAGAACTTTTTTTTTACCGATCAATTTGTGAAGCACCTGGAGGTTCAAAGTGATCACTATGCATTTAGATAAGTTCCTTGGGGGGTCTAGTTTCCAAAATGGGGTCACTTGTGGGGGAGCTCCAATGTTTAGGCACACAGGGGCTCTTCAAACGCGACATGGCAACCGCTAAATATTCTAGCATATTTTCCATTCAAAAAGTCAAATGGCGCGCCTTCCCTTCTGAGCCCTGCCATGCACCCAAACAGTGGTTTATGACTACATATGAGGTATCGGTGTACTCAGGAGAAATTGCCTAACAAAATTTAGGATCCATTTTATCCTGTTGCCCATGTGAAAATGAAAAAATTGATGCTAAAAGAAAATTTTAGTTTGAAAAATTAAAATGTCCATTTTTTCTGTCCACGTTGCTTTAGTTCCTGTGAAACACCTGAAGGGTTAATAATCTTCTAGAATGTAGTTTTGAGCAGCTTGAGGGGTGCAGTTTTTAGAATAGTGTCACTTTTGGATATTTTCTGCCATATAGACCCCTCAAAGTGACTTCAAATGTGAGGTGGTCCCTAAAAAAAATGGTTTTGTAAATTTTGTTGCAAAAATGAGAAATCACTGGTCAACTTTTAACCCTTATAACTTCCTAACGAAAAAAAAATTTGCTCCCAAAATTGTGCTGATGTAAAGTAGACATGTTGGAAATGTTATTTAGTAACCACTTTGTGTCACATAACTCTCTGGTTTAACAGAATAAAAATTCAAAATTTGAAAATTGCGAAATTTTCTAAATTTTTGCCAAATTACTGATTTTTTCAGTAAAAATGCAAAAATTATCGACCTAAATTTACCACTAACATGAAGCCGAATATGTCACGAAAAAACAGTCTCATAATCGCTAGGATCCGTTGAAGCGTTCCTGAGTTATTACCTCATAAATGGACACTGGTCAGAATTGCAAAAAATGGCCTGGTCATTAAGGTCAAAATAGGCTTGGTCATGAAGGGGTTAAAACATGCATCTCTGCTCGTTTTGTCTCCAAACAAACCTACTTCAACACCCTCATCACCTCACTGTCCAATAATCCTAAACGACCCTTTGGCACTTTTCACTCTCTCCTCAATCAAACAGTACAGGACTCCACCACCGACCTCAATGCTGAATATCTGTCCTAATATTTCAAAGAAAAAATTGACCATATCCGACAAGAAATTATCTCACAATACCCTAATGTTATGCATTCTCATCCCTCCTGCACTACATCTTGCGCACTTTCTGTCTTTGAACCAGACAAGAAGAAATGACCAGGCTCCTTGCATCTTCTTGTCCTACTACTTGCACCAGTGACCATATTCCCTCACATCTCCTCCAGTTTCCCTGCTGTCACCACTCAATTAAAACAATTAATCTCTCCCTCCTCATTTAAACACGCCAGCATACATCCATTACTTAAAAAAATCATCCCTCGACCATAACTGCACTGCTAACTACAGACCTCCCTTCATCTCTAAACTCCTGGAACGCTTGGTCCATTCCCATCTAATTCGCGATCTCTAAGAAAACTATTATTAACCCTTTACAATCTGGCTTCCGCTCGTTACTTTCTAATGAAATTCCCATCTTCAAGATTTCTTGCATGCTGCGCCAATTCTTTGGAATTCTCTACCCAGGACAATTAGATTAATTCCCAATACCCACAGTTTTAATCAGGGCCTAAAAATGAATTTCTTTAAACTGGCCTATTGCCCCACCTCACTTAACTAACTATCCCTGTTTGGCCCATACAAAATTTTCTTCAAAATCATGACCCACATAGCATCTATTCACACTCTCCATGCACTTAATAGCCCTCTATGTCTCTCTGTTCAGATATTCGCTGGCGACCAGTTCATGCAGCGTTATGTGCATACACTACTTAGCATATTATGGCTGTATTGTACAATATAAGCACACTATCATTTGCCTTTCGTGTCTCCCCTTTTTCCTCATACATTGTAAGCTTGCAAGCAGGGCCCTCACTCCTTTTGATCTCTGAATTATGCTCATTCTGTAATATCTTTATTGTCTGTGCAAGTGTCCCCTAAAATTGTAAACTGTAAAGTGCTGCGGAATATGTTAGCGCTATAAAAATAAAAATGCATTATTATATTATCAGGAAAGGCGGCGGCAGTGAAGGAGCTCTCTGAATGTCAGTGATGAAGGGAGCGGGTACTGAGCATGCTTTACAACTGATGCATGCGCAGTACAAAATACACAGCCCAGCATATCAAACGGATGTCAGTGAAGGCATCTCGTTTCATGGGCCAAGAAAAGAAATGCGTTACCGCCCCTTTATGACGCTTCATTTTAGGGCATAAATGGAAGTGACAGTAGTTTTAGCCAGCAGATGACGATTGATTTGAGTATCCCCATCAAGCTATTGGATCCTCACAAAAATTGCCATAGGAAGTGGGTAATACAAACAGAGCCCTAAGTTACAGTACAGAGTGAATGGTAGAAAATTTTGCCATGACAAATTACAAAAGTAAATTTTTCAAGATTAATTTAAATTTACTATTGGGTTTTGGACTAAGGGCCCCGCCACACATAGCGCGATCCCGACAACGATATGACCTTGTCAGGATCGCTGGTGTGTCGCTACATGATCGCTGGTGAGCTGCCAAACAGGCAGCTTCACCAGCGATCAGCACCAGCGACACGTGGGTAACAAGCGACGCACATCGCTTAGTTACCCACTGTGTACCTTAGTTACCAGCACACTGGTGCAGGGAGCTGGTAACCAAGATACACATCGGGTTTCTAAGCGGCTCCCGGCACTTAGAAACCCGATGTGTTCCTTGGTTACCAGCTCCCTGCACCAGCGCGCTGGTAACTAAGGTACACATCGGGTTTCTAAGCGCTGCGCGCCGCTTAGAGACCCGATATTTACCTTAGTTACCAGCGCCAGCTCGCTGATCTCCCGCCTGCCACACGCAGCGATGCGTGCTGGCCAGCGGGAGACCAGCGATCAAAAAAATGTCCTGGCCATTCCACGACGATCAGCGATACCCGGCAGGGGGGCCGGTCGCTGGTAAGTGTCACACACAGCGATCTCGCTGGTGAGATCGCTGTTGCGTCACAAAACTTGTGACTCAGCACGAGATCGCTGTGTGTGACCGGGGGCTTAACCCTTTAAAAGTATCCTAATATAAACCCCATATTCTGAATAGGAGATAAGCTGCAGTCCTCGGCGGAGGCGATTACACATTGAATAAAGCTGTGCAGTTCAAGCTCTATTCACTGTTAACACAAGACTGCAGCTGAAGCTGAAAAGCAGCTGTGTTGGGTGTTGGAGCTCCACCAATCTGAAGTTAATTAGCTATTCTAAAGCACCCCACATACACATTAGATAGCTGTCCGACTCCTCCATAAACAGGAACTGAGCACGCCTGTGTTCTCTATGAGAGGAGCTGCTGCTAGACTCCTCTGATAGTGGCTCCCAGATTATAAAAATATTCCCTGTTGAAAGCCAGTATGTTGGTACCTTCGTTCTGTCCCCCCGATATAATCTATTGGGGTACGGTCAGGGAACCCCCATACACAATAAACTGCTTGTCCCCCTGGCAGAGAGGCATTCAGCCTACTTTGAACGAATGTCTCTCTCATACAGTAATGTTACAAAAATTTATCAGAAAGTTGAATGTACCTAAAAATAATGTTTCCAGTATAAACTACAATTTATTCCACCAGCTCCCCATACCCCACCCTCCCAAATATAAAAGCAAGAAAAAAACATATATATTACTATACACACACACACACACACACACACACCACATTTGACACACACACATATATATATATATATATATATATATATATATTCAGTATACAGACTATAAACTGCTGAAAAAAGTCCTCCCTGTGTGTCTCATATCAGATGTGTTGTTGCTGAAAAATAATCTTTTATCACTTTATATAAATGACCACTGCACCCAGAGATTATTTCACATGAAGGAGGCGCTTCCAGTGTGAGACAAGTAACCAGCACAGAACAGGAGAAATGAAATTTGTCTTGTAAACACATTTTTTGCTTCTCACTCAGCTCTGCTGTATTGCAACAATATTGAGAGCGGCCATTACACATCACATTGGTAACCATTTCATATCACACTAGTAACCACCCTTATATTTAAAATATTCTCTGGCGGCAGAGTTATCTCCAAGCACTATTCGCCCTGGGGCCTGGAAGAGGTCATTTATATATAGTGATAAAAAATGATTTCTCAGCATCAATACAGCTGATATGAAACACACAGGGAGGACTGTTTGCAGCAGTTTCTAACCTATATATGTCCATATTAATAGTTTAGATAGGTCAAATGTGGCGACAGATTCCCTTTAAATTATAAGGTTTCTCAAAATATTGAAATATGACTAAAAAATAAATATTCTTTATGGGTATGTGCGCATTTTTTTGGTACAAATCTGTGTGCTGCTCAAATTTTAATTTGACAGAACATGGACCCACTGAGTAAAATGGATTTATTTATAAATCCGTTAAAATGACGGAATGGGAGCCCTGAAACTCATGGCATGTTTATTCTGATCTGATTTTGAGGGTCAGAAGAATAGGATAGACTCAATGGATCTAAATGTTGTTTTGTTAGGCTTAAAATTATTAAGCAGCATTATTTATTTTTTCAAGTAAATTTACAAATCTTATAATTATGGACCTAATCAGTTGTAAAGTGAATTTGGTGGGCTAAGGGCTACTTTCAAACTAACGTTTCCTGGAGCTGCGGAGGGATGCGCACGGCCGCCGTGAAACTCCGCCTATGGCAGCACCTCCTCCGGTCAGCTCCGCCTATGGGCGCATGATGCTGCATGCGACCTGTGTACCCTGTCTTTAGCATTGGGTACGCAGGCCGTGCGCAGGTATGCGTTTGCCGGCATATGCGTCCTTTTGACGGTGCGCCGAGCGCACCAAAATGCAACACGGTGCGTTTGGCACAGATCGGCACACCGTCAAAAGGATGCATGCGCCGGCAAATGCATACCTGCGCACGGCCTGCATACCCAATGCTAAAGATAGGGTACGCAGGTCGCATGCAGCGTCATGCGCCCATAGGCGGAGCTGACCGGAGGAGGTGCGGCCGTGGGCGGAGCTTCACGGCGGCCATGCGCATCCCTCCGCAGCTCCAGGAAACGCTAGTGTGAAAGTAGCCTTATATAATGGAAAATCACCAAAAGTGATACCATTTTAAAAACTGCATCCCTCAAACTATTCGAAACTGCTTTCATGAAATGTACTAACCCTTCAAATGCTTCACAGAAATGAATGCATAGTGGAATGAAAACATACAAAATTACCACTAAAATCTTGATCTAGCTCAAAATTTGTCACTTTTACAAGATTTAGCTCAAAATTTGTCATTTTTACAAGGGTTTATAGGATGAGAATGGACCCAGCAATTGTTTATGCAACTTCTCCTGAGTGTGGCAATATCCCATATGTAGCAAAAACCTGCAGTTTGGGTGTACAGCAGGGCTCAAAATTGAAGCAGCTCTATTTGATTTTTGGGGAGGAAGTTTGGCTGAAATGGATCACATTTTCAATGTCGCTGAAGTGCTAAAACAGCCAATACACCTAAAACTAGACCCCTCAAGGAATTCATCAAAAGGTGTAGTGAACATTTTGAACTCATAGATGCTTTAGAGAACGTTATAACATTAGCAACATGAAAACATAATTGTTTTTTTTTTTAAATATGGTTTTATCCCAAGTTTGTCATTTTCACAAGGGGTTACTGCAAGAAAAATGACTTCACAATTTGTTATGCAATTTCTCACAAATATGTTGATATTCAATGTGTGACCACATGGATATAAAATTAATGTTTGAGCACACACAAGCTCGGAAGGGAAGGAGTGCTATTTGACTTTTGAAGCACAAATATTGCATTTGCATAGTGCCTGAGGTGCTCAAAAAGCAGACCCCCCCCCCCACCACCACCAAAACAACTGTCCCTATTTTGGAGACTAAACATCTCAAGGAATTCATCCAGGGAAATAGTGAACATCTTCCAACCCACAATTCTTCAACACAAAATTTTATAGGACTGAGCAGTGAAAATGAAAAATTCTAATTCTTTTTTTCCCCAACTCAAAAATTACTTTAGCCACAAATATTTTATTTTCCCATTGATAGTAGTAGGAAATGTACTCCACAATTTGCTATGCAATTTCTACCAAACATGGGAATAACCTATATTTGGTTGTACACCCGTTTTCAGCACAAGGCAGTGCTCAAAAAGGAAGGAGAGCCATATGGATTTTGGAATGCAGATGTATTTAAATAGGTTGTGGACGCCATTGAAGATCCCCTAAGATGCCAGATGAGCAAGAAAAAAAAAAAAAACACTACAAGTGACCAAATTTTGTTTTGGAAACTACACAACTCAAAAAATTAATCTAAGGTTTCTAGCAAGTATTTTGAATACTCAGGTGTCTCGCAAAATTTTATAGCATTTGGGCAGTGAAAAAAAACCAAAACAATAAAATGTAATTTTAGCTACAATTTTTTTTTATTTTCACAAGGGTTAACAAAGGAACTCTGTTTATTCTTGCAATTTGTTGCGCAATTTCTCCCAAACCCCATTTTACCAGGTAAGTCTTTGGAAACTACTCTTTGGCCACACAGTATCACATCACTACATGTGATACTTACCTCCGACCGGCTCCCCCGCTGGCTATCGCTGATTGCACGAGAACGTCCTGGGCTTCGGTGGCTTCCTGCTCGGCCTCCTGCTGGCGCCGACGAGCGACGCGTGGACGCGGGCGGAGGACGTCATCATCGCCGCGTCTGACAGGTAAGTAACAACCGCTGCTGCGTCGCTGCTGAGATCTGCCTGTTTGGCAGCTCACTAGCGACCATTTAGCGATGCACCAGCGATCCTGACCGGGTCGTATCGTTGTCGGGATCGCTGGTGCATCGCTAAATGTAAAGGGGCCTTAAAATGATTGTTGGTTAGACCTCATTGCTGTACCAGTATCAGTTAGGTCAGTTTCAGGCAGACATTATTCTTTTTTTCTCAAAAGTAAAAATCATTTCTGGATTTTAATTTTTATTTATTTTTTTTTTTTTAAGTGCGCTTGACCCATTTTTGGTCCCTGATAGTGTTAATCCTTGTTTCATCTGCTTTTCAAGTATGAAAAAAAAATCTTAGTATCTCTTCTCATTGACTTGCATAAAACAAGAAACACGGATCTAAGCAGGATGTCTCTGGGTTTTTTTGGCAGACAATTGGTCTGTAGATAAGGACGTGAAAAACGTGTGAAATAGGCATTAATCTTTGATAGAGAAAACAGGAAAAAAAGAAAGAAAAATGCCCTCAAAAGTGAAAGAAATTACAAAAAATGTCTCCTGCACATTAACAATTTGCTTTCCAGGTAATAAGAAGTTAATTTGATAGCATGGTGTTTTACACCCAAGCAGACCTATAAAGAGGTTATTACCTGAAAGCCAGCTGTACACTTTGTCTGACTTAAAGGCAGAAAGGCACTTCTGACAGCAGGCTTAGTATCAGAGGGATGAATATTTATCCAGGGGCTTAGAAAGCCTGCTTGTCAGACACAGTGAATTACTGCTCCAACTCTGTACATAATCTAGATAACCATCAGAACATGGTCCTACAAGTGACAGGAAACCATGAGAGCAGCTCAACAACACTGCAAATATCCAACAAGAGCTTCTCTCTGATCCCTAATTTGCACCACAATCAAAAGACAACATTTTCTGCTATGCCTTCTGTAAAGCTCAAGACAATGATGTATGGAGTTGGTTTCATGCTTTTAGGCCGGAGTCACAATACCGTAGAATACAGACAAGTACTATGGGAGAAAACATCGCATAGCACCCAGCCTATTGTTAATCTATGGGGCAGCTCACATCAGCGTTTATTTTCTCAGCCGTATTCGGCGTGCGTGAAAAACAGCAGCATACTGCGATTGTCACCGAGACATGTGGATGCGAGAAAAAAAAAAAAAAGTGCACAACACTCAGACCATAGGAGTGCTGTCCAATTTTTACACACCGGTGTCCTTTGAAAAGCCAGCACTTCATCTGCTGAGTACAGTAAAATCACAGCAGGAGCCGACATGATAGGAGAGATGGATTACATACAGTAAATACACATAGAATAGGTAGATATACAATGTCTGTGACAAATACAATTAGTACATTGTGTGTGTAAAATTACTGTACATGTATTTAATAAAAGATAATTTTTCTAAAAAAAAAAAATGGCGTGGGGGAGGGTCAGAGAACCAGAAGAAGACAACCCTTCCCCCACGTGCCTCCCTGAGGCACACAGAAGCACACAAGATATCATTTTATGAAAACTTCGGAAGGGAAGTATTCATCAGCCACTGAGCGGACGCCTTTACATCATATTAATGGGGTACCATGGTGGCTCAGTGGATAGCACTGCAGCCTTGCAGCGCTGGGGACTTGGGATCAAATCTCACCAAGGACAACGTCTGCAAGGAGTTTGTATGTTCTCCCCGTGTTAGCTTGGGTTTCCTCCCACATTCCAAAGACTATATAATTGGGTAAATGGGCACTATATAAATGAGTAAAATAAGTAAAATGAAAATTGTCTCTTCAGAAAGAAAGAGGACTTTTTCTCTACAGCGCCACCTATTGGTAGTAGCGATCCTACAAGTCACAATCAACCCTTTAACGAGTCTTGTAATATGACTTAGGATAAAAGCCAGATCAGAATCTCAATTTGCAGACACGGTGTTTCGAGCTATTGGCTCTCGTCAGTGCAAAGTATGAGATCTGATTTGGCTAGGTGAGAGGCTCTGGACTGAGGGCTAAGGGGTAAGGTTTCACCTTGTGGAGATTGACATGCTAGCTCTGGCTTGTCAAGGTAAGGAGCCGTGCAATGCTACTCTGGGAAAATAATATGCAAATTGACTCTTCAGAAAGAAAGAGGACTTGTACTCTACAGCGCCACCTATTGGTAGTAGCGATCCTACAAGTCACAAAATAAGTAAAATAAGTCAGCATCACAGCGCCATTCATGGCCATTATGGCCATGAATTTAGTGTATATGCCTCAATCCTGCTGACAGGTTCTATTTAGCCCCTTAACGACCGCCGATACGACCCTTCCCCCACGTGCCACCCTGAGGCAGACAGAAGCACACAAGACGTAATTTTATGAAAACTTCGGAAGGGGAGTATTCATCAGCCACTGAGCGGATGCCTTTACATTATATTAATGGGGTACCATGGTGGCTCAGTGGTTAGCACTGCAGGCTTGCAGCGCTGGGGACTTGGGATCAAATCTCACCAAGGACAAAATCGGCAAGGAGTTTGTATGTTCTCTCCGTGTTTGCTTGGGTTTCCTCCGGGTCCTCTGGTTTCCTCCCACATTTCAAAGACTATATAAATGAGTAAATGGGCAAAATAAGTAAAATAAGTCAGCATCACAGCACCATTATGGCCATGCCTTTAGTGTATAGGGCTCAATCCTGCTGACAGGTTCCATTTAACCCCTTAACGACCGCCGATACGCCTTCTAATGCCGGCAGTTAAGGATACTTAATCCTCAGCGCCGCTTTTTTAATGGTACTGAGAAATTAGGGTATATCGCCCCTCAGCGCTGGAAAATCTCCGGGGGCTCGGCTACCAGGGGTAGAAGAGACCCTGGAAAACATGATCAGAGCAGTTTTTTATGGACAGAAAAAACCTCGAAAACACAATAATCGGGGTTCAAAAATCAATTGTCAAACCAGAAAGCACCAAAAACAAAACCCCCTGGGGGAGTCATTAAAACAACCCATAAATAAATGTCTGAATATACCAGGCGTAATTAGGGATGCCGACGTTGAGCGGGGGCGCCATATCACCTACAACTAGGGTGCCAACCTCCACGGTCAGGAAGGGTCACTATAGGGCCTAATAGGGCATTCTAGCTTTTTTGCCCATGTACATATATGGTAAAACATTTTCTCTATATAAATAACTGACCTTTGACCCCCTGGTATATTCAGACATTTATTTATGGGTTGTTTTAATGACTCTAAAATCATTTAATGATTTTAATGGGGTTTTTGTTTTTGGTGCTTTCTGGTTTGACAGCCGTTTTTTATGGACCCCTGTCACATGATCGCCATTATTCACTGAATGGGGATCACAGAAAAAAAAAAGTCTGATTTAAAATTTATTTCTCTATCCTCTGATAGGATCTAGCACATCAGAGAAGAGAAATGGGGTCCCCGGAACCTCCCCTGGTACCTCCGCCATCCCCAGGCCTTCCAGATCTATACCCTGGCCCTCCATGTCATCTTCCTGAAAGAAAATGGCGAGCAAATGTAATGCGCCTGCTGACATCTGCTGGCCGGTACCCGGTAATAATAGGGAATTTTTCCTGTTAGTTTCTTTTGATCACTGTAATAGACCCTATCACAGTGATTAAAATGAATAAAAAATAATAGTAAAATCAAGTCTCCCTTTGTCAACCTCATAGTTAACAAAATATATTATATATATACACACACACACACACACACATATATGAAAAAAGTGCTTGCTACTCGACTTTGCATCAGGTGCTCGGGTATGCACAGAATATTGCAAATCCGTGCATGTTTGTTTTGGGGTGTCTAACAGTCACGAAATATGCAGGGCAGGGACTCGAGCATGTAACGCAAGAACTGGAATAGCAAGCACTTGCGCTCAACACTTATGACATATTAAATACGACAACCTAATTTTATCAAATTCTGTGTCATACCTGTGGATTTAAAAAATACACACTATATCCCTGGATAAAATCCTTGAGGGGTGTAGTTTCAAAAAATGTGGTCACTTGTGGGAGGTTTCCCCTGTTTAGCCAGGGGCTCTCCAAATGCGTCATGGCGTCCACTCTTGATTTCAGCCCTTCCCATCAGAGCCCTGCCATACACCCTAACAGTTGATTTCCCTACATAAGGTGTATCTGCGTACTAGGGAGAAATTACACAACAAATTTTGTGGTCCATTTTCTCTTGTTACCCTTGTAAAAATAACAAAGTTGGAGTCTAAAGTAAATTTGTTGTGAAAAAAGTTAAATCTTAATTTTTTCTTTCCACATTGCTTCAGTGCCTGTGAAGCAACTGAAGCGTTAATAACTTCTTGAATGTGGTTTTGAGAACCTTGAAGGGTGCAGATTTTATAATGATGTCACTTCTGGGTACTTTCTGTCATATAGGCCCCTCAAAGTCACTTCAAATGTGATGTAGTCCCTAAAAAAAGTATTTTGTAAATTTTATTGGAATACCGTTAATATCTTCTGCCTTGATAAATCTGGGCCTAAAAACACTGTGCCAAAACAGAACCAAAAAAGCAATAAATGAGTAAAATGAAAAAAAAAAAAAGCAAATACCAAAACAGATTGCTAGGGGGTATTCAGTGCAAAAAACCAACAACACATACAAACATGAACTAAGGGTCTTTTTACAGTGCCTTGCAAAAGTATTCGGCCCCCTGGAACTTTTCAACCTTTTCCCACATATCATGCTTCAAACATAAAGATACCAAATGTAAATTTTTGGTGAAGAATCAACAAGTGGAACACAATTGTGAAGTTGAAAGAAATTTATTGGTTATTTTACATTTTTGTGGAAATTCAAAAACTGAAAAGTGGGGCGTGCAATATTATTCGGCCCCTTTAACTTAATACTTTGTGGCGCCACCTTTTGCTGCAATTACAGCTGCAAGTCGCTTAGGGTATGTCTCTATCAGTTTTGTACATCAAGAGACTGAAATTCTTGCCCATTCTTCCTTGGCAAACAGCTCGAGCTCAGTGAGGTTTGATGGAGATCGTTTGTGAACAGCAGTTTTCACCTCTTTCCACAGATTCTCGATTGGATTCAGGTCTGGACTTTGACTTGGCCATTCTAACACCTCGATATGTTTATTTGCGAACCATTTCATTGTCGACTTTGCTTTATGTTTGGGATCATTGTCTTGTTGGAAGATAAATCTCCGTCCCAGTCTCAGGTCTTTTGCAGACTCCTGCAAACAGGTTTTCTTCAAGAAAGGTCCTATATTTGGCTCCATCCATCTTCCCATCAATTTTAACCATCTTCTCTGTCCCTGCTGAAGAAAAGCAGGCCCAAACCATGATGCTGCCACCACGTTTAACAGTGGGGATGGTGTGTTCAGGGTGATGAGCTGTGTTGCCTTTACGCCAAACATATCGTTTGGCATTGTTGCCAAAAAGTTCGATTTTGGTTTCATCTGACCAGAGCACCTTCTTCCACATGTTTGGTGAGTCTCCCAGGTGGCTTGTGGCAAACTTTAAACAACACTTTTATGGATATCTTTGAGAAATGGCTTTCTTCTTGCCACTCTTCCATAAAGGACAGGTTTGTGCAATGTACGACTGATTGTTGCCCTATGGACAGACTGTCCTAACTCAGCTGTAGATCTCTGCAGTTCATCCAGAGTGATCATGGGCCTCTTGGCTGCATCTCTGATCAGTCTTCTCCTTGTTTGAGATGAAAGTTTAGAGGGACAGCCGGGTCTTGGTAGATTTGCAGTGGTAGGATACTCCCTTCCACTTCAGTATGCACAGTGCTCCTTGGGATGTTTAAAGTTTTGGAAATCATTTTGTATCCAAATCTGGCTTTAAACTTCTCCACAACAGTATCACGGTTCTGCCTGTTGTGTTCCTTGGTCTTCATGATGCTCTTTTGTGCATCACACAGAACCCTGAGACTATCACAGGGCAGGTGCATTTATATGGAGACTTGATTACACACAGGTGGATTATATTTATCATCATTAGTCATTTAGGACAGGTGGATTATATTTATCATCATTAGTCATTTAGGACAACATTGGATCATTCAGAGATCCACAATGAACTTCTGGAGTGAGTTTGCTGCACTGAAAGCGAAGGGGCCGAGTAATATTGCACGCACCACTTTTCAATTTTTGAATTTCCACAAAAATTTAAAATATCCAATAAATTTCATTCAACTTCACAATTGTGTCCCACTTGCTGTTGATTCTTCACCAAAAATTCACATTTGGTATCTTTATGTTTGAAGCATGATATGTGGGAAAAGGTTGAAAAGTTCCAGGGACCGAATACTTTCGCAAGGCACTGTATATGTAGCAGAATAGAAACATGGTAAAACAACATATTATCTTTTCTAAAGTAAACATTTTATCAAATGTTTCTAGACATTTTAATTCCCTCAGATTGCTCATTAAATAAATTCTATAACTTGGCTTTATGGCAGAATGCACCTGATCTCCTAAACAATACATTCACAGAGTTTGTTTCGAATATTATACCTCACTCACTGCTCTGAGAAATAACCAAACTGTGTGATGACACCTTCTGCAGATAGGCTTAGATGAGAATAAATTAAGTGGTGACAGCTAAAGATGAAAATGTGACAACGCCACTCTCAAGAGACACGTACCACTTACATAACAGTTCATATTAGGCATAGAACAGTACAAGCGCTGACTGCTCAGACTTTTATCTTGCCTATAGCAGCTGATTGATTTAGTACATCCCTAGAAAGTCAGAACCAATCAAGCACATTGCAATATTTTTCTTCAACTGTAAGGCTATGTGCCCATGTTGCGTTTAAGCGTTTCAGCCTCGTTTTTGCCGCAGCGAAAACGCTTAAACGCATTCCCATGCAATCCTATGGGATTCCACAGTTGCTGTGCCAATGCTGCGGATTTTTTCCGCTGCGGAATTGCATAGCGGTAAAATCTGCAGCATGTCCATTAATTCTGCAGAATCGCAGCGATTCAGCCGCCATAGGATTGCATTGAAATGCTCACTTTACGCATGTGGCTATGCCCACCATGCGTAAAGTGAACGCTTCATGTGCGGATGGTACCCAGGGTCTGGAGGAGGGGAGACTCTCCTCCATGCCCTGGGTACCATATTCCTGTAAAAAATAGAATTAAAATAAAAAAATCGGGATGTACTTACCCACTATAGGCCCCCGGAGTTCTCCCGGCCCTCATTGGCGCTGGCGGCAACTTCCGTTCCCAGGGATGCATTGCGCGAATGACCTCTGATGACGTAGCGGTACGTCATCAGAGGTCATTCGCGCAATGCATCCCTGGGAACGGAAGTTGCCGCCAGCGCCAATGAGGACCGGGAGGACTCCGGGGGCCGACAGAGGGTAAGTACATCCTGATTTTTTTTTTTTTTTAATTATTTTTAACATTCTATCTTTTACTATTGATGCTGCATAGGCAGCATCAATAGTGAAAAGTTGGTCACACTTGGCAAGCATTATGCTTGACAAGTGTGACCAACCTGTCATACAGTTTTCCAAGCGATACGCTTCAAATCGCTTGCAAAGCACAAGCACTCTGCAAGCTAAAAACGCTTGCAAAATGCTTGTGTTTTGCGGGAAAACGCATGAGAATTCCGCATGCATTTTACCGGCGGCAGGGAGTTGCGGAAATACTGCGGACAATTCCGCAGCATTTCTGCAACGTGGGCACATAGCCTGAGGGCGTATTTACATGTTGCACTTTTTCCATGGAGAAAAAATGTGTTTTAAAGGGAACCGTTAACGCTAAATATGCTATTAACCTGCAGATATGGGGTGAATCCGCAGGTTAATAGTTCTAAACCCGTGCAACCGCCGATTGAAAGGCAGGATGTCGGGGAAAATTAACTTTATTGTTCTCGGCAACCTCAGGCTTTCTGTCATAAGGGTGGGCCAAAGCAGTCTCAGTCACTGCTCAGCACACATTGAACGGCAGCGGTAACCACGCCCAGCAATGACTGACAGACGGCTCATCAGTGCCGGGCCGTGGTTATAGCCACTGTTCAGTGACTGAAACCGTGCCAGCTGCACCTCCATGACTGAAAACCCGAGGCTGCCGAGAGGAAGTGTTAATTTCTTACTGGCAGCCGGGCTCCCAGTGCAGCGGCCTCATGGCTTCAGAACGCTATTAAAATGCAGATTAACCCAATATCTGCAAGAAAATAGCACTTTTGGATACGATAGGTTCCCTTTAAAGTACCAGCAAAGTGAGAGACATTTCTGAAATTTCATCCACATGCTGCTTTTTTTTCCTTTTCAGATTTGAACCTTCAGGCCACATGCAGATGTTCAGTATTTGTTCAGTTTTTTTTACCTCAGTATTTATAAGCCAAAATCAAGAGAGGAGCAATCAGAGAAAAAGTATAATAGAAACACGTCACCACTTTACCTGACAAAACTGTGGCTTTTGCAGCAGAAAGATCTGTTGCAAATAGTAAAACGTGTGCACATACACTAGTAATGGATATCTGAAATTCAAATATTCCAGTGAATGTAAATGAGAAGCACATGCATGAAATACATTACAAAAGATCACATCAAGACAGTGATTTTTTTATTTAAAAAAAATACATATAAATATTTCTGCAACTATATATTTTTTATATTGTATTAGCTTTCTTTTTTTTATCACTCAAAAATATTTATGGTGGATAGAAGTTTAAAGGGAATCTGTCACCCCTTTTTTCGAATATGAGCTGCCAGCACCGACATCAAGGGCTTATCTACAGCATTCTGTAATACTCAAACAAAAAGCACAGAATGACAAATGTGCAAAAATACCTTGCAATAAGACATATAACAGTAGTCAGCAAGTGCTGATAAAAGGTAATAACAAACACAGGGTATTTAGTCTATACGTTTTTTTGCAAAAAAATGTATACCAAGCTGCCTCACCAACGTCAAGGTAACCCGTATTGAAGCAGTCCCTATCTAATGTATTTAATACCTGAACATATGAACTGTGTCTAAATGAGCAGGATTAAGACAGGCACTTTCTGGTATGGGCACGTGATGCAAGACAGCTCCTTATGTGCATGTCACACAAGAGAGGGGTGGGGTCTCTCAAATCATGCATAAGCATGAAAAAAACTGGATTAAAAACACACATGTGACATGCACAATGTGAACAAGTCTGTTGGACCATGTTCACTCCACCCTGACTGAAACACAAACAAAAAGCACAGAATGACAAATGTGCAAAAATACCTTGCAATAAGACATATAACAGTAGTCAGCAAGTGCTGATAAAAGGTAATAACAAACACAGGGTATTTAGTCTATACGTTTTTTTGCAAAAAAATGTATACCAAGCTGCCTCACCAACGTCAAGGTAACCCGTATTGAAGCAGTCCCTATCTAATGTATTTAATACCTGAACATATGAACTGTGTCTAAATGAGCAGGATTAAGACAGGCACTTTCTGGTATGGGCACGTGATGCAAGACAGCTCCTTATGTGCATGTCACACAAGAGAGGGGTGGGGTCTCTCAAATCATGCATAAGCATGAAAAAAACTGGATTAAAAACACACATGTGACATGCACAATGTGAACAAGTCTGTTGGACCATGTTCACTACACCCTGACTGAAACACAAACAAAAAGCACAGAATGACAAATGTGCAAAAATACCTTGCAATAAGACATATAACAGTAGTCAGCAAGTGCTGATAAAAGGTAATAACAAACACAGGGTATTTAGTCTATACGTTTTTTTGCAAAAAAATGTATACCAAGCTGCCTCACCAACGTCAAGGTAACCCGTATTGAAGCAGTCCCTATCTAATGTATTTAATACCTGAACATATGAACTGTGTCTAAATGAGCAGGATTAAGACAGGCACTTTCTGGTATGGGCACGTGATGCAAGAGAGCTCCTTATGTGCATGTCACACAAGAGAGGGGTGGGGTCTCTCAAATCATGCATAAGCATGAAAAAAACTGGATTAAAAACACACATGTGACATGCACAATGTGAACAAGTCTGTTGGACCATGTTCACATTCACGTGCCCATACCAGAAAGTGCCTGTCTTAATCCTGCTCATTTAGACACAGTTCATATGTTCAGGTATTAAATACATTAGATAGGGACTGCTTCAATACGGGTTACCTTGACGTTGGTGAGGCAGCTTGGTATACATTTTTTTGCAAAAAAACGTATAGACTAAATACCCTGTGTTTGTTATTACCTTTTATCAGCACTTGCTGACTACTGTTATATGTCTTATTGCAAGGTATTTTTGCACATTTGTCATTCTGTGCTTTTTGTTTGTGTTTCAGTCAGGGTGTAGTGAACATGGTCCAACAGACTTGTTCACATTGTGCATGTCACATGTGTGTTTTTAATCCAGTTTTTTTCATGCTTATGCATGATTTGAGAGACCCCACCCCTCTCTTGTGTGACATGCACATAAGGAGCTGTCTTGCATCACGTGCCCATACCAGAAAGTGCCTGTCTTAATCCTGCTCATTTAGACACAGTTCATATGTTCAGGTATTAAATACATTAGATAGGGACTGCTTCAATACGGGTTACCTTGACGTTGGTGAGGCAGCTTGGTATACATTTTTTTGCAAAAAAACGTATAGACTAAATACCCTGTGTTTGTTATTACCTTTTATCAGCACTTGCTGACCACTGTTATATGTCTTATTGCAAGGTATTTTTGCACATTTGTCATTCTGTGCTTTTTGTTTGTGTTTCAGTCAGGGTGGAGTGAACATGGTCCAACAGACTTGTTCACATTGTGCATGTCACATGTGTGTTTTTAATCCAGTTTTTTTCATGCTTATGCATGATTTGAGAGACCCCACCCCTCTCTTGTGTGACATGCACATAAGGAGCTGTCTTGCATCACGTGCCCATACCAGAAAGTGCCTGTCTTAATCCTGCTCATTTAGACACAGTTCATATGTTCAGGTATTAAATACATTAGATAGGGACTGCTTCAATACGGGTTACCTTGACGTTGGTGAGGCAGCTTGGTATACATTTTTTTGCAAAAAAACGTATAGACTAAATACCCTGTGTTTGTTATTACCTTTTATCAGCACTTGCTGACTACTGTTATATGTCTTATTGCAAGGTATTTTTGCACATTTGTCATTCTGTGCTTTTTGTTTGTGTTTCAGTCAGGGTGGAGTGAACATGGTCCAACAGACTTGTTCACATTGTGCATGTCACATGTGTGTTTTTAATCCAGTTTTTTTCATGCTTATGCATGATTTGAGAGACCCCACCCCTCTCTTGTGTGACATGCACATAAGGAGCTGTCTTGCATCACGTGCCCATACCAGAAAGTGCCTGTCTTAATCCTGCTCATTTAGACACAGTTCATATGTTCAGGTATTAAATACATTAGATAGGGACTGCTTCAATACGGGTTACCTTGACGTTGGTGAGGCAGCTTGGTATACATTTTTTTGCAAAAAAACGTATAGACTAAATACCCTGTGTTTGTTATTACCTTTTATCAGCACTTGCTGACTACTGTTATATGTCTTATTGCAAGGTATTTTTGCACATTTGTCATTCTGTGCTTTTTGTTTGTGTTTCAGTCAGGGTGTAGTGAACATGGTCCAACAGACTTGTTCACATTGTGCATGTCACATGTGTGTTTTTAATCCAGTTTTTTTCATGCTTATGCATGATTTGAGAGACCCCACCCCTCTCTTGTGTGACATGCACATAAGGAGCTGTCTTGCATCACGTGCCCATACCAGAAAGTGCCTGTCTTAATCCTGCTCATTTAGACACAGTTCATATGTTCAGGTATTAAATACATTAGATAGGGACTGCTTCAATACGGGTTACCTTGACGTTGGTGAGGCAGCTTGGTATACATTTTTTTGCAAAAAAACGTATAGACTAAATACCCTGTGTTTGTTATTACCTTTTATCAGCACTTGCTGACTACTGTTATATGTCTTATTGCAAGGTATTTTTGCACATTTGTCTTTCTGTGCTTTTTGTTTGTGTTTCAGTCAGGGTGTAGTGAACATGGTCCAACAGACTTGTTCACATTGTGCATGTCACATGTGTGTTTTTAATCCAGTTTTTTTCATGCTTATGCATGATTTGAGAGACCCCACCCCTCTCTTGTGTGACATGCACATAAGGAGCTGTCTTGCATCACGTGCCCATACCAGAAAGTGCCTGTCTTAATCCTGCTCATTTAGACACAGTTCATATGTTCAGGTATTAAATACATTAGATAGGGACTGCTTCAATACGGGTTACCTTGACGTTGGTGAGGCAGCTTGGTATACATTTTTTTGCAAAAAAACGTATAGACTAAATACCCTGTGTTTGTTATTACCTTTTATCAGCACTTGCTGACTACTGTTATATGTCTTATTGCAAGGTATTTTTGCACATTTGTCATTCTGTGCTTTTTGTTTGTGTTTCAGTCAGGGTGTAGTGAACATGGTCCAACAGACTTGTTCACATTGTGCATGTCACATGTGTGTTTTTAATCCAGTTTTTTTCATGCTTATGCATGATTTGAGAGACCCCACCCCTCTCTTGTGTGACATGCACATAAGGAGCTGTCTTGCATCACGTGCCCATACCAGAAAGTGCCTGTCTTAATCCTGCTCATTTAGACACAGTTCATATGTTCAGGTATTAAATACATTAGATAGGGACTGCTTCAATACGGGTTACCTTGACGTTGGTGAGGCAGCTTGGTATACATTTTTTTGCAAAAAAACGTATAGACTAAATACCCTGTGTTTGTTATTACCTTTTATCAGCACTTGCTGACTACTGTTATATGTCTTATTGCAAGGTATTTTTGCACATTTGTCATTCTGTGCTTTTTGTTTGTGTTTCAGTCAGGGTGCAGTGAACATGGTCCAACAGACTTGTTCACATTGTGCATGTCACATGTGTGTTTTTAATCCAGTTTTTTTCATGCTTATGCATGATTTGAGAGACCCCACCCCTCTCTTGTGTGACATGCACATAAGGAGCTGCCTTGCATCACGTGCCCATACCAGAAAGTGCCTGTCTTAATCCTGCTCATTTAGACACAGTTCATATGTTCAGGTATTAAATACATTAGATAGGGACTGCTTCAATACGGGTTACCTTGACGTTGGTGAGGCAGCTTGGTATACATTTTTTTGCAAAAAAACGTATAGACTAAATACCCTGTGTTTGTTATTACCTTTTATCAGCACTTGCTGACTACTGTTATATGTCTTATTGCAAGGTATTTTTGCACATTTGTCATTCTGTGCTTTTTGTTTGTGTTTCAGTCAGGGTGGAGTGAACATGGTCCAACAGACTTGTTCACATTGTGCATGTCACATGTGTGTTTTTAGCATTCTGTAATACTGTAGATAAGCCACAGATGTAAAATCAAAGATAAGAAAAAAAAAAAGTTAGATTATACTCACCTCGGCGTCCGATCCAATGGGTGTCGCCGTCCAGTCCGGCGCCTCCCATCTTCATACGATACAGTCCTCCTTCTTTCCTTCCTGTCGTGGCTCCTGCGCAGGCGCACTGCTCTGCTCTGTTGAGGGCAGAGCAGAATCCTGCAGTGCGCAGGCGCCGGGAGAGGTCCAGCACCTGTGCACTGCAGTATTCTGCTCTTGCCCTCAACAGGGCAGAGCAGTGCGCCTGTGCTGGAGCCACGACAGGAAGGAAAGAAGAAGACGGCATTGAATGAAGATGGGAGGCGCCAGACCGCAACACCAATCGGACCCAGACCGGACCGCCCCCCGGTGAGTATAATCTAACTCCTTTTTCTTTTCTTTCAGGTTACATCAGGGGCTTATCTACAGCATTATAGAATGCTGTAGATAAACCCCTGATGTCGGTGCCGGTAGTTCATATACGAAAAAAGGGGTGACAGATTCCCTATATTATACTATATTTTACATAAATGGGAAATGTGTGCAAGCACCCATTTCAACATCGGTTTAAAAAAAAAAAATCCATCTGTCCATTCTGATAAACTCTGTGCATAGCCTATTCTCATACATCTTTGTGTATCAGGATCTGCCATTCAAGTATTATTTGCCTATGGCCTTGTAAAGAGATGGCACAGTAAAACATCAATTTTTGCAGATGATACTAATGGAGTAAAGTAATTACCATAAAAGAGGACATTATAATGTTATACATGGATCTGGATAAGTCAGAAGCTGGAAAGCTTGATCAGAGAAATACATTTTAAAAGGAGTCTTTGTCAACCACGAAAAGCTAATTAAACCACTTACTCACATTTATAGAGGACTTACCACCCCCCACCCCAAAAAAAAACAAAACAAGGTCATACCTGTAGTTTAAATTGCAGTGGTTTATTTTCCAGAAAAAAAAAACAATTTGTTTTCCATGCAAATAAGGGGGCTTCGGTGCACACGGGTGTGGCCTGGAGATCAGTGCATAGTTACATCCTCACAATTAGCATACAGAGCACTTTGTCCTATCTTGATTGACAGCACTCAAGTGAACAATGCCTGAACTCATTAAGCGGCCCTGCAACGCCACAGTTACACTGCAAGAGCCCAGCCACAAGTAACTCACAAAGTGTCAGTGTGTACTCTCATCTCTGGCTCCTTGTCTGTGGCCACCACTCCATAGTGTAGTGCATGCAGGAACAAGCAATGAGAACGTGCACTAAGGCCACATGCACACATCCTGTATTTGTTGAGTTTTTTACCCCAGTATTTGTAAGCAAAAACCAGGAGAGGGTGATAAATACAGAAGTGATGCAAATGTTTCTGTTATGCTTTTCCTCTGACCATTCCACTCCTGGTTTTGGCTTACAAATACTGGGGTAAAAACCACACCAAATACTCAATGTGTGCACATGGCCTTACACTGAGAACGTCCTGGCTCCTGCAGTGTCACTGTAGAAGCGAAAGCGGAGTTCAGACAGTGTTCATTTGAGCTCTGTCAATCTGCTCAGCATACAAATTGAGGGGGCAAAGATCTGTACTGGACCATGGGCCACACCTAGGGTGCACCAAAGCTCCTTCATTCGCAAACAAAATAATTTTTTTTCTTCTGGTAAATAAATCACTGAAATCTTTACAGCCATATAAGGCTGTGTTCGCACGTTGTGGTTTTTTGGCGTTTTTGCGGCGGTTTTTAACGTGCAATTTTGCCGCGAAAACGTAAAAAACAGCATCCCATACAATCCTATGGGATTCCGCAATGCTGTGCTAATGCTGCGGATTTTCCCGTGGCGGAATCGCATCGCGGAAAAATACGCAGCATGCTCATTATTTTGCGGAATCGCAGCGATTCCGCCCACATAGGAATGCATTGTTCTGCTTACTTTCCGCATGTGGCTGTGCCCACCGTGCGAAAAGTAAGCAGAACATTTGCGGATGGTACCCACGGTCCGGAGGAGAGGAGACTGTCCTCCGGGCTCTGGGTAGCATATCCCTGTAAAAAATAGAATTAAAATAAAAAAAAAATCAGGTTATATTCACCTTCCGACGTCCCTCGCAGCGTCCCCAGGCCTCCGCGATGCTCCAGCAGGTCCCGTTCCCAGTGATGCATTGCGATAATGACCTTTGTTGACGTCGCGGTCTCACGAGACTGCGACGTCATCAAAGGTCATTGCCGCAATGCATCACTGGGAACGGGACCTGCCGGAGCATGGCGGAGGCCTGGGGACGCTGCGAGGGACGTCAGAAGGTGAATATAACCCGATTTTTTATTTTTTTTTATTATTTTTAACATTAGATCTTTTTACTACTGATGCTGCATAGGCAGCCTCAATAGTAAAAAGTTGGTCACACTCGTCAAACATAGTGTTTGACTAGTGTGACCAACCTGGCAATCAGTTATCCAAGCGATGCTACAGATTGCTTGGAAAACGCTAGCATTCTGCAAGCTAATTATGCTTGCAAATAGCTAGTTTTTCCGCTGGAAAATCGCGGGAATTTAAAATGCTATTTCCCCGCGGAATAGAATTCCGGAATTCCCGCGGTAACTTCCCCGGGAATTCCGCTACGTGTGAACTTAGCCTAATATTTATAGGGGGTGAGACTTCTACATACCTGTATAGGTAGTTTAATTAGTTTAATCAGTGTTTTGGGGATTAAAGACTTCCTTTAACACAAGTAAAAGTAGGACTTTGCACATGTGAAGGCAAAATACATGCCAACATTATTAGCAATTGGAAATACGCAAGCTGACTCTACCATGGAAAAGGACTCCACAGCATCAACCAATGTCAAGCAGTTTCTGCCAAGTAAATAAGATAATGGGTTTTATTAGAAAGGGCATATAGGCACATCATGAAAACATAGCTCTACTACTTTACAAATCACTAGTCAGACTGCAAGAATACTGTGTATAATTTAGGGCACCAGTGCACAAAGTAATAAATGGAATAAATTGATTACATTACAGAAAAAGATTACCAAAATAAGGGTCTCTTAGCTTGTACAACAAAAAAGGTAAGGAATGATCTTATAGCGATGTACGAATATATCAAAAGGTAAATAAAGAGGTCTGTCTCATAATCAATTTATACCCATAAAGCTATGTTAAAAAAACTGTATTGAACCAGAACTCAAACCAATGTATTCTGACTGAGTATATGTTGGCTCGCTACTTTGTTTTTAAACCACAGTGGGTGTTTTTTTTTCTTTAATCAAAAGAGGGTTGGACAGCTCCTTTATCATGCTTTCCCATCTTAAATATCCCTACATTATTACTTGCATGATTTGGAAAATGGGAACTCATAAGCACACTAAAGGACCTTATACACATTAGAATAATATTATTGGTATGATCGTCTACCAATCCTAATATATTAGGCACGAATCTGGAGTGTCTGATTTTTCACCGCCTTTTGGAACTATGGAAGGTAAAATTTAACTTTTTATCACTATAGATTAAAAAGAGGTTCATCAACCAACCTCCTATAAATCAAAGTGCTCATGTGCTCATAACATAGACACAAAAAGACAAAAAAGCAAAAGAAAAAATGGACACGACCTTCTCCTTAGGCCGGTTTCACAGGTCAGTGTCTCTGGTACGTGTGGTGACAATTTTCTCAAATGAATGGGTCTATGTACATGTCAGCATGTTTTAAAGGACAGTGTGTCTGTGTGCAAAACACACTGACATGTCCGTTTTAACACGGACACACGGCCCGCAACAAGTGCTGCACACGTGCAAATGGTGACGTCACTGAGTCTGTGTGCGCTGATTCCCATTCATTCCCTCAGTAGTTTACAGCCTGAGCGGTCGCTATTGCACCGCTCCGCCTGTAAACTGATTAACCCCCAGAGATGGATTTACACCATGGGACTTGACTGAGCGCCGGACAGGTATTGTATATTGTTGGCTTGTTTGTTTTTTTGTTTTTTTTTTACAGGTGATCAATGGCTTCAAGATGTTATTAGCAGTCTAATAAAGATGGGAAAAATGTGTGTTATATTATTTAAATAAAATACTTTATTCTTTGTGTGTTTAATTAACTCTTTACTTACTATATAATTAGTAATGGCTAGATGTCTTATTGACACCTCTCCATTACTAAGCCGGGCTTAATGTCACCTTAGAATAGCAAGGTGACATTAACCCCTTATTACCCCACTTGCCACCGCTACAGGGCAAGTGTCAAGAACCTGACAAAGCTCCAGAATTGGCGCATTTAATAGATGCGCCTTTTCTGGGTAGCTGCAGGCTGCTGTTTTTAGGCTGGGGGGGGCCATATTAATGGCCGCTTATCAGCCTGAGAATAGAAGCCCGCACCTGTATAGTTTTGCCGGGTTGGTTAAAAATATAAGGGGGACCCCACGTCAGTTTGTTTTCATTCATTCTTCCCCGCTCACGCTGTTGCTGGCAGAGTAGGGAGAATGACAGCCGAGTTCAGCATCACATGCAGGGGAACAGCGCTTACTGTAGCGCTACTTCCCCTGCGGCCATCCATGTGGTACTGATGCGGCACACATGTGCCATGTGTACATACGGACATCTCCGGTACCGGAAATATCTGGACGTGTGAAACCGCCCTTAGTGTGCAGATTCTGTTTTTATCACAAACAGATATATTTTTATGGGAAAACAGTAACAACTTATGACACAAAACGACAACTGCAGGTCTTATTACACAGGTCATCAAATTCATAGTCTGATATGTGCCGATTGTTATCATTGCACATTCACCTCAAACTGAGACGTCAACTTAAAGATGTCACACTCTCCTCATCAAAAGCCCACAGTGTACTCGTATATGGGAATTCTTGCACTTTCCAGCCATGTATCCCTTAAAGAAAACTTTCTGCAGCAAATTACAAAATACATTGGCAATGTTACCCAATATATTTGTTCAATCAGATCAACATTGCTCAATATTTGCAGCCATTTATAAAGTGTATAATCGATATTCAGTCAAAATTGCACTTATTTGGAACACTCTCACCCGGTACTTGGGGGGGGGGGGGGGTCAGTCATTCCCACATTCCTTCCTCTTTTATCATCCAGTGGGCGCCCTATTTGTGGCCTCCTTCCAACCTGTTTCGTCACATTTGACTCATCAGGGTAGCTGCATCCAGGCCCATGTGAAAAAATGCTGCCAAATGACACTCTCCATTCACTAAATGGATGATGAGACCTTAGTTCTTGTGAAAATGTAGAGCCTAGCAGTCTGATTTCCAGCAATCTTACATTTATCTGTTACTGGATGATAAATGTTGTTCATGGGAAACCCCCTGAAAATCCTCCTTTGGTAAAGGTCAAACGCTGTTTTTACATGTGGTTATACCTGCATAGTAAATTATTCTTATTATTCTCTTTATTATATTTTAGAGCTCCATTGATTCCTTAGTGCAATGCATGAGAAGTGGTTACATACAAAATACAAATATAAACGTACAAGCACTGTTTAAAAGATCAATAGGACTTCTTAATTTGAGTCCTTTCATTTATTTTTTATTTATTTTACTCATTTATAAAGCACCATTAATTTCACAGCGCTTTACAGACATTATTAAAGTGCTTATATCCTTTCCTAAGACAATATTTGTTGGAATAAAGGTCAAAGTTAATATATTAACAAGCTTACCCTGGGCTCTACTGCAAGTGCACTAATTGTTTAGCATTACTTTCTCAAATATTGATGTATAAGGTGGTGTTCCAGACCTATCCTATACATTTTAGTGAACTTTGTGTTAACACTATGATCTATTTTCTTTTTTTCTGCCATTTACAAAATCCATTAGTTTGTCTAGTTTCTTTAACTCCGATCTTTTGCTAAACAATTTAAAACAAAACCTTATAAAAACTACAGCTAAAGATACTGTCACACTTAGCGATGCACAAGCGATCCCGACAACGATATGACCGGGTCAGGATCGCTGGTGCATCGCTAAGTGGTCGCTAGTGAGCTGCCACACAGGCAGATCTCACCAGCGACATAGCAGCGGTCGGGGGTTGGTACATACCTGTCAGACGAGGCGATCCTGACGCCCTCCCGCCCATGTCCACACATCGCTAGTCGGCGCCACAGGAAGCCCAACAGGAAGCTGACGACGAGAAACTGTCCAGGAAGTTCTCGCGCAATCAGCGGGGGGAGCCGGTCGGAGGTAAGTATCAGACACAGCGATATCGCTAGCAATATCGCTATAATGTCACAAAATCAGTGACGTTATAGCGATATTGCTAGCGATATCGCTTAGTGTGACAGGCCCTTAAGTTCCCACTATAGTGTGGCATTCAGTCATTTATACAGCTATTTGGGAAGGCACAGATAACTGATCACCTCCAGTGACTTGCACAGATTTGACTATATCTTGGGTCCATTCACACGATATAACGCTGCCTGCATGCATAAATATTCTGATTTGCAACATGGTGTCTGTGGTACTGTACAGACATGCCACAATGCTATTTCTTATATATTCTGTAAAAGAATACTCTGGATGCTTTGGAAAAAATAATTACATTTTATTATTCCAAACATCTTTTCTTTCTAACTTGATTTACTGAAATATTTAAACTAAAACAATACAGAACACTAGCAGTATAAGCCATCATAACCATGCAGGTGAAAAGAAACTTTAATAAAAAATCTGTTGGACGCAGAAAGTAACTACTATAATCAATAACACTGCAGTTTCTGCAGAGGTGTACGGTCATTAGCAGTCAATATCAGAGCAGAACTGCAATAATAATCACACTTGTACAACAAAGAATACACAATAGAAGGTCAATCTCATTTTAAAAAAGAGAACACAGTGGTCATATACATGCTAACCTGTAGGATATGCTCTTAGCTGTAGATTTAATTCCAAAGCCAAAAATCATGTTTTCTGAAGAAAGACTTTAGTGTGAAGAAAAAAAAAGTCGTTATGCAAAAATCAAAACAAGGAGACATCACTCTAAGATAGTTAAAGGGAATCTGTCAACCCATTTTTGTCCTATAAGAAGCAGCCACAGCCATCAGGGGCTTATTTACAGCATTCTGTAATGCTATAGATAAGCCCCCTGATGTAACCAGAAAGATAAGAAAAACGAGTTAGATTATACTCACCGGGGGATCCGATCCTGTCCGATAGGTGTCGCGGTCCGGCGCCTCCCATCTTCTAGAGATTACGTTCTCCTTCTTACTTCTGCTGTGGCACCTGTTGAGGGCAGAGTAATGTACTGCAGTGCACAGGCGCCGGACCTCTCTGACCTTTCCCGGCGCCTGCGCACTGCAGTACTTTATTCTGCCCTCAACAGGACAGATAAAGTACGCCTGTGCAGGAGCCGAGGGAGAAGCAAGGAGGAGGACATCATCGTATGAAGATGGGTGGCTCCGGACCGTGACACCCACCGCACCAGCCCCCGCCCCCCCGGTGAGTATAATCTAACTTGTTTTTCTTATCTTTCAGGTTACATCGGGGGCTTATCTACAGCATTGCAGAATGCTGTAGACAAGTCCCTGATGGCAATGGCCGCAGCTCATAGGCCGAAAATGGGGTGACTGATTCCCTTTAACCATCTTCCTCAAAAAATCCATAATTCTAGAACAGTGCCGCTAATGATGTGGAAGAACTTGGGAAGGATAGACTGACAGACAGATCTATCTAAAAATGATCATAAACCGCAGAGTTCTTTCTTTGGCTGCCACAATTTCTAGTTTAGCAACATAACTGACATATTTTGTACATATTTCAATGTTATATTGGGTTTAGAGGACAAAACAGAAGGAAAAATAAGGAGATGATAATTTTAACATAGACTTCCACTACAAATAGTGAGGAACAGACATCTTAGCCTGTCTGGCGAGACAAAGGTTGAAAATCCCTGTTCTAGAGCATTTGTAATACCCAGGCTATCTAGATGGATCAATGTGAGGTAACACTGACACATAATAAAAAGCAAAATAACCTTAATACTTTTTATCAGGGATATACGAAAAGGAGAACATTAGAGCTGAAGATCCCATAATTATGAAACATAGTCAGCCTCAACCAGAAAAGATGATTGCCCTGATAAGGTGGTTAACTAGAACAGAAACTAACGATCAGAGCGGATTATTTCCACAAACAGTCAATTAGTTTTATAACCATGAGTTAAATAACCAGAATAAAAAGGAACAACAAACATCACAGCATCCTAAAAGAAGTAATGTATTTAAATTTTGTTTACTTCTTGTTAACTGCTTCGAGTCCGCCAACTGTACATAGATGTAGGCGCTGCACAAAGCCAGCACCAACATTTATGAGCAGTCGGTGGTCTTGCAGCATTCAGGACCCCCAGGGTCCTGCAAGTGCTGCGATTCCTGTGCAGAGCGGTAGCTCTGACAGTTGACATCATGGGGACCAGATTGGATCAGGTCCCAATGATGTTAACCCTTTGCTATCTTGTAGATGACGCGATTGCAGCAATTAGAAGATAGCAGAGGGAGACTTACTGCTATTGTCACTCTCCGACGCCCCCTGTGATGAGATCTGATCACATCACGGGGGACCCACCTTGTCCTGGCAGCCGGAGGTTACGGGATGACTTCCGGGGCGAGTGCCCTTCTTTTCAGAAGTGCACAAAACTGTGGCCGACGTCACTTTTATGCAATCCTAAAAAGATTGATGCCGCCGGATCACAGGTCGGTATGGAATCCACAGTGCCAATGTGTCGCCCCCAGGAGTATGGTCGCCACAGTGGCATTGCCTTCCTCCTAGGGAGTGTGATGTCATGCTTGGACGCAATAAAGTGGCTTGTTACTGTCACGTCTCTCATACAATACATGTGTATTGCATTGTATGAGACCAGTGATCAGAGAAATATAAATTGAAGTTCCATAAAGGGACTAAGTAAAAAAAAAAAAAAGTTAACTGTTTTAAAACTATAAAGAAAAAAAAAAATCACAAAATAAAAAAAAAAGAAAATATTAAACTAATAAACACATATTTATGTAAAAACAAAGAAGTACACATATTTGGTATCGGTGCGATCAGAACAAGCCAACCTATAAAACGGTCACACTAGTTAACTCCTTCAGTGCACACCGTAAAAAAAAAAAAGGAGCAAAAACCTTTACATCATGCCGCTGAACAAAAAGTAGAATAAAGCTCGATCAAAAAGTCAAATCTAAATAAAAATGTTGGCGATAAAAACGTCATCTTGTCCCGCAAAAAAAACAAGCTGCCATACAGTTCCAACTTTGGAAAAATAAAAAAAGTTATAGCACTCAGAATAAAGCAATGCAAAAAGATTTTTTCTATAAAATAGTTTTTATTGTGAAAAAGTGGCAAAACATAAACCCTGATATAAATATGGTATCGCTGTAATCGTAGTGGCCCGAAGAACAAAGATGCCTGATCAATTTTACCACACTTGGAACAGCAATAAAAAAAACCCCTTACAAACAATTTGATCATTCTGTCTCCCAAAAATCGGAATAAAAAGCGATAAAAAAAATCATGTGGCCGAAAATGCTACCAATAAAAACGTCAACTCGTGCTAAAAACTGTTTGCCGAAATATGGAAATATTATAGCTCTCAATATGTGGCGATTCAAACACTTGTTTTTGCAATAAAAAGTGTCTTTCAGTGTGTGACAGCTGATAAACATAAAACCCCGATGTAAATCTGGTATCGCTATAATCGCACCGACCCCAAGAATAAAGTTGCCTAATCATAATGATACTGCACGAGATACGGCGTTATAAATAAAATAAAAACAATTCTTCACCTGCCGTTGATTTTTTTTTCATTCTGCCTCCCAAAGATCGCAGTAAGGCTGTGTGCCCACGATGCGATTTTTAAGCGTTTTTGCCGCGATTTTCGGCGCGAAAACGTTTAAAAATCGTGTACAGAACGCCCCCCATGCATTCCTATGGCATTCCGCACATGCTGTGCTAATGCTGCGCTTTTTTCCGCAGCAGAAACGCATCGCGGAAAAAATTGTAGCATGATCATTCTTTTGTGCGGAATCGCAAAGAATTGCCGCGATTCCGCACCCATAGGAATGCATAAGAATCGCTTACTTCCCGCATGTGGCTATGCCCACCATGCGGGAAGTTAAGCGTCTCATGTGCGGTTGGTACCCACGGCGTGGAGGAGAGGAGACTGTCCTCCAGGCCCTGGGTACCATACCACTGTAAAAAAACTAAAAACTAAAAAAAAAATCGGGGTATATTTACCTTTCGACGTCCCGCGCTGCCATCCCGGGCCTCAGCGTTCCCAGTAATGCCTTGCGGCAAGGTCCTGTGATGACGTGGTCTCGCGAGATCGCTATAGTAACGCGAGACCAACGTCATCACAGGTCTCGCAAGGCATCGCTGGGAACGCTGAGGCCCGGGATGGCAGCGCGGGGCGACGAAAGGTAAATATACCCCGATTTTTTTATTTTTTAATCATTTTTAACATTTTATCTTTTACTATTGAGGCCGCATAGGCGGCCTCAATAGTAAAAAGCTGCTCACACTTGTCAAACACTATGTTTGACGAGTGTGACCAACCTGTCAATCACTTTCCAAGCGATGCTTCAAATCGCTTGGAAAGTGCTTGAGAAAATCGCGGCAAAATCGCGAACAGAATCGCGGTGAAATCGCGTGAAAAAAATGCGCGATTTCTGGAAAGGAGTCCGGTTTTCAGTGTGCGTTTTAACACACAACGTGGTCACATAGCCTAAGGCTCTGCTCTGCACACACTTATCCTGCGCTGAGCACTTACACCGGGGTTTTCGGTATAAAATTCTGAAATCTGTGTTTTCAGATGGATCACCAGGAGAAAAATTCCCTATAATGAGGCAGATGGAGGCACTGTGGAAGCTGTCTGATCTGTGATCTGGCAGTGTCCATCTTTTTAGTCAGTCACATTTGAAGTGAGTCTGGGGGGTCGTTAATATGACAGAAAATACCCAAAAGTGACACCATTCTAAAAACTGCACCCCTCAAGGTACACAAAACCACATTCAAGAAGGTTATTAACCCTTCAGGTGCTTCACGAGAACTAAAGTAATGTGGAAGGAAAAAAAAACATTTTAGTTTTTTCACAAAAAATTTACTTTGGAACCAAACTTTTTTATTTTATCAAGGTTATCAGGAGAAAATGGACCACAAGATTTGTTGTGCAATTTCTCCTCAGCATGCCAACCCCGTATATGGGGAAAGCCAATGTTTGGGCGCATGGCAGGGCTCAGAAGAGAGGGGGCACGTTTCACTTTTTGAATGCAAATTTGGATGTCCCGTTTGGAGACCCCCTGATGTACCTAAATAGTGGAAAACCCCAATTCTAACCCCAACCCTAACCATAACCCTAGCTATAACCCCAACCTTAACCCTAGCTATATAACCCCAACTATAAGCTCAACCATAACCCTAATGGAAAAAAGAGAAATAAATACATTCTTTTTTTTTAATTATTTTTACCTAAGGGGGTTATAAATGGGGGTTTGATATACTTTTCTTTTTTTTTGATCACTGTGATAGGGTCTATCACAGAGATCAAAATTACCCAATAGGAAAAATTTCCTATTGTTGCCGGGTGCCGGTCAGCAGATCTCGGCGGGCGCACTATGCATGCGCTTGCCATTCTCTCCCTGGAAGACGTTCGCCAGCCCGGGGGAACGGGGGGTTTGGTGGTGCAAGAGGGAGCAGGGACACCAGAGGTAACAGGGGGACCCCAATTCTCCCTCCGCTGATGTGCAATCACATCAGAGGAGAGAGAAATTAAATGGGAAATGACTTTTTTTGCGGTCGCTGTTATTCCGTGAATAACGGAGATCACAACGTTGGTTTCGGTAAAAGCCGACCCAAATCATGCTCTCTGGGGTCTCAGCTATCCCCGGTAGCCGAGACCCAGGAGAAATTCCGACACTGGGGGGGCGCTATCCACTTATTAGCATCGTTAAAAAACGTGATAAGGAATAAGTACCCTTAACTGCCGCCGTTAAAAGGCTTATTGGCGGTCGTTAAGGAGTTAATCTGGTGCACGAATTGGCCATTTCATAGATGCATTTCAAAATATTAATATATTTGTCTAACACTTCATCCCGTAAAGCTCTGTGTGTAAACCCTGGCAACACAGCTATTCAGATTTCTTGCTGTTAGAAGTAGAAGAGTTCTTCATTTTTTAAGCTGTTCACCTGTGTCCTTGAAGAGATATCTTGAAAAGCATAAGATAGTCTGTTTCCACATGAAGGTCCAATATACAAAAATTAACAGTGTAAAGGACTCAAATACACTTAAGTTGTTTAATATAAAAAAAACAAACAAATTGTCCCACAGAATATTTATGTAAGTTCCAGTGCTACAGTCATTTGTGATCTTATGTGCATTATCAAAACAAACGTGATCTTGTCAAGATAAGTGTTTCCGTAGAGCATATGCTGCAGACTGGTAGAATTACAAGAACGCTCCACAGATCACAGTACTGTCATACGAACTGACACTTATTACACTCTCCAAATGTCACAGCCAACGCACGGCAAATTGTTTCTAGATCAACCAAAGTCATATCATGCTAGCAATAAACTGATAAATCCTAACTCCTACCACTATGAAGATCTGATTACCAAAAATACAGCTGTACTCTGTGCTGCTGAAGAGTAACAATTTATCCTTTTATCCATTTAACTCTCAAAGTGCATTTAAGCTTTTCCCTACAAAGTAAAAGCACAAGGCTGCAAAGCATAAGACACAAAACATGCTAACTTCTTTAAGACAGAAGCCTCAGGTGGATAAACTATCTAAACCCCAGCTCATGTTTTATTAATTTTGCATGCAATTTCATAACATTAAAAGATACTGACAACTTGAGAGACATATCCGTGGCAAAAGAAGGCAAAATGGTGAAATTTTAATAAACTTAATTTAAAGACAATTTATAGCCCAAAATACACACACATTTAATAAAAACTGAGCAAATATCTGTATACTAAAGCTGGAGTCACACATAGCGACTCACCAGCGATCCCGACAACGATATCAACGTGTCGGGATCACTGGTGAGTCGCTATGTGATCGCTGGTGAGCTGTCAAACAGACAGCTTCACCAGCGATCAGCGCGGCGTCGCTGTGTTCGTTAGTTACCAACGCGCTGATGCAGGGAGCTGGTAACTAACGTACACATCGGGTATCTTAGACCTGGTTCACACATCACTTTTTTTTTGGTCAGTCAAAATCCCCTAAAATGGTGGATAACGGATCCGTTCCTGTACTGACCACAATGTTTGGCACCGGACCGTTATTTTAACGCATCCGTCAAAGGAAGAATTTTAAAGGAACCGCTGAGAGAGAGAATTTTTCAGCCGCCAGAACAGAGTTAAGGGTTAAATTTGCGGCTGAGTGAGAAGCGGATCCGGCCGCCCAAAAAAACGTTGCATGGTCCGTTCGGGCATGTCGGCGGACGTCAAAATTTTCGCGGATCCGCAAAAAAACGGATCCAACGGATGGCCATCCGTCGAGATCCGCCGGTAATGCAACTCAATGGGAAAAAAAACGGATCCGCCAAGAAAAATGGCGGATCTGTTTTTTTTTTTTTTTTTTGCAAAACTGCGGATTTTGACTGATGGACACAAACGGATGTGTGAAACAGGCCTAAGGGACGCATGTCGCTTGGATACCCGATGTGTATGTTAGTTACCAGCAGATCGCTGGTCTCCTGCCTGTCACACGCAGCGATGCGTGCTGGCCAGCGGGAGACCGGCGACAAAAGAAATGTCCAGCAGTTTCCTACAGCGATCAGCGATACCGGCAGGGGGGCCGGTCGCTGATCGCTCTCACACACAGCGATCTTGCTGGTGAGATCGCTGTTGTGTCACAAAACTTGTGACTCAGCAGCGATCTCACTAGCGAGATCGCTGTGTGTGACGGGGCCCTAAGGGTAACCTGCAGACTGTGAGCCCTCACGGGCAGGGTCCCCTCTCCTTATGTACTTGTGTGTCCCTTGTCTTACACATGTTTATTATACTTGTCTATATTTCCCCTTTTCACATATAAAAAGCCCAATGGAATAAATGGCGCTATATAAATGCATAATAATAATAATAATAATAATAATAATAATAATAAGTTCACACTAGGCATCTTTTCAGCATTTTTTTCTGCAATAATACCTGATCTATTGGCAGGAAAGAAGCTGCATGTTTTCCTTGTGTTTTTTTGCTGCGTTTTTTTAGGCAGGTTTTGGCATGCTAGATTTGTTTGTGCATGCTAATAAAGTTTAGTGTTGAAAAAAAGTCATACGCCATAGAATCAGGTTTTGGCACAAAAAAAGCAGCAAAACATTACACGTGCGTTTTTGGTGAGTTTTTTCACCACGATTTCAAGTCAATGGGTGAAAAACGCTGAAAAAAAACGCTGAAAGAAGTGACATGCTCTATGTCCAAAAAAACATGCAAAGCACAAAATAGTGATGACAAAATATCCAATGTGTGTGCATGAGACTTCTGAAATCTTACAGGCTTTGCTGCTACTGTAAAATGCAACTGAAAATTAGCATAAAAAAAACACAGCAAGGGTATGCGCACGCGTTGTGGATTAGGCAAGGGATGTACAGTACCATGTTATCCTATGGAAAACAAAAACCGCTGTGCACATGCTGCAGAAAAATCCGTGCGGAAACGCAGCGGTTTATTTTCCGCAGCATGTCAATTCTTTGTGCGGAATCCATAGCGCTTTTACACCTATTCCATTATAGGAATCCGCAGGTGTAAAAATGCAGGCGAAATCTGCAGAAAATTCGCAGGTAAAACGCAGGCATTTTGACCTGCGGATTCAGCAGATTCCGCACGGAAAAATCCACAATGTGTGCACATACCCCAAAACCAATTTTCATCTTCATGACCAGGCCAATTTTTTCAATTCTGACCAGTGTCACTTTATGAGGTAATAGCTCCGGAACGCTTCAGCTGATCCCACTGATTCTGTTTTTCGAGACATATTGTACTTCGTGACAGCGGTAACATTTATTTGATATGACAAGAATAATAATCTTAATTTTTATATAGCGTTAACATATTCCGCAGCGCTTTACAGTTTGCACACATTATCATCACTGTCCCCAATGGGGCTCACATTCTAAATTCCCAGTTTGTCTTTGGCGTGTGGGAGGAAAACGGAGTACCCGGAGGAAACCCACGCAAACACGGGGAGAACATACAAACTCCTTGCAGATATTGTCCTTGGTGGGATTTGAACCCAGGACCCCAGCGCTGCAAGGCTGCAGTGCTAACCACTGAGCCACCGTGGTGACTTCCATTTATTTGTGGAAAAAATTGGAAAATTTAGCAATTTTCAAAACTTTTTATTTTTATGCCCTTAAATCAGAATTATGTCACACAAAATAGTTAAATAACATTTCCGACATGTCTACTTTACATCAGCACAATTTTTGAAACACATTTTTTTTGGACGTTAGAAGGGTTAAATGCTGACCAGTGATTTATCATTTTTACAACAAAATCTACAAAACTTTTTTTTTTTTTTTTTTTAAGGGACATCACATTTGAAGTGATTTTGAGGGGTCTACATGACAGGAAATACCCCAAATAGACACCATTCAAAAAACTGCACCCCTCAAGATGCTCAAAACCACATACAAGAAGTTTATTAACCCTTCAGGAACTTCACAGGATTAATGTAATGTGGAAGCAAAAAAATAAACATTTAACTTTTTTTTTTAAAATGTTCCATTAGACCCAATTTTTTTTTTTTTCAATTTCACAATGATAACAGGAGAAAATGGACCATAGAATTTGTTGTGCTCAGGAAAAATTGCACATCGATATCCCACATGTGGGTGGAAAATCATTATTTGGGCTCACGGCAGGGAAGGAGCACCATTTGACTTTTTGAATGTAAACTTTGCTGGCAAAATTAGCGGACACCATGTTGTGTTTGGAGAGCCCCTGATGTGCCTAAACAGTGGAAACACCCCACAAGTGACACCATTTTGGAAACTAGACCCCTCAGGGAACTTATCAAGATTTTTATTGAGCACCTTGAACCCCCTGGTGCTTCACAGAAATTTATAACATTGAACTGTGAAAATAAAAAAAATTAAAAAAAAAATAAAAATAAAAATAAAAATCACATTTTTCTCACAAAAATGTTTTTAGCTCCAAATTTTACATTTTCACAAGGGTAACAAGGACAAAATAGCCCCCAAAATGTGGTGTACAATTTCACCTGAGTTCACCGATACAACATATGTGGTCAAAAACTACTGGTGCCAGAGCAGCAGAACCCCCCATAAGTGACCCCATTTACAAATTACACCCCTCAATGAATTCATCTAGGGGTGCAGTGATTATATTGACACCACAGGTGTCACAGAATTTTATACCACTGGGCAGTGAATAAAATATAATTTACATTTTTACCACCAAGATTGCGCGTTAGCCCCAGATTTTACATTTTCATAGTGGGAAATGAGTAAAAAATGGCACCAAAATTTGTCCCACAAATTCTGCTGAATGTAGAAATACCCAGTAATCGGCTGTACAGTACTTCTTAGACACATGGCGAGACTCGGGAGGGTCAGAGCGCTATTTGCCTCATGGAACGAAAATTTTCCTGAAATAGTTTGTGGACTCCACAATCGCTGCGGCGGCATACATATATGGCGGTTTGCAGGAACGCAGCTCCCGCGTCGCCGAATATATACGGCGCATGCCAGGAAGGGGTTAAAGTGGTTTTCCCATGAACAAAGTACATTTTAATTAATAGATCTTGACAAACATGGGCAATCCTAGCATGTTTTGTGGCTAACAGGTAAAAAATAAGTGGCTGAGGGGACTCAAACATGTCACTCGGTACATACCCGAATAGCCTAGGCAAACTTGAGTAACGAGCCCTTGCGCTTATCACTATTTATGAACGGTTGGCTGAGGAATGTTCTGCCACGCTGAATGAACTTGGGCACACAAATCATCAAGATCCACTGCTGATAGCTCTCTTTACATTTACCAACCAATGATGTCCCTAATATGCTCAATGGTAGACAAGTATAGAGATGCTGCAGGTCATGGTGGTGCTTTTAGACCATAAATCCACAACTTTACCTTTGTGGTTGCAATTTCAGTGTTGAGGAGTGTATATTTAGACAAATACATTACTTTATTTTGGGAACAAATCAGTGTAGATTAAGACATACATCGCACAATTAAGGCTAGTTTCACACTGGCAGAGCTGTGAAGGGATGCGGACTTCCTCCGTGAAGCTCCGCCCACTGCCACACCTCCTCCGTTCAGCTCCGCCTACGTCGGCATGCGGCCTGCGTACCCTATCTTTAGCATTGGGTACGCAGGCCATGCCGACGTCGGCGGATGCCTCCGCATGCGTCGTTTTGACGGTGCGGTGAAAGCAACAAAATGCAACACGTTGCAGCACAGATTCATCTCATCTAAAAGCCCAGATCCTTAGATCAGAAACAGAACAGACATTTATAGGACACTTTATAACTTTGCCAAATTCCTAGGAAAAAATTTACAAAACATACTGCATTGAACTACTGTACACAATTAATTATATATTTTAGGAGTAGGAGCCGGTCCATCTTATACCGACTCCACCAAAATGGACACCGACTGACTGCACAGCCCTGAAGTTATAGAATGTTTGGTAAATATCTATGTACATATATCAATATTTCCATGTGTTCCTGCAAATGGCATATGCATTGAATACTGAAATATACACTAATGCAGTATATCCATTAGATATTTTGTATATTTATGGATTCCAATGTGGATGGTTCACGTATATCATTATCATGTAAACCTTGTGCTGTTAAAGGACTGGAGAGGGAACAGCAGGCAATAGAAGAATCAACGTAGAAGCCAAGTGGCACTCAACCTTTACCAATAAAACAATGGTGATAAAGTATTATGTGCGTTTTACAATGCTCCTTTGAGAAGCCTTTTTTATCAAGCAATCTATAATAGACACTTTTATTGAAAAAGAAAGGAACAGGCTGGTTTAACACTCGTGCAGAGATTCTAGTATGGAAAAAAGAATGATCATTTAAAGCATATTCACCAGTATAATGTGAGAAAGGGCAGACGTGGAGAAAAATGAAGCAATGCATCATGTCTCAATCTACACTCACCTAAACAAATAAAAAAAAAAACTAAGCTGCACTGGATGTTTTAAAGCTTCCATACACATTAGACACAAGGATTGTTTCTCTCCCAACTCCGCCATGCACATGAATTCACAAAAGCTGCTACCAGACTTGTCTAATCTCCTGAATAACACAAGAGATGGGACTTAAAATTCAAGCTGCCAGACCCTTATCTCTGTCAACATTGTTTGTCAGGAGAGAGTTAAGATCCCGTTACACTTAGCAACGCTCCAGCGATCCTGACAACGATACGATACGACCTGGTAAGGATTGCTGGTACGTCGCTACATGGTCGCTAGTAAGCTGTCAAACAGGCAGATCTACTCAACGACGCAGCAATGATACGGCGATCCATACAACGACCTCGGCGGTCATTTGGACCTTGTCACACAGGAGCTATTCTGACGACTCACGCCTGCGTCCCTGAGTTCTGAGTTGCCAACGAGGTCGCTCGTTGGCGTCAAACACAGCGATGCATGCTGGCCAGTGGGACACCAACGATCAAAAAATGGCCTAGGACATTCGAGCACGATCAGCGATATCGCAGCGGGGGCCAGTCGCCGCTATGTGTCACACATAGCGAGATCGCTGTTGCGTCACAAAACCTGTGACGTTACAGCGATCTCGCAATGTGTGAAGTACCCCTAAGGCTATGTGCACACGTAGTTGGAAGTGTTGCGGATTTTTCCGCATGGATTTTGAAAAATCTGCAGGTCAAAATACCTGCGGATTAGCCCTGCGGTTTAGCCTTGCGGTTTCACACCTCACAATGGTGAAGGTGTGAAACCGCAGCGGAATCCGCACAAAGAATTGACATGCTGCGGATTGTAACCTGCAGCAAATCCGCACGGAAAAATTTGCAGCTGTGCACAGCGTTTTTGGTTTTACCATGGCAAAGAATGGTACTGTACAACGCAGCAGAAACTGCTGCGGACCCGCAAGGCTAGAAATACTGCGGATCCGCAGCAGAATCCGCAACGTGTGCACATAGCCTTAGAGACTCCCATATAGTTAACGGGTACTTCACACATAGCAAGATCGTTAGCAATAACTCAGGGACGCAGGCGTGATTTTGCTTTGTCTTTTCAACGCCTCCTCAGTTCCGATTGGTGGTCTCAAATTAGGATCTTTGAAGCGTTTCCTTTTGTAGGTCAGCTATCAATTATATGCAATCATAACATTTAATGTGTACAGTTATAATAGTCGCGTGTCCCCGTTTCAGTGACTGTGGATCCACGATTAAATAGCACACTAGCGACTCAGACAGGGACGCTGAAGCAAACCGCGTAGTGATAGCGCAGTAGTGACCACCAATCGGAGCAGAGGGGTGTGGAAAAGGCAACAGTAAAGCACGCCTACCGAGGTCTGAGTCGTCAGAATAGCTGCTGTGTGACAATGTCCCAAAGACCGCCGAGGTCGTTATAAGGATCGCCGTATCGTTGCTGCATCGTTGAGTAGATCTGCCTGTTTGACAGCTTACTAGCGACCATGTAGCGACGTACCAGTGATCTTTACCAGGTCGTATCGTTGTCGGGATCGCTGGAGCATTGCTATGTGTAATGGGACCCTTAGACTGTCAGATGAACCTGTCGATATTCTGGTATTTGGATGACTTTAGTCAAATGTATATGGGGGCTTACAGTGGAAGGGGGGTGGGGAGTCTGGAAGAATAGCTGAACAATCATTCAGCCAAAAGCTATCACATTTTTATGGCCACCTTTGTAACAACCATAATGGCCTTATTAATGCGGTAAATAGTATTCACTATATAATGAAGTTGGGTAAATTGTTCCATAATTATTAGGCCATAACTGTAAAGTTGTCATTTTTAGTTTAGTTGGACAATTCTAATAATGTGAGTTAGCCTGAGAACACTATAGTAGAATTAGCTGCTGCATGGTCTGTGATGTTTACGACACGAACTCCACCTACTTGTGGAGTTTAAATAAGACAATATAATTTTATAACAGGATGCACACCATTGACTATACAAGTTACACAAATTCAGCTGTAAGGCTGTGTGCACACGCTGCGGAATCCGCTGCGGATTAATCCGCACGGATTTTGCAAAAACCGCAGATAATCCGCAGGTCCAAAGACCTGCGGATTATCTGCGGTTTTGCCTGCGGTTTGGTCCTGCGGATTCACTATCTCCACAATGGTGGAGATAGGAACCCGCAGCGGTTTCCGCAGAAAGAATTGACATGCAATTCTTTCTGCGGATTCAAAACCGCAGCAAATCCGCGCGGTTTCTTCCGCAGCGTCGGCACAGCGTTTTTATTTTCCCATTCAAATGAATGGTACTGTACACCGCAGCTAAAACTGCTGCGTGTCCGCAGCGGCCAAAACCGCTGCGGAAACGCAGCGGAATCCGCAGCGTGTGCACGCAGCCTTAGGCTGTGTTCACACACAGAGCTTTTTTCGTGGATTTGCCAAAAAATCCGCTTAAAAAATGCTTAAGGCTATGTGCACACGGTGCGGATTCTGCTGTGGAATTTTCCGCGCAGATTTTGCTAAATCTGCCGGTAAAATGACCTGCGTTTTACCTGCAGTTTTAGTGCAGTTTAAGGCTGTGTGCCCACGATGCGATTTTTAAGCGTTTTTGCAGCGAAAACGTTTAAAAAACTCATACAGAACGCACCCCATGCATTCCTATGGCATACGGCACATGCTGTGCTAATGCTGCGCTTTTTTCCACGGCGGAATCGCATCGCGGAAAAAAACGCAGCATGCTCATTCTTTTTGCGGAATCGCAAAGAATTGCCGCGATTCCGCACCCATAGGAATGCATGAGAATCACTTACTTCCCGCATGTGGCTATGCCCACCATGCGCAAAGTTAAGCGTCTCATGTGCGTATGGTACCCAGGGTGTGGAGGAGAGGAGACTGTTCTCCAGGCCCTGGGTACCGTACCCCAGTAAAAAGAATAAAAAATAAAAAATCAAGGTATATTTACCTTCCGGCGTCACGCGCAGCCTTCCCGGGCCTCAGAGTTCCCAGTAATGCCTTGCGGCAAGGACCTGTGATGACATAGTCTCGCATTACTCTAGCGGTCTCGTGAGATCGCTATAGCAACGCGAGACCAACGTCATCACAGGTCTCGCAAGTCATCGCTGGGAACGGGAGCGTCGCTGAGGCTGCGCGGGACGTCGGAAGGTAAATATACCCCGATTTTTTATTTTTTTATCATTTTTAACATTCTATCTTTTACTATTGATGCCGCATAGGCAGCCTCAATAGTAAAAAGCTGGTCACACTCGTCAAACACTATGTTTGACGAGTGTGACCAACCTGTCAATCACTTTCCAAGCAATGCTACAGACTGCTCGGAAAAGTGCTTGAATTTCGCGGCAAAAACTCGAACATAATCGCGGTAAAATCGTGCGGGGAAAAAAACGCGCGTTTTCTGGGAAGGAGTCCGGTTTTGAGTGTCCGGTTTAAAACGCTACGTGGGCACATAGCCTTACTGCAGTTTTTGAGCGCATTTCCCCTGCAGTTTTAACCTGCAGATTTCTATAATGGAGCAGGTGGAAAACTGTAGCAAAACCGCACTAAAGAAGCGACATGCTGCTTCTTTTATTCCGCACCAAAATCAGCAGCATGTGCACAGCGTTTTTTGTTTTACATAGCCTTAAATGGTACTGTACATCACGTGCAGTTCTGCAGGGCCAAATCTGCTGCAGAACTGCACAGAATCTGCACAGGGCCTAAAAGAAGCTTTATTCATTTTAATGCATTTTGCACTTTTTGTGCATATTGATGCGTTTTTTCCTGAGAAAATAACGCTTTGCGGTAAAAAACGCAGCATGTGCATTCATTTTGCGGATTTTTCCGCATTTCTGGCTATTTCTGTGTGTCTGGGGCCGCGCGGAAAAAACGCATAAAAACCATGCGTTTTTTGCGCAAAAACCACGCAAAAAACGCAAGGTTTCTGGGAAGGACTCCGGTTTTTATGCAGAAATTTTCTACATACGTGTGCACATAGCCTTAAAAGTAGTGATATCAGAGCAGGTCATGCGGTCATATAAGTATACAAAATCAGCCAAGAGATATTACTGTATTTTAACCATATACAGAAAGCTTTAGGAATCTCACTGAGTGTACATAAGCAGCCCATGCCTAGGAGATGCGAATGCAGAAATCCAAAGTACTTGTGGCTTTCGTAGTGCTTCTCACAAAATTAGAATATCATCAAAAAGTTAATTTATTTCAGTTCAATACAAAAACTGAATCTCATATTCAGCGCATTTACTGAACATAAATTTCAGTAGGCCAACATTTCGGATTTTAAAATAATTTTTCAAGCTGGTGTTATAAAAGTATTCTATTTTACTGAGATAATGACTTTTGGGTTTTCACTGGGGGTAAGCCATAATCATCAACATTAACAGAAAAACACTTGAAAGAGATCACTCTGTAATGACTCTATATAATATGAGTTTCACTTTTTGTATTGAAGAAATTAAATAAATTAACTTTTGTTCGTTGTTAGTAGGTCAACATAGCCTGGACAAATGTAAGGGTGTAAAGGTGCCTAAATATTCAGTTGTACTCTATGAAATGCCCTAACCCCATAACTTCCCTCTCCAAAATCACAAAGAGAGATTGCTCATCTTCTCTCCAAATCACACTCCATCACTTCTGCACTTGACCCCATCCCATCCCGCCTCCTCTTCAATCTCACCACTACACTTATCCCATTCATAACCCATCTCTTCATTGTCAGTTCCCTGTTTCAAACTCCTCTACAGGAGTACTACACCTATACACTGCATTACTGCATTTTCAACCTCTTTTATCTAGATTTTGGCGTTTTTTTGCCCTATTACTTTTTTAATTCGTGCAATTTTTAACATTTAGTTTATATGTATTCACCTCTTTTAAGTGAGGGTGGACATTTTTGATTTGGTGCAAAATTAATGAAACATTTTGAAGAATTTGGTACAAAAAAAGTCAATGAATACCACCACATAAGAAGAAAAGTGACTTAAAATAAATGCAAATGATTCATCAGGCCCAGAATGTACTGTATTTACTTGTAATTTATTAGCACATATATGATATTCCAAAGTCCCAATCTGGTAACTAATTTACTGGACATATACTAGCATACAAGGTCCATAACCTGATGAAGTTATTGAATATATTTTAAAATGTTGAACAAGAATCTGCAATAAAATAATATTTCTATGTAGGAAATGCAATTTTACGTGGGAGAGGATGTTTTGCATGAGAACACAGAGCTATACTATTAATAACAATTATCACTCTGCTTTATCCCATAAAACAGAATATGTTCCATATTTATGCAGCGCAGACCTGCTAGTAAATCACAAAGGAAATGTGCATTCCAAAATGACTTTTTTTAATGGTTAAATATAACCTTATCATTTGTGCCAAAGGTATTGTGCACCATCCCAATGAGAAGCCAGAAGCTGTTTATAGCCACTTGTGTCCTCTCCTTTCCCACCTACATAGCACTCATTAAGTGTTTCTGGACTGAGTTGAACAATCAGCCGTGCCAGCTGCCTTCCACCTAATAAATGCTGTGCCAAGACCCAGCAGCTGTGCCACCCAGGGAGGGCACCTGATAATCACATGGTCACTGTGAACCCTCCCTCCCTCCGCCGTTTGGCGGAGCTGCTGAGTCTTAGCAAATCTAAAGGGGGTTTTACACTAAGCGATATCGCTAGCAATATCGCTAAAACGTCACTGGTTTTGTGACGTTATAGCGATATTGCTAGCGATATCGCTATGTGTGATACTTACCAACGACCGGCTCCCCCGCTGTCCATCGCTGATGGATGTCCGGCTCCATTTCTCGTCGGGCGCTTCCTGCTGAGACTTCCTGCTGTGTGAGACGAGCGACGCTGGACGCGGGCGGGAGGACGCAGGATCGCTGTGTGTGAAAGGTGAGTATCGTGCGCTGCGTCGCTGCTGCATCGCTGTGAGGTCTTTCTGTATGAAAGCTCACTAGCGATCATTTAGCGATGCACCAGCGATCCTGACCGGGTCGGATCGCTGGTTGGATCGCTGGTGCATCGCTAAATGTAAAAGGGCCTTAACTCAGCAATGACATTAGCAATTGACTGATGCCATTATAGAGAGCTGCTCTCACCTGTAAATGTGGTGTCTATATATAGGGCAGGTCATATTAAAACCCACAGTAACAAAAAGGGTCACAATAATATCATCAAACTGTTTGATTCTTTGATCATATATACACTGCTTAAAAAAATAAAGGGAACACTTAGGCTATGTGCACACGCTGCGGTTTTTGCTGCGATTTTGGCCCTGCAGAACCGCAGCAGTTCCGCAGACATGGTACAGTACCATGTAACCCTATGGGTTTTCAAAACCGCAGTGCTCACGCTGCGCTTTTTTCCGCGCGGTTTTGCTGCGGTTTATAAACCGCAGCATGTCAATTGTTTCTGAGGATTCCGCTGCGGTTTCACAAATTTAACATAGTAGAGGTGTGAAACCGCAGGGCAAAACCGCAGGTCACTTTACCTGCGGTTTAACCTGCGGTTCCGCGGGGAAAAACCCGCAGGTGATTCCGCAATGTGTGCACATAGCCTTAGGCTGGTTTCACATTTGTGGACGGAGGGCTGCGGACTTCCTCCGTGAAGCCCCGCCCCCTCCGGTTAGCTCCGCCTATTTCTGCATGCGGCTTCCTGCGGCCTGCGTACCCTATCTTTAACATTGGGTATGCAGGCCGTGCCGCAGTATGCGGATGCCGCCGCATGCGTCGTTTTGACGGTGCGGCGACCCGCATAGAACGTATCATGTTGGAATTTTATGCAGGCGCCGTATCGTCAAAACGACACATGCGGCGGCATCCGCATACTGTGGCATGGCCTGTGTACTCAATGTTAAAGATAAGGTACGCAAGCCGCAGTAAGCTGCATGCAGAAATAGGCGGAGCTAACCGGAGGCACGGCGGGGATGGGGTTTCACGGAGGAAGTCCGCAGCACTCCGTCCACAAATGTGAAACTAGCCTTAAACAGAATATAACTCCAAGTAAATCAAACCTCTGTTAAATCAAACTGTCCACTTAGAAAGCAACACTGATTGACAATCAATTTCACATGCTGTTGTGCAAATGGAATAGACAAAAGATGGAAATTATTGGCAATTATCAAGACACACTCAAAGGAGTGATTCTGCAGGTGGGGACCACAGACGACATCTCAGTATCAATGCTTTCTGGCTGATGTTTTGGTCACTTTTGAATGTTGGTTGTGCTTTCACACTCGTGGTAGCATGAGATGGACTCTACAACCCAGGTAGCGCAGCTCATCCAGGATGGCACATCAAAGCGAGCTGTGGCAAGAAGGTTTGCTGTGTCTGTCAGCGTAGTGTCCAGAGGCTGGAGGCGCTACCAGGAGACAGGCCAGTACACCAGGAGACGTGGAGGGGGACGTAGGAGGGCAACAACCCAGCAGCAGGACTACTACCTCCGCCTTTGTGAAAGGAGGAACAGGAGGAGCACTGCCAGAGCCCTGCAAATGGACCTCCAGCAGACCACAAATGTGCATGTGTCTGCACAAACGGTTAGAAACTGACTTCATGAGGATGGTCTGAGGGCCCAACTTTTACAGATGGGGGTTGTGCTCACAGCCCAACACCGTGCAGGACGCATGGCATTTACCACAGAACACCAGGATTGGCAAATTCGCCACTGGCACCCTGTGCTCTTCACAGATGAAAGCAGGTTCACACTGAGCACATGTGACAGAGTCTGGAGACGCCGAGGAGAGCGATCTGCTGCCTGCAACAGTGGCAGTGGGTCAGTAATGGTGTGGGGCTGCATTTCTTTGGAGGGCCGCACAGCCCTCCATGTGCTCGCCAGAGGTAGCCTGACTGCCATTAGGTACCAAGATGAGATCCTCAGACCCCTTGTGGGACCATATTCTGGTGCGGTTGGCCCTGGTTTCCTCCTAATGTAGGACAATGCCAGACCTCATGTGGCTGGAGTGTGTCAGCAGTTCCTGTAAGATGAAGGCATTGAAGCTATGGACTGGCCCGCCCATTTCCCAGACCTGAATCCGATTGAGCACATCTGGGACATCATGTCTCGCTCCATCCACCAATGTCACATTGCACCACAGACTGTCCAGGAGTTGGCGGATGCTTTAGTCCTGGGATGGGAGGAGATCCCTCAGGAGACCATCCACTGCCTCATCAGGAGCATGCCCAGGCATTGTACAGTAGGGAGGTCATACAGGCACGTGGAGGCCACACACAATACTGAGCATCTTTTCCTTGTCATGAGGCATTTCCACTGAAGTTGGATCAGCCTGTAATTTGATTATCCGCTTTGATTTTGAGTATCATTCCAAATCCAGACATCCATGGGATATCCATTTTGATTTACATTGATAATTGTTATGTTTTATTGTTCTGAACACATTTCACTATGCAATGAATAAAAATTTGCAACTGAAATATTTCATTCAGTGATATCTAGGATGTGGTATTTTAGTGTTCCCTTTATTTTTTTTAGCAGTGTATATTTACATACATACACACCAAGGTTCAAAAGTTTAGGGTCACTTACAAATTTCCTTATTTTTGAAAGAAAAGCAGTTTTTTCCAATGAAGCTAACATTAAATGATTCAGAAATACACTTTATTCATTGTTAATGTGGTAAATGAATATTCTAGCTGCAAACGTCTGGTTTGTAATGCAATATCTTCATAGGTGTATAGAGGGCCCATTTCCAACAACTATCACTCCAGTGTTCTTATGGTACTTTGTGTTTGCTAACTGTTTAAGAAGGCTAATGGATAGTTAGAATACCCTTGAAAACCCTTGTGCAAGTATGTTAGCACAGCTGAAAACAGTTTGACTGATTAGAGAAGCTATAAACCTGACCTTCCTTTGAGCTAGTTAAGAATCTGGAGCACTACATTTGTTAGTTCCATTAAAATCTCAAAATGACCAGAAAAAAAGAACTTTCATGTGAAACTCGACAGTCTATTCTTGTTCTTCGGCTAGTTTCACACTAGCGTTTGGAGGAGCTGCAGATGGCTGCAGGCTTCCTCCACGAAGCTCCGCCCCCGGCCACACCCCCTCTGGTCAGCTCCGCCTCTGTCAACATACGGCCTGTGTACCCTATCTTTAGCATTAGGTACGCACGCCGTGCCGATGAATGCAGATGCCTCCGCATGCATCTTTTAGACGGTGCGGCGACCTGCGCCAAATGCAGCATGTTGCATTTTGGTGCGTTCGCACCGTCAAAAAGATGCATGCGGAGGCATCTGCATTGATCGGCACGGCCTGCGTACCTAATGCTAAAGATAAGGTACGCAGGCCGCATAACGACAGAGGCGGAGCTGACCGGAGGTGCGGCCAGGGCGGAGCTTCATGGAGGAAGCCCACATCCGTCTGCAGCTCCTCCATACACTAGTGTGAAACTAGCCTTAGAAATGAAGGCGATTCCATGCAAGAAACTGCCAAGAAACTGAAGATTTCCTACAACGTTACTGTGACGACTCCTGGAGTGGACCCTCTGGGTCGTGACACCAACCCTCCCAGGGCGAGCTGACCTAGTGAAGACCACCCCCTATACAGGGAGTGTCAGGGGCAAGCCCCAGGGGGTGAGGCACCACGACTGCTGGCACCAGGCGGCCGGCTCACAGGAGACACGAGTGGGTGAGAGTGTCTGCAGGAACGTGTAAAGCGTGGACACGGGAACACGTGGTATACAGAGACTTCGTTTGTCCGGGTGTGAGTGAAGCAGGAAGCGTGCAAGGAGCACGTCAGAGCACTGAGTCAGGCAGCAGGTGTGCCAGGAGGTGTAACAGAGTAAGAGACTGAGTACAGGATCAGAGTGTGTGCCCGGAGGCACAACTGAGTATAAGACAGAGCACAGAATCAGAGTGTGTGCCAGGAGGCACGACTGAGTATAAGACAGAGTACAGGGTAAGAGCGTGTGCCAGGAGGCACAACCGAGTATGAGACAGAGTACAGTGTCAGAGCATGTGCCAGGAGGCACAACCGAGTACGAGACAGAACACAGGGTCAGAGCGTGTGCCAGGAGGCACAACCAAGTACAAAGCAGAGTGCAGATTCAGAGCGTGTGCCAAGAGGCACAACAGAGTGCAAGGCAGAGGACCTGAGTACAGCGCACAGCCAGGCAGGGACACGGCAGACCAAGCCAGGAGCACAACAATAATCAGGCACCTCCCCTAGGGGGAGGTCGTCTGATATAGCACATGACTACTACTGGTTCCGGGTCAGGACCTAGCCAGAAAGCACATGACCACTACAGGTTCCGGGTCAGGTCCTCCATTACCATAGAGAGGACCGAGCCCTATACAGCACTGACAGGAGCGCGCAAGCGCAAACGTGACATGTAGGAGGAGGCCCGGGGACGGGAGCTGCGCGTGCGCACCCTACGGGACCCCCGGAGTGACCGCAGCTCCGGAAGAGATGACGTCGGGACCGAGGTCCCGCCCCCCAGGTGAGCACGGCGTGACAGTTGTGTACTACTCCCTTCAGAGGAGACCACAAAAAGGCTCTAACCAGAGAAGAAAGAGAAGTGGGAGGACCCGCTGCACAACTGAGCAACAAGACAAATACATCAGAGTCTGTAGTTTGAGAAATCGACGCCTCACAGGCCCTCACCTGGCAGCCTCATTAAATAGTACACGCAAAACGCCAGTGTCAACATATACAGTGAAGAGGTGACTCCGGGATGCTGGCCTTCAGGGCATAGTGGCAAAGAAAAAGCCATATCTGAGACTGGCTAATAAAAGGAAAAGATTAATATGGGAAAAAGAACACAGACATTGGACAGAAGAAGATTGGTAAAAAGTGTTATGGACAGACGAATCCAAGTATGAGGTGTTTGGATCAGACAGAAGAACATTTGTGAGACGCAGAACAACTGACAAGATGCTGGAAAGGTGCCTGACGCCATCTGTCAAGCATGGTGGAGGTAATGTGATGGTCTGGGGTTGCTTTGGTGCTGGTAAAGTGGGAGATTTGTACAAGGTAAAAGGGATTTTGAATAAGGAAGGCTATTACTCCATTTTGCAACGCTATACCCTGTTGACAGCGCTTGATTGGAGCCAATTTCATCCCACAACAGGACAATGAGCCAAAGCACACCTCCAAATTACGCAAGAAATATTTAGGGAAGGATCAGGCAGCTGGTATTCTATCTGTAATGGATTGGCAAGCGCAGTCACCAGATCTCAACCCCACTGAGCTTTTGTGGCAGCAACTTGACCATATGGTACGCAAAAAGTGCCCATCAAGCCATATCAACTTGTGGGAGGGGCTACTAAAAGCATGAGGTGAAATTTCTCCAGATTACCTCAGGAAATTAACTGCTAGAATGCCAAAGGCAATGCTGTAATTGCTGCAAAGGGAGCATTCTTTGACAAAAGCAAAGTTTGAAGGAGAAAATTATTATTTCAAATAAAGATCTTTTTTGGAACCTTGTCAATGTCTGGACTAGATTTTAAATTCATTTGGCAACTCATTTGATTAATAGAAGCATGAGTTTTTATGTAAAACACAAAATTGTCTGGGTGACCCCAAACTTTTGAACGGTAGTGTGTGTGTATATAATATATATATATATATATATATATATATATATATGTCCAAAAGTAGGTGGACAGTATGTGTAACAGGGTTATGAAGGGGGAGATTTATCAAACATGGTATAAAATGAAACTGACTTAGCTGCCCTTACCAACCAATCAGATTCCACTTTTCATTCTTCACAGACTCTTTGGAAAATGAAAGGTGGCATGATTGGTTGCTAAGGGCAACTGAGTCAGTCTCACAGATCCAGTTTTCAGAAATAAATCTTCCCCAAGTCTATTTTCTTTTCAGATAATTCAGATAACCCATAATAGCAAATAATTTAAATACAGATAAAAGAAAATGGATTTTAAAAAGAGTATTGGAAATCTCAAAATGCTGAAACAGAGCAAATTGGGTAGAAACATTTGGTACTCAAGCCACAAAGAGACAAACCATTTACCAAATTAGTGACTAGAGTTGAGCGAAACAGGTCGGTCAGATTCAAAAGTCGCCGACTTTCGCCAAAGTCGGGTTTCGCCAAGCGAAACCCGACCATAGCGTGAGGTCGGCCATGTGGTCATCGACCCAAGTCGGATTTGACAGAATGAATGCTTGCACGTGACTTTTTTTTTCAGCCAATGAGGAAGGACGTACACTGTGGGCAACGAGATGACATATGCAGCGTCGAGAGAGAAATTTTGCGCACTTTAAAAAAGCGGTCCGGCATGTAGGTGTCCTCCACTCCCTGCCGACTTTGCTTTCCCATTGACATGCATTGGGTTTCATGTTTCAGTCGGACCTCAGACTTTTCCTGATAGTCGGCCGTTTCATGAAACCCGACTCGACCCTAAAAAAGGCAAAGTCGCTCATCCCTATTCGTGACAAATTCGATGCCAGTGGCTCAATCCTTAATGCTCCAAAAACTGGTCGATCCAAAACGGCCTGTACAGAAAATAATAAACAACTTGCTGCTGAAACATTTGTTCATAGTCCAAAAAAGTCCACCAGAAGAGTCTCTTTAGAATTGGGAATTTCACGAGCTTCCATCATGAGAATCTTGAAATCTATTGGGTGGAAAGCTTATCGTGGCAGCATGTTCCACTCATTAATCATCCTCACTTTCTAAAAGTTTTTTCTAATATCTAATCTGTATCTTCTACCTTTCAGTTTCATTCCACTGCTTCTTGTGTTTCCACGTGCTAATGAGAGTAAGGATGATCCCTCTACTCCTGGGGGTGGCAATTAATTTTCCCAAGGGGCCACATAACAGACCGTGACTGTTGTGGATGGCCGAACCAATAGTTTTAAATTAATTCTTCTTAATAGTAATATATTAACCCCTTCACTACCAAGGGTGGTTTGCACGTTAACTCCCAGGCCAATTTTTACAATTCTGACCACTGTCCCTTTATGAGGTAATAACTCTGAAACAAATCCATGGAACCCGGTGATTCTGACATTGTTTTCTCGTGACATATTGTACTTCATACAAGTAATAGAACAAACTGACGGCACATCTAGAACTAGTCTGAACTTGTATACTAGTTTTCTGACTGAGCACTCCGCCCTTCATCAAGTGGTGATTTTAATCGCATTCAATCACATGTTTGGTTCCTATCGTCCTATATATACAGGCTTTATCATGTTACTAGCCAGAGGTCAGTTCACACCAGGCAGTCAGTATAGGGACCCATTCAATCTGACATCACCTTGTCGTTGGTGTCACCTTGTCGTTGGTGAATGGGCTCACATCTTTTGGCCAAATTTTGTGCTAAGTATCTCATATGTTTTTCAAGATTACAAAAGCCATTATGCTATTCGTATTTCACTTATTTCATATTTGATATGCCTTACAAAAGCCATTATGAAATGTATTACTAAAGCCATTTTGCTATTCGTATTTCACGTATTTCATATTTGGTGTGCTACCATTTTCTAATTTAATATATTGTACTTCATGTTAGTGGTAAAATTTCAATCAAATAACTTGCGTTTATTTCTGAAAAAAAATGTAAATTTGGCGAAAATGTTTAAAATTTCGCAATTTTCCAGCTTTGAATTTTTATGCCCTTAAATCACAGAGATACGGCACACAAAAAACTTAATAAACAACGTTTCCCACGTTTACTTTACATCAGCACAATTTTAGAACCAAAATTTTTTTTTGTTAGGAAGTTATAAGGGTTAAAAGTTGACCAGCGATTTCTCATTTTTGCAACACCATTTTATTTTTACGGTCCACATCACATTTGAAGCCACTTTGAGGGGTCTATATGATAGAAAATACCCAAAAGTGACACCATTCTAAAAACTGCACCCCTCAAGGTGCTCAAAACCAGATTCAAGAAGTTTATTAACCCTTCAGGTGCGTCACAGGAATTTTTTTGAATATTTAAAAAAAAATGAACATTTAACTTTGTTTCACAAAAAAAAATACTTCAGGTTCAATTTTAATTATTTTACCAAGGGTAACAGGAGAAATTGGACTGGAAAAGTTATTGTGCAATTTCTCCTGAGTACGCAGATACCTGATATGTGGGGGGGGGGGGGGCACTGTTTCAGCGCATGGCAGAGCTCAGAATGGAAGGAGCGCCGTTTGACTTTTTCAATGCAAAATTGGCTGGAATTCAGATCGGACGCCATGTCACGTTTGGAGAGCCCCTGATGTACCTAAACAGTGGAAACCCCCCACAAGTGACCCCATATTGGAAACTAGACCCCCGAAGGAACTTATCTAGATATGTGGTGAGAACTTTGAACCCACAAGGGCTTCACAGAAGTTTATAACGTACAGCAGTACAATTAAAAAATCATATTTTTCCCACAAAAATGATCTTTTCACCCTCAATTTTTATTTTTCCAAGGGTAACAGGACCTTAAAAGTTATTGTGCAATTTGTCCTGAGTACGCTGATACCCCACATGTGGGGGTAAACCACTATTTGGGCGCATGGCAGAGCTCGGAAGGGAAGCAGCGCCATTTGACGTTTTTGGCTGGAATTGAGATCGGACACCATGTCGCGTTTGGAAATCCCCTGATGTACCTAAACAGTGGAAATCCCCCGCAAATGACCCCATTTTGGAAACTAGACCCCCTAAGGAACTTATCTAGATGTGTGGTGAGCACTTTGAACCCCCAAGGGCTTCACAGAAGTTTATACCCCGTTTTCCACAAACACGATCTTTTAGTCACCATTTTTTTTATTTTCCCAAGGGTACCAGGAGAGATTGGACCCCAAAAGTTGTTGTCCAATTTGTCCTGAGTACGCTGATACCCCATATGTGGGAGAAAACTACTGTATGGGTACACGTCGGGGCTCGGAAGGGAAGTAGTGACGTTTTGGAATGCAGACTTTGATGGAATGGACTGCGGGTGTCATGTTGCTTTTGGAGAGCCCCTGATGTACCTAAACAGTGGAAACCCCCCACAAATGACCCCATTTTGGAAACTAGACCCCCTGAGGAACTTATCTAGATGTGTGGTGAGCACTTTGAACCCCCCAGTGCTTCACAGAAGTTTATAACGACCGGGTGTGAAAATAAAAAAATCGTATTTTTTCAACAAACATGATCTTTTAGTCCCCATTTTTTTTATTTTCCCAAGGGTAACAGGAGAAATTAGACCCCAAAAGTTGTTGTCCAATTTGTCTTGAGTACACTGATACCCCATATGTGGGAGAAAACTACTGTATGGGCACACGTCGGGGCTCAGAAGGGAAGTAGTGACGTTTTGGAATGCAGACTTTGATGGAATGGTCTGCGGGTGTCATGTGCGTTTGGAGAGCCCCTGATGTACCTAAACTATTGAAACTCCCCACAAGTGACCCCATTTTGGAAACTAGACCCCCCACGGAACTTATCTAGATGTGTGGTGAGCACTTTGAACCCCCAAGGGCTTCACAGAAGTTTATAACTCCCGGGCGTGAAAATAAAAAAAATCATTTTTTTTCCACAAAAATGATATTTTTGCCCCCAATTTTTTATTTTCCTAAGAGTAACAGGAGAATTTGGACCCCAAAAGTTGTTGTACAATTTGTCCTGAGTAGGCGGATACCCCATATGTGGGCGCATGGCAGAGCTTGGAAGGGAAGGAGCACAGTTTGACTTTTTCAACGCAGAATTGGCTGGACTTGAGATCATAAGTCATGTTGCGTTTGGAGAGCACCTGATGTCCCTAAACAGTGGAAACCCCCCAGCACTAACTCTAACCCTAATGGGAAAATGGAAATAAAGATTTTTTTTTAATTTTATTATTTTCCCCTAACTAAGGGGGTGATAACGGGGGGGGGGTTTGATTTACTATTTATGGCGGTTTTTATATTTGGCAGCTGTCATACGCTAAAAGACGCTTTTTATTGTAAAAATAGTTTTTACATCACCACATTTTGAGAGCTATAATTTTTCCATACTTTGACCCACCAAGTCATGTGAGGTCTTATTTTTTGCGGGACGAGTTGACGTTTTTATTGGTATCATTTTCGGGCACGTGACTTTTTTTGATTGCTTTTTATTCCGATTTTTGGGACGCAGAATGAACAAAAACCAGCGTTTCCTGAATTTCTTTTGGGGGGTGCGTTTACACCGTTCCGCCTGCGGTAAAATTGATAAAGCGCTTTTATTCTTCGGGTCAGTACGGTTACAGCGATACCTCATTTAGGTTTATGTTTTGGCGCTTTTATGCAATGAAAACCATTTTATATAAAAAATAATTATTTTTGCATCGCTTTATTCTGCGAGCTATAACTTTTAAATTTTTTTGCTGATGACGCTGTGTGGTGGCTCGTTTTCTGCGGGTCAAGATGACGTTTTCAGCGGTACCATGGATATTTATATGCGTCTTTTTGATCACGCGTTATTTCACTTTTTTTCTCGGCAGTATGATAAAATCATTTTTTGCTTCGTTTTTTATTTTTTAAGGGGTTCGCTAAAGGGGTTAAACTAATGGGACAGTTTTATAGGGCGGTCGTTACGGACGCGGCGATACCAAATATGTGTACTTTTATTTATTTTTTTATTTCCAAAAAATGAATTTATTAGAGAATATTTTTTTTTTAATGTATTTAGCGATTTTTTTAAAATTATTTTTACTTTTTTTTTTTTAAACTTTATTACATGGTCCCAGGGGGGATATAACTGTCATGTGACAGATCGCTGATCTGTCACATCACAGATCAGCGATCTGTCACAGGCACTACACAAGGCTTCCTCGTGCCTGCGCTTTGCAGGCACTGAGGAAGCCAGGTCCCTGCAGGCCCCCGAAGGTCCCAGTCGCCATCTTGGATCCGGGGACCTGCAGGGATGAAGCCCCCCGCAGCACCGCTGCACATTGCGCTGCTGTGGGGGGCTCAGGGAAGTACGGAGGGAGCCCCCTCCCTGTCGATGCCTCCCTTTAACCCCCGGTACACCACGATCGTGTTTGATCGCGGTGTGCAAGGGGTTAACGTGTCGGGGGCGGTCCGTGACCACCCCTGACACATTGTGCCGGGTGTCAGCTGTGATAATCAGCTGAAACACGGCCGCAATCAGCGGCGCTCACCACGTGGGCGCCACTGATCGCTATGACGTAACATTCCGTCCATGGGAATTCGGTCCAGGGTCACATGGACTGAATATTACGTCGATTGTAGATAAGGGGTTAATTATAATTATTATACTATTGATAATAATATTTATTGTATCACTTAAAATTGAGCAGAGTATGCTGACATCCCCATATATATCGTTTGAACCCCAATACAGCACCTTCTATATATCGTGCAAGCCCCCCACAGCCTCCCCATATATTGCATGAGCCCCACACAGCCTCCCCATATACAGCCTCTCTATATACTGTATGAGCCCCACACAACCTCCCTATATACTGCATGAGCCCCACACAGCCTCCCTATATAGTGCATTAGCCTCCCTGCATAGAGCATGAGCCATACATGGCCTCCCTATATAGGGCATGAGCCCCACACAGCCTCCCAATATAAAACATGAGCCCTACACAGCCTCCATACATAGAGCATGACCCCACACAGACTCCCTATATAGAGCATGAGCCCCACAGCCTCCACATATATACCATGAGTCCCACACAGCCTCCCCATATATAGCATGAGTCCCACACAGCCTCCCCATATATAGCATGAGTCCCACACAGCCTCCCCATATATAGCATGAGTCACACACAGCATCCCCATATACTGCATGAACCCCACAGTCTCCCCATATACAGCAAGAGCCCTACACAGCCTCCCTATATATTGCAAAAGCCCCCAAAGCCTCCCTATATACTGCATGAGCTCAACACTGCCTCCCTATTTACTGCATGAGCCCAACATAGCCTCCCTAAATACTGAACCCAACAGACTTCCTATATACTGCATGATCCCCACATACAGCCTTCCTATATACTGCATGAGCCTCACACAGCCTCCTTATATACGGCATGAGCCCTACACAGCCTCTTCATGTACGGCATGAGCCCCACACAGCCTCCCCATATATTGCATTACAGTATACAGCCTTCCCATAGCGTCCCCATGTGCAGCATGACACCCCCCATAGCCTCCCCATGTGCAGCATGTCACCTCCATAGAATCCCCATGCTCACCCCATAGAATCCCCCATGTTCACCGCAATAGAATCCCCCATGTTCACCCCCATAGAATCCCCATGTCCACCCCCATAGAATCTCCATGTTCATACACATGAAAAAAAAAAACCCACCACATACTCACCTTGTCACGTTCCCAGGCGCCGTGCGTCTGCTATTGTCTCTGATGCGCTGACTCTCTTAGGTTGTACACAGCTGACGCGATGACATGACGTGGTGGAGTAAGAGGCCAAAGGCCCCTCCTCCACCAATGCTGACTGTGGGAGACAGCGAGCGGGCGAGCACTGTGCGGCCGCGAACCTCAGGTTTTGGGCCCCATGGCTGTATACTGCATTACCCCACACAGCCTCCCCATATACTGCATGAGCGCCACACAGTCTCCCTATACTGCATGAGCCCCAAATAGCCTCTATATATACTGCATGAGCCTCACACAGCCTCCCCATGACCATCAGGAAAGTCCTACAGCCACACTATGTCAAGGATGAGAACCCCCATAGCCTCCCCATGTCCAGCATGAGACCCCCACATAGCCTCATCATGTTCAGCAAAACATCCAATACACATGGAAAAAATAAAAAAAAATAAAAATAAAAATAAACAGGAGCACCACATACTTACCTCAGTCCAATTCCCCAGGAGCTCTGCTTCTATTTCTGTCTCCGAAGCACTGCCTCTCCGCAGTACACAGTTAATGCGATGAAATGACGTCATCGCGTCAACTGTTTTAAATGTTGACTGGTAGTGGAAGTGGCCGGAGGCCCCTCCTCCACGAATGAAGTCAGCGAGACAGAAAGCAGGCGGGCACGGTGCGGCCCGTGGGCCACTGTTTTCCCAGCCCCTCGGCTGTCTTGGTGCGCAGACTGGGACAGACAGAAAGGCAGATGTGGCCCACGGGCGGCATTTTGCCCAGGTCTGCTCTTCACTTTGACATCCCTTCAAATATTTGTAGACAGCTATTCAGTCTCCTCAGCCTTCTTTTTTGCAAACTAAACATTCCCAGATCCTTTACCTATTTCATCTTCATTAGCCAGGACTCTGCTCCTCCACTGATCTATGTAGCCACAGTTTCAGTGCTCAACACGTGTCAGAAAAGCCATTCTGGGCTTTGTTGTCTTCTTCAATCTTAGTACTAAAGCACAAATTACCTACACTATGCCCATTGTGCTTATAACATTTTACATATTCCTCTATACTATCCTCCATTAGAGTACTTAATCTGCTCCCTCTGGTGGTTTATGTATCTGTTAAACCACCAACGTTACTATCTTCACAATCTTTTTTCTGTGAGCTCCTATCTCCATGTAATATAGTACCGCTCTGCTATCCCCATGTATTATAGCACAGCTCTACGATCCTCATGTACCACTCTCCTATCCGCGTGTATTATACTACCACTCTCCTATCCTCGTGTATATAGTACCGTTCGCCTATCCCCATGTATTATAGCACAGTTCTACTATCCTCATGCATTATAGTACCGCTCTCCTATCCCCATGTATTATAGTACAGCTCTCTTATCTCCATGTATTACAGTACCGCTCTCCTATCCTCGTGTATTATAGTACTGTTCTCCTATCCCCGTGTATTATAGCACAGTTCTACTATCCTCATGCATGATAGTACCGCTCTCCTATCCCCATGTATTATAGTACCACTCTATCCCCGTGTATTACAGTACCATTCTCCTATCCCCGTGTATTATAGTACCGCTCTCCTATCCCTGTGCATTATAGTACCGCTCTCCTATCCCCGTGTATTATTGTACCGTTCTCCTATCCCCGTGTATTATAGTACCGCTCTCCTATCCCCGTGTATTATAGTACCGCTTTTCTATCCCCATCTATTATAGTACCACTCTCCTATCCCCGTGTATTATAGTACTGCTCTCTTATCCCCATGTATTGTAAGAATGTACAGTTGTCACACCTGTCCAACCAACCATGTCAGTTGATCTTTTCCACCGTTTTGTTTTTCTTCTTCAAAAGCTCCAGTTTGAGGATGCGGACAACAGGGGAATCTTTACCACATCTTTTGGTGCTGTCCAAAACTAAAACGTCTGTGGCTCCAGGTTTGTCGTCATATCGACTCCTTTACAGACAATTTTACCCTGACTCCCCAAAAAGCATTGCTTTCTTTGGACTTGGATCAATTACACCCGTCGGTGAGACAGGTAGTTATTCACATCCTTTTGGTAGTTTAAAATAACTTGGCTTACTTTTGGAAGAAGCCTGACCCTCCTAAATTTTCAGATATCCTAGACAAAATCTACAAACATAATGCTTTCAAATGGAGGTTTGCAGTTAGTAACAATACTATTCTCGCCTATAGTAATAAGTGAAATGTCTGGAACAGTAAATTTAGACGAGTTTCAATTTCTCTCATGCACCTCCTTAAGTGATTGGACTAGACCGCCTTCTTGTATCTCCTCCTTAAAGGTTCGGCATTATTGTGCCTCTTATTGACATTAGTATTTTGTATGCTTATTAATGTATGCTTTGTTACAAGGGTTCTCTATTTTTATGACCCTCCCTATGTACATTTACCCTTTTCCCCTCCCTTTTTCTTGTTCCCCCTCCCTATCCACCTCCCAGTTTTATAAAAACTTTAATAAAAATATTTAAATGCAAAAGCCCCAGTTTTATCCTCTTCAGCTAATCAATTCTACCTTCAGTGCATTGGTGCATTGTACATAACTTCTTCCCTGCAGCCTGTGCATCAATGCTACATTGATGAACAAATAGAGAAATCAAACTTTTTACTGAAGTGGTGCAATTGGCTCCTAAAGTCTGAAGTGTATCATGACTGGCCTACTTATGACCGTTTGATCAGCTAAATAGCACAATCGTTCTGTGCACATAGAACACTTGCTTTATGCACCATGTCCTGTTTACTGGGCATAGAATAATGTGCTGTCAAGAACAAGGACTTAAAAATCATATTTAAAGAACAAACGTTTTACTCAAGGTGATTGTGCAGACTGGATTTTATTTTATCAATGAGGATTTCTACGAATACTTGTTCCAAATACTTGGCCGGAGTAAATGTACTCAACTTAATTTACTCATCCTTGTGATTAAGCTGGTCACAGCTCAGTCTTGTAATTCCAGTATATGAGCTCCATCTCAGATATTAATGCTTATTTGAGTATAGCAAAAGATGAAAGCAGCCAACATACATCAAGGTACTATACATTTCCAAAATATAGTGTGTGTGTCAATACGTCTGAGCCTTCTTTCTTGCACCAGTTTGTACCCATACATATTAGGTCAATGGATGATCAGATTTATTTGACACAAACACGCAAGTCCATCGTTTGTCATCTATATTCTTTTCTATTAAAAAATCCCAAAAATACAAAATGCTAGCTAAAAAAAAAATAACGACAAAAGAACAGCATTTATTGCAAGAGATACATTTTCCAGTGATATATTAACTAACCTTAAATAATAAAATCCAATTGGAAGAGTGTTTCAAGTGGGGTACCACAATGCTCGGCCCTGACCCCAGTATTGTTCAACATTTTTATAAATGATCTAGATAAGCGAACTGAAGGTAAACCAATCAAATTTGCAGATGGTGCAAAGCTAGGAGGGCTAGCTAACACTAGAGAAGACAGAGAAAGGATTCAGAAGGATCTAGATTAGTCACTGCCCATTGTGCAAGCTAATAGAATGGTATTTAACAGGGAGAAATACAAGATAATAAACCTGGGCAAAAAAACAAAGTTTACATCTACAAATGGGAGGAATAGAACTAAGCAACAGCACATGTGAAAAAGACTTGGGTATACAAATAGATCACAGCCTGCACAAGTCAATAGTATGATGCAACAGTAAAAAAGGCATACACACAGTTCTAGGATGAATTAAGAGAAGCATAGTGTCTAGATCAGGTTTAGAAATTATCCCCCTCTACTCCTCCTTGGTCAGGCCTCAACTAGAACACTGTGTTCAGTTCTGGGCACCAAATTTTAAAAAAAGACACTGAAAAACTGGAGCAAGTTCAGAGACGAGCCACCAAGGTGGTGAGCGGACTGCAAACTATGTACTACGAGAAACAGTTAAAAGATCTGGCAATGTTTTGTTTGCAAAAAAGGCTAAGAGGGGACTGAATAGCTGTCTACAAATATCTGAAGGGATGTCACAGTGCAGAGGGATCATCCTTATTCTCATCTGCACATGGAAACACAAGAAGCAATGGAATGAAACTGAAAGGGAGAACATACAGATTAGGTATTAGAAAAAACTTGCTGACAGTAAGGGTGATTATTGAGTGGAACAAGGTGCCATGAGAAGCGGTGAGTTCTCTTTCAATGGAAGTCTTTAAACAGAGGCTGGACAGACATCTGTCTGAGATGGTTTCGTGAATCCTGCATTGAGTAGGTGGTTGGACACAATGACCCTGGGAGGTCCCTTCAAATTCTAATATTCTATGATCAGCATGTTAAACCCTGTCTGTACCATCATGTCTCCAACCACTGATCATTAGCGACTCTTCCCATGTGTGAAGGCTGCCAGCTGCTGCTTGCTCTGCCATCCGCACTTCCACCCTAAGCATGGCCTCTGACACCTCTAGAAATCACACTGAAGAAAACTAACTCAGATTTGCAAACTGCCAAACTCCTGGGCTATAGAGCAGGCAAAGCCCTCTGATTCATGAACACCAAAGTAAATCTTTTTTCAGAGGCTTGAGCAAGTAGGAGAAGCAGAACACAATCTTTATTGTGAACAGATATGGGATAAAGTCCAAACCCTGATGTTACATTTATTTGTTGTCTGGAGCAAAGTCAGACATGAACTCTGTGGAGCAGGAATGCTTCAACGTCATGCAGCAGAAAGCTATGCACATAAATGAAACCTTCTGTTTAATTCACAAGGACAACTGCTCTTGCAAATCCATCCAGATGAAAACGCATCGATAAACTGCTCGCCTTTTCCCGAAGTGTCAGCACATCATATCAACAAGTTAAACCTCTTGTCCAGAATATTAAATAATAAAACTTTACCACAATCTGTATTGTTTAGGACAGATTTTGATTTGTAAACCAATAATCCAAACACCAAATTAAATGTGCATATTTTTGAATGAATGAATGAATGCAGCCACAGTATACTTAAATAGCAAACTTTGTAAAGCACATGTCTAAAATACTTGGCAATGAAATCAAGATTCATTGCACAGTGTTACTGTATTTGATTTGGAGCAAACCATTATGATGTGCAAAAAGAAAAGGCATACTCTAATAGTGTGAGGAATTCCTGAGGAGTCTGGCAGAGGCTTTCTCCTCTTTCCCCACATAAACCCGAAGCCAAGCAGACCACTTAGAAGAGAGAGAGAGAGAGAGAGAATTTTTTTTTGTCCGGCAGCCAGAAAGAATTTCGGGTTAAATGAGTGTCTGGAGGATCCGCCAGAGAAAAAAACGTTGCAAGCTCCGTTTTGAAATCTTTGAGGATGGTGACGGACAGCAACTTTTGGCGGATCCACAAAAAAAACGGATGCAACGGACAGCAATCCGTCACAATCCGCCAATAATGGAAGTCAATGGGGAAAAAAACGGATCCTCAAAAGAAAATTGCGGATCCGTTTTTTTCAAAACCTGGCGGATTGTGACTGATTGTAAAAAACTGAAGTGTGAAAGAGGCCTAAGGAGAAGTCGGGAGAAATAGCTGACTGCTGAAGAAACGATCAAAAAGTCGAAAGTCATCTCATATAATTGGGCAGCTTAAAACAGCTGAATCAGAGACAACAGCTGGTATTAAGGAAAGCTGATGGAGTGGCAGGTATTAAAACGCAATTACGTGATAGTAATTCAGATGAATACAATGATGACTAAAGTCCACCATTATATTACCCGCTGTCAGAGTGACTCTCCATTCTAGCTCACAGAGTACCACCCCTTTATGACATCCACACGCCCTAATTTGGCACACATACAGGGATTGTCTTCATGGTAAGGAAAACACTTCAGAAGTAATAATAATAATAATTTTTTATCTATAGCGCCAGCACTTTACATTTTAGAGGGGATTTCTACAGACAATAGACATTACAGCATAACAATAACCACAGATCAAAAACAGTTACCAAGAGGAATGAGGGCCCTGCTCGCAAGCTTACAATCTATGAGGAAAAAGGGGAGACACGAAAGGTGGCTGGTAACAATTGATTTCATTGTTCGGACCAGCCATAGTGTAAGAATAAGGTGTTCATGTAATGCTGCATGAATCGTTTATCAGCATAAGTATGTAAAAGTACAGACACAGAGGGCTATTAAATGCATAAATCGTGTGAGAACATGATACGAGGAACCTGGTTGTGGTAAAAATTTTGAATGGGCAACACAGGGATATTTAATGTTTTGAGGCGATAGGTGTTGTGAGTTCATTCTCTGGTTCACCAGTTGTGAGTTCTCCTTCCAGACTCCCTCTGGGTGGCAACAGGAGGTAGTGAGGCTGATTTGATCGGTGGAGATCTGCCACCTGAGAATGAGGATGACGATTGGACCTCAGGAGTCTCAGATTGGATTTAAGACAGCCGACGCCCTATTCAGTTGCTGGTGATTCCTTCTGGCTTGTCAGCTCTTGGTTTTCAGCTCTATTCCAGTCATCTAAAGCTAAGTTTTTCTGCTAATGTTCACACTTGATTTTGTTGGTCTATTCAGTTTTTTGGTGTGGTCAGCCAGCCCCGGCTGGGGGCTGTGCTGAATTTCCACGCTTATTTATCAGTATTTTGCCAATTTGCTTTTTGTCCCTTACTAGCTTGGTCTCTTTTTGCTCTGTCTCAGAATATTTCAGAGTGCTGATATAGTGGGAGAAGTCTAGTGACTTCAGGGTTAATTTTGCTATCAGAAGTGTTGGACATTATTTTTGTAGGGTTTTTTGCAGGCTGCAGACAGTGTCTTTCCTTTCCTTTCCTCTCTAGTTAGTTTGGGCCCCATCGTTTGCTCAGCCTATTTTCCTGTCTGTGTTTGTGCCTTCATCTTGTTTCACCGTCAATACATGTGTGGGGGCTATCTATTCCTTTGGAGTCTGCTCTCGGGCAGTTAGTTTTCCCCTTTTCATGCTTCAGGCTTATTTAGTCCTCCGGCTGTGACGAAGCGTCTAGGAACATCGTAGGTACGCTCCACGGCTGCTGCTAGTTGTGTGGTAGGATCAGGGATCTGCAATCTGCATAGTTACCAACCTCTCTGGTTTTCTGTGACTTAGCTTGTTTTGTGTTATGAATGAGTCACCGGAGGAAAAAACAGAAATACAAGCTAAGTCCAGAAAACCGGAGAGGTTGGTAGCTAGCGGATTGCAGACCCCTGATCCTATTCACAACAACTAACAGTAGCCGTGGAGTGTTCCTACGGTGGTCCTAGACACCTCATCACAGCCAGAGAACTAAATAAGCCTAAAGAAAGAAAGGGGAAATCTAAACTGCCCCAGAGCAGACCCCAAAGCAATAGACAGCCCCCAACATGTATTGACGGTGAAAACAGATGAAAACACAAACACAGACAGAAAGACAGGCAGAGCAAACGATGGGGCCCAACTAACTAGATAGGTAAGGACAGAAAAGATGCTGGCTGCAATCCGCAAAAACCCTACCAAAAACGTCCCAACACGTCTGATAGGAAAAACGGCCCTGAAGTCACTAGACTTCAAAATCCCTATATCAGCACTCCGATATATTCTGAAGACAGAGCAAAAGAGAATCAACCGATCAGGGACAAAAATGGAAACTCAGCAAAGCCCCAGCCGGGGCTGGCTGAACACAAAACCAAGCAAATCAGACAAAATCTCATGGAACAATAACAGAGCAAAAACTTTAGAAGACAGGAACTGAATTGGAGGCCAGTGCTCAGAGCAGAGAAATCACCAGCAACCCTACAGGGCGTCGGCTGCCTTATATCCACTCAGAGATTCCGGATGTCCAGTCACAATCCACCTGTTCAGGTGACAGGTTTCTCCCATCCAAATCAGTTTCACCACCTCCTTTCACCAGCAGAGGGAGTTCATCGGACATCAAAGGTGAACAAGAAAATGAGCTCATAACAGTTTTGCTTTTTTCCTCCTCCGTGACCCATTCATAACAGATAGGCCAATCTGAAGAAATGCGTTTTTAGGGCAAGCTTAAAACTGTGGGTATTGGGGAATACGGTAATCGTATTAACCTGGGTAGTGCATAACAAAAAACTGTCGGAGCACGTGAAAAGTCTTGGAGACGGAGGTTCTGATTATTGAGGATGTTAACCTCGGGTCATTAGCAGAACGGAGGGCACGGGTAAGGCCGGTTTCACATTAGCGCATTTTATGCGCACGCACGGCCGGGGGTAGCTCCGCCCCCGATCCGGCTCTCTGCCCGGCGTGCCCGCCCCTTCCTTGTAGCGCCGCCTCCTAGCGGACGGCGGCGCCTGCGATCGGCGCACCCTATCTTTAGCATAGGGTGCGCCGATCGTGCGCAGGTCGTGCGCTAGTTGCGCTTTGACCTGCGCTGCGCACTTATGACGGTGCGCCGTGCGTGCCAAAATCCGAAAAGTTCGATTTTGGCGCGCACGGCGCACCGTCAAAAGTGCGCAGCGCAGGTCAAAGCGCAACTAGCGCACGGCCTGCGCACGATCGGCGCACCCTATGCTAAAGATAGGGTGCGCCGATCGCAGGCGCCGCTGTCCGCTAGGAGGCGGCGCTACAAGGAAGGGGCGGGCACGCCGGGCAGAGAGCCGGCTCGGGGGCGGAGCTACCCCCGGCCGTGCGCGCGCTGAAAATGCGCTAATGTGAAACCGGCCTTAGGTGGTAGGCTGTGACGAGGGAAGATATGTAGGGTGGCGCTGAACCATGCAGTGCTGTTATGAATGGGAAACCGAGAGAGAAGTAAAGTCCACCATATGAGAGAGCAGCAGCAGTGGTGTCTGACTGCTGGATCCAGGTTTCAGTAAGAGGCAGAAGGTTAAGAGAATCAGAAAGGAAGAAGTCATGGATGAAGGAGAGCTTATTACTTACTGAGCGAGAATTCCAAACGGCACAATTAAAAGAGACAGAAGGCATGCAGAAAATAATAATGAGATTTGAGGGGTTTGACTTACTATAACATGAAGGGCCGCGGTTGGGAGAGATATCTCCTGCGACTAGGAGAAGGAGGATAGAAAGAGTGAGCAGGTGGTTAAGTGATTTGTGAGAGCGACTCTTGTGTTGGATGGTGGTACTGAATAGATGTGTGCAGTTTAACATTGTGAAAAGAGCGTGAGAGCTAAACATAGGAGAGGGGAGGACTGAGGGGCCGATATAGATGGAGTGTATAGAGTTAATGCAAGGACAGTGGATGTGAGCTAATGCAGCAACCAGGATATAAATGATACAAATGCATATGGTGAATATTTGTTGCAATCCAAATGTACTGGGAATAGGTTTGTTTAAATGTCTAACCCATCTCCTGTCTGTCATGAAATAACAGCAAGGTACAAAGAAAAATGTACTTAGAATAAAAGTACATAAATGCCACCTCTACGTAAATGCATCCCCAAGCTATGTCTGAATATATAGAAGGCTAGCTCTAAGATCTAACACTATTTTGCCTCATTAGCAATCAATAGACTAAGTTAAGACAGGAGACAATAAATGTACAGACAAATAAACAAGTTTGCAGGCCTACATGGATCATAAACCCCTTTGAGAAAGTTACATGACCTAACAGCATTAAGGGACAAGCAGAGTAAGATGAATGAGCTATATACCATAAGATATGCTTGCAGACATGAAAAGAAATGACTGGAGACATGCAGGATCTATGCAGTAGTTGAATAAGCTATATACCATAAGATATGCTTAGTATGCTAAGTATTCATGCAGATGTCTTTAACGGTTTTTATTGAAGCACACAGCAATTTTAGAGGCAATCTTACCTGATTAATGCTGCCCAAACCACAGGTAATAAGAATCAAGCCTGGTTCCAAGATTGCAGTTAGGTATACTTTTCTATGAAATCCTATGGCATATACTGCAAGTACTGCTTTTCCCAACACCACTTTAAATGATTGGCCGATCTCTCATACATTGAGAAACCTGTCAATCACTTCTAGCAGCTCTGGAAGAAGCCAGCTGGCTGTGGCACCGAACTAGTCTTATCTCTGGGATATGGTCCCCGGACAGATCTTTAAATTATATTTTCTTGGAAACACCGAGAAAATCGTGCAACAAGGATCTATTGCATGCTGCCCATAGTTTGGGCAGTATGAATCAGTTTAATAGAAACTAACAACAAAAAAGTAAAAAATGTCAGCTTCTCTAAGGCTATGTGCGCATGTTGCGTATTTGCTTGCAATTTCTGCAAGGTTTCTGCATCTCTTGGCAGAAAAACGCAGCAGAAAATAAACACATTTTTGAATGCATTTTTTTGTAAATCCATAGAGCTAAATAAAGATATATTAAAAAAAAAGAATTGTAATGTAATTTCCTTGTTCAACCTCCTTTTTTAGTCCGCAATTTTTTATTTTCACAAGGGTTACAGGAGAAATTGGACCCCAAAAGTTGTTGTACAGTTTGTCCTGAGTATGCTGGTACCCCATATGTGGGGGGAAACCACTGTTTGGGCACACGTCGGGGCTCAGCAGGGAAGTAGTGACATTTTGAAATGCTGACTTTGATGGCATGGTCTGCGGGCGTCGTGTTACATTTGCAGAGCCCCTGTGTGCCTAAACAGTAGAAACCCCCCACATGTGACCTCATTTTGGAAACTATACCCCCCAAGGAACTTATCTAGATGCATAGTGAGCACCTTGAACCCCCAAGTGCTTCACAGAAGTTTATAACGCAGAGCCGTCTACATCCAGAGAAAAATTATTGTATTCGGCTCCTAAAAAACAGCATGAAATGCCTGATCAAATCAGATTTATTTCAACATTCAATAACCAATGGGAAGATTTGAATTTCTTTTTAAGAAACATTGGCATATCTTAAAAACAGATCCCATTTTACAAAAAATTCTTCCCTCTACTCCATCCTTAGTGGCTAGGAGGAGTCGTAATCTGAAGGATCTATTGGTTCACAGCCACTATGATTCTACTACTAAACCTGGATGTAATCCTTTAAAATCTGGCTTTTTCCCCTGTGGCCTTTGCAAAGCATGCATCAATACAAAAAAAGCACATCTATTTACTAACCATGATGGATCTCGGACCTTTGAAATTCGCAAACATTTAACCTGTTCCTCTCAGGGCATCATATACTGTATCATGCAACTTGTCCCTGCAACCTTGTCTATATAGGGCTAACAACCCGGGAATTTAAAATCCGTATACGGGAACACATCCGGGACATTCAAAAAGCCCAAACCATTGAGGACAATTCCCTTTTAAAAACGCTTCCACGCCATTTTAAATCTCATCACAATTGCAATTCCAAGGGTCTCCTATTCAAAGCCATTGATCAAATTGAACTAGGCATACGTGGAGGCGATCTGAGTAAAATCCTAGCACAACTCGAAAGTAAATGGATTTACCGTTTAGGGACCATTACCCCTTACGGTCTCAATGAAAATTTTGGTTTCAACTCCTTCCTTTAACTGCATATCCTGAGTCAGGTTGTTTTAGGTGTTCGTTGTATTATAATTGTCCTTTTTAATGTCTTTTATTCTAGTTTTCTAAATTCAGGCTCCAAATTTCCCTTTTCTTAAATCAATATTTTTATTTTTTTTTTAGATAAATTTAACGCCATCTGTTGTTATCCGTGGTTCACATGCAGTACATGGAAAATTCGTATTATTTGATCATATGACGGCCTGGTTATTTTCCTCTGTCTGACAGAATATGTGGAGAATTGGACCCCAAAAGTTGTTGTCCAGTTTATCCTGAGTACGCTGGTACCCCATATGTGGGGAGGAACCATTGTTTGGGCACACGTCAGGGCTCAGAATGGAAGTAGTGACGTTTTGAAATGCAGACTTTGATGGAATAGTCTGCGGTCGTCATTACGTTTGCAGAGCCCCTGATGTGCCTAAACAGTGGAAACCCCCCACAAGTGACCCCATTTTGGAAACTAGACCTTCCAAGGAACTTATGTAGATGTGATGTGAGCACTTTGAACCCCCAAGTGCTTCACGGAAGTTTATAAAGCAGAGACGTGAAAATGAAAAAATAATTTTTTTTCCACAAAAATAATTTTTTTAGCCCCCAATTTTTTACTTTCCCATGGGTAACAGGAGAAATTAGTCCCCAAAAGTTGTTGTGCAATTTTTCCTGAGTACGCTGATACCCCATATGTTGGGGTAAACCACTGTTTGGGCACACGTTGGGGCTTGGAAGGGAGGGAGCACCGTTTGACTTTTTGAACGCAAAATTGGCTGGAATCAATGGTTGCACCATGTCGCGTTTGGAGACCCCTGATGTGCCTAAACAGTGGAAACCCATCAATTCTAACTTCAACACTAACCCTAACACACCCCTAACCACAGCCCTAACCCCAACACATCCCTAACCCTAACACACCCCTAACCCTAACCCCAACACACCCCTAACCCCAACACACCCCTAACCCTAACCCCAACACACCCCTAACCCTAACCCCAACACACCCCTAACCACAAGCCTAACCCTAATTCCAACCCTAACCCTATTTCCAACCCTAACCCTCTTTCCAACCCTAACCCTCTTTCCAACCCTAACCCTCTTTCCAACCCTAACCCTCTTTCCAACCCTAACCCTCTCTCCAACCCTAATGGAAAAATAAATATAAAAATATTTTCTTTATTTTATTAGTTATGCCAACCTATGGGGGTGATAATCGGGGGGTTTATTTACTTTTTATTTCATTTTGATCACTGTGAGAGTGATCAAAATAAAAGAATGGAATCTGCAGCCGGCAAATTCGGGCAGGCGCACTGCGCATGCGTCCGCCATTTTCCAAGATGGCGGCGCCCACGATCCGGAACCGCGGGCCACCGGGAGCGACAAGGGGACTCAGGAGGTACTGGGGGGGTGAGGGGGGATCAAAAGCTGGCAGGGAGCGGAGGGAATGGGAGGGGGGGCAGATGATGACAGCGGCAGCAGATGCCGCTGTCATTCAGTGGCGGGGGGGCGATCGCCGGTGGGGGGGGTTGGATCGGTGTCTCCAGCCATGTCCGATGCTACAGTAGCATCGGATTTCATTGATGAAATATTACTATCGCTCTGAATGGCTGTTAAAGTGAAACAGCCAATCAGAGCGATCGTAGCCACGTGGGGGTGAAGCCACTCCCCCTGTGGTGAATTACAAAGCCCCCTGTATCTGCGGGTCAGGTGACCTTTCATTGACCCCGGTCACCCGACCCGCAGGGGGGCTTTGAAGTCATGACACAGGGTATGCGTCATGGGTCGGATTGGCACCGACTTTCATGACGCATACGCTGTGTCACAGGTCGTGAATGGGTTAAAGTCATGAATAAGCTTATATTCATGACTTTAATGAGCGGTACCACGTGACCGCTGAAACCTGGAAGAGCTGTGGCCCCGAGACCGTGGGAGAAGAGGAGCTACAGAGACCGTGAGCCAGGAGGGGGCGAGTATGACGGGGGAGGACAGGGAGCAGTGCAACACTCACCTGTCCCCGTTCCATCGCCGCACGACGCTCTGTCCTCCGCACCCTCTGACTGTGACGTTCAGGTCAGAGGGTGCGATGACATAGTCAGTGCGCGCCCTCTGCTGAACGTCACTGCAGAGACTCGAGAGACAGAGCGGCACACGGCGATGGAACGGGAACAGGTGGGGTCTGTTCCACAGGTCTGGCGCGTAGCAAATGTGATACCAATATTCAAAAAGGGCTCTAAAAGTGAACCTGGAAATTATAGGCCAGTAAGTCTAACCTCTATGGTTGGTAAAATATTTGAAGGGTTTCTGAGGGATGTTATTCTGGATTATCTTAATGAGAATAACTGTTTAACGCCATATCAGCATGGGTTTATGAGGAATCACTCCTGTCAAACCAATCTAATCAGTTTTTAAGAGGTAAGCTATAGACTGGACCAAGGTGAGTCATTGGATGTGGTATATCTTGATTTTTCCAAAGCGTTTGATACCGTGCCACACAAGAGGTTGGTACACAAAATGAGAATGCTGGGTCTGGGGGAAAATGTGTGTAAATGGGTAACTGGCTTAGTGAAAGAAAGCAGATGGTGGTTATAAATGGTATATTCTCTAACTGGGTCGCTGTGACCAGTGGGGTACCGCAGGGGTCGGTGTTGGGACCTATTCTCTTCAACATATTTATTAACGATCTGGTAGAAGGTTTGCACAGTAAAATATCAATATTTGCAGATGGTACAAAACTATGTAAAGCAGTCAATACAAGAGAAGATAGTATTCTGCTACAGATGGATCTGGATAAGTTGGGAACTAGGGCCGAAAGGTGGCAGATGCAGTTTAACAATGATAAATGTAAGGTTATACACATGGGAAGAAGGAATCAATATCACCATGACACACTGAACGGTAAACCACTGGGTAAATCTGACATGAAGAAGGACTTGGGGATCCTGATTAATGATAAACTTACCTGGAGCAGCCAATGCCAGGCAGCGGCTGCCAAGGCAAACAGGACTATGGGGTGCATTAAAAGAGGTCTGGATACACATGATGAGAGCATTATACTGCCTCTGTACAATCTCTGGTTAGACCGCACATGGAGTACTGTGTACAGTTTGAGGAACCGGTGCTCAGGAAGGATATAATGGAACTAGAGCGGGTACAAAGGAGGGAAACAAAATTAATAAAGGGGATGGGGGAACTACAATACCCAGATAGATTAGCAAAATTAGGATTATTTAGTCTAGAAAAAAGACGACTGAGAGACGATTTAATAACCATGTATAAGTATATAAGGGGACAATACAAATATCTCTCCGAGGATCTGTTTATACCAAGGAAGGTGACGGTCACAAGGGGGCATTCTCTGCGTCTGGAGGAGAAAAGGTTTTTCCACCAACATAGAAGAGGATTCTTTACTGTTAGGGCAGTGAGAATCTGGAATTCCCTGCCTGAGGAGGTGGTGATGGCGAACTCAGTCGAAGGGTTCAAGAGAGGCCTGGATGTCTTCCTGGAGCGTAACGATATTGCATCTTACAGTTATTGTTAGGTTCTTTAGAAGGACGTAGATCTGAGGTTTTATTCTGACAGAATTTTATAGGCTGAACTGGATGGACTAATGTCTTTTTTCGGCCTTACTATGTTACTATGAATATCGCCAGAGCTGGGGGCCTGAGCCAGTAGTGACATCGGCACCTGTCCCACATAGCGCGCCGGTGTCCCCGCTGCTCAGGTCTCCGGCACCTGGCCACCAGCGACGAGAGGTGAGTATATCTTTTTTTTTTTAATTGCAGGAGCACTATATGGGGGGGGATTTATCTATGGAGCATCTTTTTGGGCCACCATTAACCCTTGTGCAGCATTTTATGGGGGGGGTATTTATCTATGGAGCATCTTCTTGGGCTACCATTATCCCTTGTGCAGCATTTTATAGGCCGTATTTATCTATAGAGCATCTTCTTGGGCCACCATCAACGCTTATACAGCATTTTATGGGGGGGGGATTATCTATGGAGCACCTTCTTGGGCTACCATTAACCCTTGTGCAGCATTTTATGGGGGGTATTTATCTATGGAGCAACTTTTTGGACCACCATTAACCCTTGTGCAGCACCACCCTCGGCTTACTCGAGTCAATAAGTTTTCCCAGTTTTTTGTGGCAAAAATAGGGGCCTCGGCTTATACTCGGGTCGGCTTATACTCGGGTATATAAAGTATGTCATTTAAAAAAAAATCTCAGCAGCATTTTTACCGTATATGGGGCATATATTAATATGGGGCATGTTATTGACCACCATTAACTTTTGTGCAGCATTATATGGGGCATATATTAATATAGAGCATGTTATGGGGCCACCATTAACCTTTCTGCAGCATTACATGATGCATATATTAATATGGAGCATGTTATTGGGCCACCATTAACCTTTGTGCAGCATTATATGGGGTATATATTAATATGGAGCATCTTATCGGGCCACCATTTTACTTTTATTAGTATCTATTTTCATTTTTGAAATTTACCAGTAGCTGCTGCATTTCCCACCCTTGGATTATAGTAGAGTCAATAAGTTTTGCCAGTTTTTTGTGGCCAAATTAGGGGCCTCGGCTTATACTCGAGTATACACGGTAAGTTGAAGAAAATTAGCTTTCCAGCAATTATTCTTCAGATCTCAACTACTTGTAGCTCTTTCTCCAGCAGTGATTACTGTTCAAATTACTTACAGTTATCAGGCAATTTAACCAGACTTCCAAATAAGTCTTAAACCTTTCTCAATGGTAAGAATAATTCAGATTTGCTTCTTGTAATAAAACATTCCTACAGTACCTTTTTATTATACAATTTAAGTCCCCAGGGTTTCTAACTTTAATGTCAGGTAATGTATATTTTTGCTTCTACATTACACTGCCAACAATAAAGGTTATCTCCCCGTGAAGGCTAGAAGCCTTTGTACAATGAATATATTCTTAAAAACAGCTGTGCTATGTACTTCATTTTCTGGTCGGAAAACATTATTTTTGTGCTTAACCCTTTTGTATACCGAGGAAGCAAAGCAAATAATGAAGAATAAATTGAATGGATTCTTGGCAGAAAAGGAGAGGGTGAAAAAAATATATCAGCCAAAAATCTCTCTCAGACTTATAGATCTCATAACGGGAATTTTTTTTCCGGATAATCCTCAAAAATATATATTGCATTTAGCTTTTAATGCACAACTTTAAAAATAATCCTCCCACTCAAGCCAGATAAAAAGAATAACAACGAAATTTGACACATTATCTCCTAAGAAAATCTTCTAAACATTAAATTTTTAGATCCAAAACATATATTTCTCAAATTAAGGAGGTGAGGGATCCAAGCACAATAAAATGAATATTTTTTTGGAAACCATTATGGAGTTCAAAGCATACCTTGTTTAAAACTAATCAAACTCAACATAATCGACATATCTCAAAACAAAAACTGCAGAATTCACATCTACATTATTACATACACCCATATCCAGTAAAATCTAAATGCGAGTATACCAGCAATTTTGACCAAGAAAAACTGCTATTTTAGCAGCATCATTAACCCCTTCACGACCTTGGGGTTTTCAGCATTTGAGTTTCAGTTTTTCGCTCCATCTTCCCAGAGTCATAACTGTTTATTTTTTGGTCAATATGGCCATGTGGGGGCTTGTTTGTTGCAGGACGAGTTGTACTTTTGAATTACACCATTGGTTTCACCATATAGTGTAGTGGAAAAAGAGAAAAAAAATTCAAAGTGCGGTGAAATTGCAAAAAAAAGTGGCATTCTACAATTGTTTTTTGGATAGTTTTTTTTTTTACCATGTTCACTAAATCTAAAACTGACCAGCCATTATGATTACCCCTGTCATTATGAGTTCACGTGCAAAAGTTCTATTTTGAGTGGTGAAAAAAAACAAAGTTTGCAACAACAACAAAAAAGCTCCCTTTTTCAAGACCCGCAGCGTCTCCATTTTTCAGGATCTGGGACTGGCGGATGGCTCATTTTTTCCACACCGAAATGTCGTTAATGCAGCGATCACAAAAAAACAAAAGCAATTCTGGGGTTTTGTTTTTTTTCTCGTTATGCCGTTTACTGATCTGATTATTTTTATATTTTGATAGATGTGCATTTCTGAATTTGGAGAGTAATTTGAACTTTTATATTCTTTTATTTATTTTTTTTACTTTTCATTGGCTTCAATAGTCTCCTTGGGAGACTAAAAGCTGCAATCATCTGATCGACTGTGCTACACATAGCTGGGCGTCATAAGGCGGCGCTTATAGCAATGACAACCACAGGGGTCTCCTGCAGACCCAGGGTTATTATGCCAACTCATCAGCAACTTGCGGTCATGTGAAAGGGGCGCCGATGGGTGGGCTTTTGACACTCTTTAAGCACAGGCATGTTAAATACCTCGGTCAAACATTCACAGCGACATTTAAAATGTTAACAGTCGCGGATTGCGACTCCACCTCCGGCTGTTAGGGGCACAGATCAGCTGAACCGAAGCCCACATGGGGTGCAGGGATATGACCTATGACGTACTATAGGCCGTGAAAGTGTTAATAATGAAACTAACCAGGGCTGTGGAGTCATAGCCGGAGCCCATTTTGGTGGAGTCAGAATAAAATTGGCGGACTCAGACGCCTAAAATATATAATAAATTGGGTACAGTAGCTCAATGTAGTTTTTGGGGAATATTTTTTTCTTAACAATTTGGGAAAGTTATGATATGTCCTACAATGTCTGTCCTATTCCTGATCTAAGATCTAGACTTAACTGAGATGAATCTGTGCTGCAGTTTATGTTCATAATAAATAGTGAAGCTCCTCCTCTACAGTTAAGGTGGAAAAATAAACACATAGGGAAGGAATGCCTGATTTCATCTCAGAACTTCTGGAGTGAACAGGGAAGCAGGATTAACCCCTGAACGACCGATACACCTTTTAACGGCGGTAGTTAAGGGCACTTAAACCACAGCGCCGTGAATTCATGGAGAAAGTAAATAGCGCCCCACAGAGTCAGATTTTCTCTAGGGTCCCAACTGATGGGGTAGCAGAGACCCAAGAGAACATGAATCGGGTTGGATTTTACCGACCCCGCTTTTGCGATCGTCGTTATTAACCGTATAATGGCGATCGCAAAAAAAGCAGAGATTTTGCATTTGATTTCTCTCTTTTTTGATGTGATCGCACATCAGAGGAGAGAGAAATAGGGTCCCCGATCCCCCCAGTACCTCCCGGTGGTCCTCGTGGTCCCCGGGCCCTCCTGCCTCCTCCGGTGGGCGCCGCCATCTTGGTCCGGGAAGAAAATGGCAGGCGTATATGCACTGTGCCCGCCGAATCTGCCGACTGGCAGATTCGATTCATTCATTACAGGTATATTTTGATCACTGTGATAGGGTTTATCACAGTGAGCAAAATAAAAAAAAATAGTAAATAACCCCCCCCCCCGTTTATCATCCCGTTAGGTAAATATAATGAAATAAAGAAAATAAATTTATTTTAATTTTTCCATTAGGGTTAGAATTGTGGTTAGGGTTGGAATTAGGGTTAAGATTAGGGTTAGAGGTGGGTTGGGATTAGGGTTAGGCTTCATTAAATATAATGAAATAAAGAAAAATTTATTTTCATTTTTCCATTAGGGTTAGAATTAGGGTTAGGGTTGGAATTAGGGTTAGAATTAGGGTTAGGGTTGGAATAAGGTTTAGGGCTGGAATAAGGGTTGTAATTAGGGTTAGGGTTGGAATTAGGGTTAAGATTAGGGTTAGGGGTCGGTTAAGATTAGGGTTAGGGGTGGGTTGGGATTAGGGTTAGGCTTATATAATGAAATAAAGAAAATACATTTATTTTCATTTTTCCATTAGGGTTAGAATTAGGGTTAGAATTAGGGTTGGAAATAGGGTTAGGGTTGGGATTAGGCTTAGGGTTGGGATTAGGGGTGTGTTGGGGTTAGTGTTGAAGCTACAATTGAGGGGTTCCAGCAAATTCTGCTTTGAAAAAGTCAAACGGCGCTCCTTCCCTTGCGAGCTCTGCCGAGCGCCCAAAAACTGTTTTTTTGCCCCACATATGGGGTATCGGCGTATTAAGGAGAAATTGCACAACAAATTTTGTGGTTCATTTTCTCATTTAACACTTGAAACGATAGAGGCTATGACCTTTGCCCACACGGCTATCACATGTGCAGGGGGCTTATCTTAGTTATTCCACCACTGCCACAATGTGATGAAAAACAGCAAGCTAGTCTTGACCTATCAATTTACTGCAGGGGGGCTTATTTTAGTTATGACACCGCTGCCAACACTGTGTTACAAACTGCCGGGATTTATGTATATCCCACTTTCTAGTTCCGCTTTGGAACTTGCAGCTCTCCGGCACCCCCTTTACCCTCAGGTCAGTCAGGGGACTGCAACTATGATAATTAGTCACCAGACGGGCCACTTGTGGTGCACTGGCTATTATAAATATAATAGCTCTGGCTGCAGCCATACAATCAGCTTATAAAACCCGTTCCATCACTGCCAGCGCTACCCACCTGCCCAGAACACACTTCGCTGCCACCATATCCGATTTCTATATTAATATTTAAATTAATAAAGGGGTACAAAGCCAATCCAAATTAGTAGCGTAATTAATTTTAGGTACGTGAAGATTCGGTATAGAACATGGAGACGAACTAGTAATTTTATATTTTACTCCCAAGAAGGTAGGCAGTGTTTACAGAAGGTATAAAAAGATTTTACAATATAAGACAATTAAATTATGTACAAAGCGATCTCAGGCAACGATGCTGGTGGGAGGGGCCAGACATCACAATGCATTGAGGGTCTGGTTGCAGCTTCCCAGGCAAGAATGAAAGTTGGGCTGAGTGCAGTAACTTATACCTCTGGGCTTGTGACATCACTAAAGGGGCTGGTTTACCTGCCCCCTCCCCTAGCTCAGTTACAGATTTGGTTCTGAAAACTTATAACGATTATAAATGGGCTTGAGAACCTAGCAGAATATTGGCAGAATTAACATTCATCTTATTTTGACATTAGCTTTCTAATGAGTCCAAACTCGGACAGTCTATTCACCTCTCTTCAGGAGAAACCCATTTCTCGCGTTCGGTTGGCGCTGGAACTAGGAAAAACAAGGGCTACGAAGCTTCGTCGACACACGTCCCAGATATGTCATTTTCATATTTCTATCAAACTCAAGTTGCTTTATGCCCAAATGATTAGATTCTAATTATAGGCTATGAGAAGCCGGCACATGTGTTTTTAGACAAAGACATTCCTTTGTGAGGGGGGGATATCACTCACTGGTCTCAGGTTACAATGAGTGTGTGTGAAGAGGGCTGAGGGGGGAGGAGGGAGTGTTACAGGCTGCGGAGTGAAGACATACAGACAGAGGGAAGGAAAGGGGGGGCCAAACCCTCACCACTGGTATAGCAGAGTTCAGTATGTGAATAGAAGATTCTGGAATGTTCTGGATGTGAAAATAGGGAAAATCATACGTCATTTTATACATTGTCGAGACAACACTTGTGAAAATAAAAAAAAATTAGGTCTGAAGTAAATTTTTTCCAAAAATGTTAAATGTTAATTTTTTCCTTCCACATTGCTTCAGTTCCTGTGAAGCACTTAAAGGGTTAATAAACTTCTAGAATGTGGTTTTGAGCACCTTGAGGGGTACAGTTATTAGAATGGTGTCACTTTTGGGTATTTTTGGTCATGTGCACCCCTAAATTTGATTTTAAATGTGATGTGATCCCTAAAAAAAAGTTTGGTAAAATTTGTTGGAAAAATGAGAAATCGATGGTCAACTTTTAACCCTTATAGCTTCCTAACCAAAAAAAATTTTGTTTCCAAAATTGTGCTGATGTAAAAGTAGACATGTGGGAAGTGTTATTTAACCCCTTTCTGACATCTGATGTACTATCCACGGTACCCGGGGACGGGATAGTACGTCATCGCAATCAGCGGCGCCCCCGAGGGGGAAGCGCCGCTGATCGTGGCCGGGTGTCAGCTGATTATCGCAGCTGACACCCGGCACTATGTGTCAGGGGCAGTCACGGACCGCACCTGGCACGTTAACCCCTGGCACACTGCGATCAAACATGACCGCAGTGTATCGGGGATTAGAGAAGCATCGGCAGGGAGGGGGCTCCCTCCGTGCTTCCCTGAGACCCCCAGAGCAGCGCGATGTGCTGCGCTGCATGGTAGGTTTCCTTCCCTGCAGGCCTCCGGATCCAAGATGACTGCGGGGGTCTGCTGAGAGCAGGCACGAGGAAGCCTGCTGCAGCGCCTGTCAGATCGCTGATCTGTCACAGCGCTGTGTGAAGTGTCAGATCAGCGATCTGACAAGACAGTGATGATGTCCCTCCCTGGGTCAAAGTAATAAACAAAAAAAAAAAAAGTGTAAAAATAATTTATAAAAAAAAAAATCACTAAGTAAATAAAAAAAAATATTAACTAATAAATTCAGTTTTTGGAAATAAAAAAAAAAAAAAAAAAAAAAAAAATCAAACAATAAAAGTACACATATTTAGTGACGCCGCGTCCCTAACGACCAGCCCTATAAAACTGTCCCACTAGTTAACCCCTTTAGTGAACCCCTTCAAAAATAAAAACAAAGCAAAAAATAATGCTTTATCATCATACTGCCGAACAAAAAGTGCAATAACGCGCAATCAAAAATACAGATATAAATAACCATGGTACCGCTGAAAATGTCATCATGTCCCGGAAAAAATGAGCTTTCACACAGTGTCATCAGCGAAAAAATAAAAAAGTTATAGCTCGCAGAATAAAGCGATGCAAAAATAATTATTTTTTATATCAAATTGTTTTCATTGCATAAAAGGGCCAAAACATTAAAAAAAAAGACATAAATGAGGTATCGCTGTAATCGTACTGACCCGAAGAATAAAACCGCTTTATCAATTTTACCACACACAGAACGCTGTAAACGCACCCCCCAAAAGAAATTCTTGAAATGCTGGGTTTTGTTCATTCTGCGTCCCAAAAATCGGAATAAAAAAGCGATCAAAAAATATCACGTGCCCGAAAATGGTAACAATAAAAACATCAATTCGTCCCGCAAAAAATAAGAACTCACATGACTCGGTGGGTCAAAATACGGAAAAATTATAGCTCTGAAAATGTGGTGATGCAAAAACTATTTTTACAATAAAAAGCGTCTTTTAGCGTATGACAGCTGCCAAACATAAAAACCCGCCATAAATAGTAAATCAAACCCCCCCTTTATCACCCCCTTAGTTAGGGGAAAATAATAAAATTAAAAAAAATATATTTATTTCCATTTTCCCATTAGGGATAGAGTTAGGGCTGGGGGGTTTCCACTGTTTAGGGACATCAGGTGCTCTCCAAACGCAACATGACTTCTGATCTCAAGTCCAGCCAATTCTGCGTTGAAAAAGTCAAACTGTGCTCCTTCCCTTCCAAGCTCTGCCATGCGCCCACATATGGGGTATCCGCCTACTCAGGACAAATTGTACAACTTTTGTGGTCCAATTTCTCCTGTTACCCATGGGAAAATAAAAAATTGGGGGCAAAAATATCATTTTTGTGGAAAAAAATTATTTTTTTATTTTTATGGCTCTACGTTATAAACTTCTGTGAAGCACTTGGGGGTTTAAAGTTTTCATCACACATCTAGATAAGTTCCTTGGGGGTCTAGTTTCCAAAATGGTGTCATTTGTGGGGGTTTTCCACTGTTTTGGCACATCAGGGGCTTTCCAAACGCGACATGGCGTCCAACCTCAGTTCCAGTCAAAAAAGTCAAATGGCGCTGCTTCCCTTCCGAGCTCTGCCATGCGCCCAAGTAGTGGTTTACCCCCACATGTGGGGTATCAGCGTACTCAGGACAAATTGCAGAATAACTTTTGGGGTCCTGTTACCCTTGGGAAATAAAAATTGGGGGTGAAAAGATAATTTTTGTGGAAAAAATATGATTTTTTAATTGTACGGCTGTACGTTATAAACTTCTGTGAAGCCCTTAGGAGTTCAAAGTGCTCACCATATATCTAGATAAGTTCCTTGGGGGGTCTAGTTTCCAAAATAGGGTCACTTGTGGGGGGTTTCCACTGTTTAGGCACATCAGGCGCTCTCCAAACAGGACATGGAGTCCGATCTGAATTCCAGCCAAATTTGCAGTGAAAAAGTCAAACGGCGCTCCTTCCCTTCTGAGCTCTGCCATGCAGCGAAACGGTGGTTCCCCCCCACACATCAGGTATCAGCGTACTCAGGACAAATTGCACAATAACTTTTGCAGTCCAATTTCTCCTGTTACCCTTGGTAAAATAAAAAAATTGGACCTGAAGTATTTTTTTTTGGTGAAAAAAAGTTAAATGTTCATTTTTTTTTTTTTTTAACATTCAAAAAATTACTGTGAAACACCTGAAGGGTTAATAAATTTCATGAATCTGGTTTGGAGCACCTTGAGGGGTGTAGTTTTTAGGCTGGTGTCACTTTTGGGTATTTCTATCATATAGACCCCTCAAAGTGACTTAAAATGTGATGTGGTCCCTAAAAATAAAATGGTGTTGTAAAAATGAGAAATCGCTGGTCAACTTTTAACCCTTATAACTTCCTAACAAAAAAAAGTTGGCTCCCAAATTGTGCTGATGTAAAGTAAACATGTGGGACATGTTACTTATTAAACTTTTTGTGTGCCATATCTCTGTGATTTAAGGGCATAAAAATTCAAAGTTGGAAAATTGCGGAATTTTCGCCGAATTTCCTTTTTTTTTCACAAATAAACGCAAGTTATATCAATGAAATTTTACCACTAACATTAAGTACAACATGTCACAAGAAAACAATGTCAGAATCACCGAGATCCATGGAAGCGTTCCAGAGTTATTACCTCATAAAGGGACAGTGGTCAGAATTGTAAATATTTGCCAGGTCATGAACGTGCAAACCACCCTTGGGGGTAAAGTGGTTAATAAGAAATTTGTGTGACATATCTCTCTGATTTAAGGGCATAAAAATTTTCAAAATTTTCGCCATATTTCCATAACTATACACAAGTCATATCGAAGAAATTTTACCACTAACATGAAGTACAATATGTCACGAAAAAAACACTCTCAGAATCAGCAGGATCCGTTAAAGCGTTCCAGAGTTATAAGCTCAAAGTGACAGTGGTTAGAATTGTAAAAGTTGGCCTGGTCATTAAGCTGCAAAATGGCTCAGTCACTAAGGGGCCAAGGTAAGTACTTCTTAAGGAACATCTAAATTATCAATAAACCGCACACAAATAAATAGTCCAGTATATGTTGTCTCTGTATGCTTGATGTTTTACTTTGATTTTCTTCTTAGCTCCTGTTTGGAGACATTAGCTGCTCTGATGACTTATATACACTATGCATAGGATGTAAGGGAAAAAACTGTTTTCTAACATCTCAAATTTGGAAATACAGTAACAGGATCGATGAGGACATACTGTATTTTGTGGATTATAAGATGCACCCCAAATTTTGAGGAGAAAAATAGGGGAAAAAAAACAACTTTTTTTTAATAAAATGATGGTGTTTCTTATAATCCATGCGTCTTACTGATTACCGGGGGGTGGTGGCTGCAGTGAAGTGGGATCCCAGGGTCGCTGCTGGAGGAGGCAGGAGTGGGGTGATGCTGCAGGATTTCAATGCTGAAATCTGAACTCCCGAGATCTTGGTGCCGAGATCTCCATCTGCGCAGCACCCAGCAGCCATTTTCCAAAAGTCCACCGCATAGGAAACCATACAATTGCGGGGGCTCTGGCCTTTCACAAAATGTGAGCAGAGCCCCCCGTGGCACAGAACACCCGCAGCGGTGCTCCGCACATCCGAACATCCCAGCCTGTGGCCTGCAGCGACTCTGGGACCCTTGCTCCACCGCAGCCGGCAAGGTATATCCGCATTATAAGACGCACCTCTATCCCCCCCCCCCCCCAAGTTTGGGGGGGGAGAGCTTCTTATAATCTGAAAAATACGGTATATAGCTGCGTGTGTGTTCTGGAATATGATTCAGCACAAACATGCTCTCTCCCTCCTCTCCTCTTCATAGACTGTGAAGAACTATGATGTGAAGCATTTAGTGAGCTGTACCCTGACAAGCCTGACACTGAAAGTTCAAAGTAAAGCTAACAACATTTTTTACAAACTTTATACTGATCTGGATATTGATTTATGCAAAGAATGTTTTATTTCTATCCTAAATTATATAGTGAATGATTCCCTATTCTTGCATGAATTTCAATACTTTTTTTTTTTTTTTTTTTACAGGACAAAATTTTGAGAGCGAATTTACATACCGTATTTTTCGGACTATAAGACGCACCGGACCATAAGACGCACCCCAATTTTCAGAAGGAAAATAGGGAAAAAAATAATAATGTGTCAAATGGGGGTCCGTCTTACAGTCCAAATTCAGCTTACCTGGGAAGGGATCCGGCACAGGTGGAGGAGTGGTCACAGGGGTCATTCAGTGGTCCAGGCTCGTGCGGTGGCGGCTCTGTGCTGGGGCAGGTTTGTTGTGCTGGAGCAGCTGGGCTGTACTGAGGCAGGTGGGCTGGGGCAGCTGTGCTGTGCTGGGGCAAGTGGGTTGTGCTGGGGCAGCTGGGCTGTGGCAGCTGTGCTGGGGCAGCTGGGCTGTGCAGGGGCAGCTGTGCTGGGGCAGGTGGGCACTGTGGGGCAGGTGGGCTGGGGCAGGTGGGCACTGTGGGGTGAGGGTGGCAGCTCTCTGTGCTCCGGTGCAGGGGCGGCGGCTCCGCCGGCATTTCCTCCAAGCCCGGAGGCCCCCCGCACATCCCTTGCTGGCCGCCGCCATGTTGCGGTGGCTTCCGGGAGCATGGACGCCGGAAAGATGGCCGCCGGTCCAGGGACGGTGCATGCGCAGTTTCAGATCTCGTCCCGAGATCTCGGGGGACGAAATCTCGTTGCCGAGATTTGAATCTCGTCCCCCGAGATCCTGGGACGAGATCTGAACCTGCGCATGCACCGTCCCCGGACCGGCGGCCATCTTTCCGGCGGCCATGCTCCCGGAGGCCACCGCAACAAGGCGGCGGCCAGCAAGGGATGTGCGGGGGCCTCAGGGCTTGGAGGAAATGCCAGCGGAGCCCCTGCACCGGAGCACAGAGAGCCGCTACCCCGGCACCGGAGCACAGCCCGCTGCCACCATCGCACTACAGAGCCCCGAGGCACCCGCACCAGCCTCGAAGGTAGGAACATTGCGACCATAAGACGCACCCCCCACTTTCCCCCAAAATTTTGGGGGGAAAAAGTGCGTCTTATGGTGCGAAAAATACGGTAATTACAAAATGTCTAAGAAGCATCCTATGAAGTCAGCTGTATTTGAGCATTTCACAGTGACTCAAGATAAAAAAAAACAAAAAACATTGTGTGTCAGTGTATAAGTAAACCAGATGAAAACAAATGCTGTGATGCCAAATTCAGTGCATACTCAGGCAGTGATGAAAATGCGCCTTCAAGAGTTTCCAATCTAAAAAGACATTTACAATGCTGCCACCCAGAAATTTACAAAGCAGTGATTGAAAAAGATCACAGCAGCACCAAGAAACCAGAGGTATTTCTTAAGTGACAAAGTTACTGTAACGACAACAGATGTGTTTAAAAGACAGCTCATCAAACTTGTTGCGAAGGACAGTGTACTATTATCACTATTTGCATAACCAGATTTTACAGCTCATAATGGAGAAATGGCCCGCAAACTTGGTGTTTCTCTGGAAAGAGAAAGTATTATAAAATTAGTGATTGAAGAAGCCCTTAACTAAAAGGAAGATCTTAAAAAGACTCAAGAGACGCTCTGTATTTCTTAAAATGGATGCCTGCACATGTCACAAAGTGAACTATTTTGCTATCGACGTTCGATATGTTTGTGACAACAAAAAATTGTTACTAAGATGCTGGCAGTAAAAGATACTAAAGCTCATCACAGCAGCCAGTTTCTCCAGACCTTAGTGGAAAAAGTCCTGCAAGATTATGAACTCAAAAAAAGAACAGGTTCTTGCTATTGTAACGGACAATGCTTCAAACATGATAAGTACAATTACACTGATGAATGAGAATAATGAAGGTAAACAGCAGCTAGAACAACATTTCACATTCAGTATGTTGGAGATGGAAGGCCACAGTCCTGTTCCCATAATGGAGGAACAAACAGATATTACTAGAGAAGAACAGCAAAATGATTCTTTACAATTAGATCTTGTTGAAGCTGCTTCACGCCTCTTTCCTATTCATCACATGCGCTGTGTTGTGCACACGCTGCAGCTGACAATAAGAGATAGTCCGCAAGAGGGACATGCTGAACTCTGACTAGCAAAGTGAGGAAATTGGCTAGTGCTGCCAGAACCCCTACAACTGATTCCATCTTGAAGAGACATGCTGGCAAAGGGGCAATTATGGTTCAAGCCACTCAGTGTGTCAGCACCTATTTAGTGATTGCTTGAGCTGAAACCCTTCCTTATAGATAGGGCAAACCCTCAGGTAACACTACATGAAGGTCAATGGACATAGGTGGCTGAATTGAAGGAATTGTTTCATCACCCATTTACAGTGAGAGTTCCAAGCGGACAATTTAACTTCTGGCATTTATATAAAGCAGTGGAAGAACTTGTTTTGCCCGTCCCAAAGAGGAGTTAAATTGCAGATAGCATTGCTGCTTCAATAAAACGGTGAGAGACACTATTAGAGAATAAAATTCTTCTGGCAGCTGTTTATGTTCAATGGACGTTAATGGGTGAAAAATGCTGCAGATCCGCAAAAAGAGTTGACAAGCTGCGGAAAATAAAGTGCTACAAATAAGTACAGAAATTTCCAGATCATGTGCACACTTCAGGATTGTCATTGATTAACCTTGCTCTAGTATTTCATTGCGTTTTTGGAGCATTTCTGCGTGGAAAAAAACGCTACGAATACGCAACAAATCCGCATTGTGTGCACATAGCCTAAAAGCTCTGATTGTGTCAGAATGGCTGCACCCAGTAATCCAAGTGATACATCATCATTGAATTCAGCTTCTCTTAGGCCTGTTTCACACTTCCGTTTTTTGACGTCAGTCAAAATCCGCCAGGTTTTGGAAAAAACGGATCTGCCCCTTTTTTGACAGATCCGTTTTTTTTCCCGCATAGACTTGCATTAGTGGCGGATTTTGACTGATGGTCATCCGTTGCATCCGTTTTTGGACGGATCCGTCGGAATTGTAGCGTCTCCCGGGCGGAGCAGGTTTACTTTTTACTAGTGTGAATGCCCGGAAGATGTTCTACCAGAAGCATTTTAACCCTGAATATCGTTCTGGCAGCGATCTCTCTCTCTCTTCCAGACCGCGGCTGCTTTAAATTTCCTGCCCTTTGCAACTAATGGATGTCAGCGGACCGTTTTTTTGGACGGATCCGCTGACATCCATTTGTTCCATAACGGAAACGGATCCTTTTTTTCCTTTTTGGCAAATTTCAACTGATCACAAAAAACGGAAGTGTGAAACAGGCCTTAGCCTACATCAGGCTGCTCTCAGGTAAAGTAGCAAAAACTGCTAACAGATTCCCTTTAAAAAATGCAGCAAAACCTGTTTTTTGTAAGCAGCTTCCTTACTGCCGAGCGTGCAGGTTCTGCCTCTGAAAAACATGCAACAAAATGCAATGTGTAAACATACACTATGGCTGGGTTCACAAGTCTGTCATACGTGGATCTGTTCTTGGATTTCAATACCTGGGCTGACAGGTCAGTCTCTTGACCTTAACTAACCTCAAAAGCTAAATAAGGCAGGTAGTTCAGGTCAGAAGACCCACTGGTGGGCCGGTATTGTGGTCCAAGTACAAACAATACATATGAATATGGCCTTAGACTGAATTACTCATCTTTTAAAGCCTGATATAGTAGGGTGATGACAATTTTAAAAATTTTGCAAAACGAAAATGAAACCCCTTACATTGGAGGAACAATTGCATTCAAATGACATTAGTATCATCAAATTTGTAAAATATTCAAAAAAGTTCTCCCTCTTTTTTAAAAGATTTTTCGTCTTTTAATTTTATTCTTTAAAGAAAATATCTTTCTAAGTTGTAACAAAAAGTGGTATTTTATTCACATCTAGAACATTCTGGAATATTTTAAAATATTTTGGAACTTAGTATTATCTGTTCATTTTCAGTGCAAAGCTTCAAGTTTTACGATCAAGAAGTGCATTCAGAAAATGTCTTCTAGAAATTCCAGCAACAGTGTAAAAGCAAACAGGTCTATCTGGACGAGGAATCTGCCCTCCTATTGTCAACATAAAAGATAATAATGCAAAATTGCAAGTCCTTTTATGGCGGAAAAATACCATTTTTGCCTTATTTCATTTGAATGAAAGGGGGAACTTTTTTTAAAAAACAAAAAGCAATACTTATTCTTAAATAACCCATAAAAGTTCCCCCATTGCACATGGTATCATAAAAATTTTATTTTTGTCATTACACTACTGATATAGCAATCACACAAAAGGCTTTTGAATCTTGGAATACATGTAAAACTACAAAATATAGGGGGCACTAGAGTTCTAGTCCTTTTCCTCTCTCTGAAGAGGCAATTTGCATATTTAATTTCCAAGAGGAGCATTGCAAGGCTTAAAAGTCTCCTTACATTGGCATGCCAGGTGTGGCATTGCCACTCTACACAAGGAGAAACGTTACCCCTGGATCACCGTCAGACGTCCAAGTCAACCATACCAGGTCTCACAATGTACTGATGAGGTCAGCACACAGTGTCTGCAACTTGAGATTCTGGTTTGGCTTTTATCCCAAGTCTTGTGACAAAGTTTGTTAACCTCTTCATGACGTGGATATACATCATATGCTGAGTCTCTCCCTTTGATATTGGCTCCGGCGCCGAGTCCAAACATTTTCTAGCACATGACCGGTGACTTGATCAGCTGTCATCTGACCCCAACAGCCATGGGTGGAATTGTGATCAATCTCAGACAGGGGCATTTAACATGATTGTGCCAGAAGCGCGTCACTAATTACGCCCATCAGCTCCTGTCCCATGATGGCGGGGCGCCGATGGGTAGGCATGACATTTTTTTATAAATTGGAATCAATTTTGAGGGTTGTCCAATATATATAGGCCCTCAACGTCACTTCAAAACTGATTAGATCTTTAAAAAATATAAGTTTTTAAAATTTCCTTGAAAAAAAATATATTGTTGATAAACTTTTAAACCTTCTAAAATCCTAAAAAATAAAAAAAAAAATTTGAAAAATGATGTGAACATAAACAAGTTATACTACACTAAAACATTAATAAATATCATTTGCCATATAACTATTTGGTAAAAGGGTATACACAAAGTTTGAAAATTGTTAATTTGGTGGAATTTTCATTTTCCATTATGTTTTGAATTTATGAAAATATTGACCGAAATTTACCAATAACCACAACTACAATGCATCATAAAGGTTATGAACCCACGTATGCAGAAAATTCCTGACAAAAAAACGGACCCCTTTTTTCTCCACGCGTTTTGTGTGTGGTTTTTATGCATTTTTTTCTGGAACATCCCCAGTCTCCTAGAATATAGTTGGAAATGCGGATTTTTTCCGCAAAATTAATGCTGTTTTTTACCGCGATACGTTTTTTCGCAGAAAAACACGCATCAATATGCACAAAAAGTGCGGAATACATTCAAATGAATGGGATGCTTCTTGCAAGCGTTTTTGCTGGTAAAAACGCTTAAAAAGCGCAAAAAAAAAAGCTTACAAAAAAATTTCAATTGACACATTCCAGAGTTATTACCACATTAAGGCTGTGTTCACACACAGCGTTTTTTTAGCGTTTTTTACCGCGGTTTTCGCTATAAAACCGCTAAAAATAAGCTGCACAGTCATTTCTATGCATTTTGCACTTTTTGTGCACATTGATGCGTTTTTTACCGCGAAAAAACCGCATCGCGGTAAAAAACGCAGCATGCTCATTAATTTTGCAGATTTTCCTCGTTTTAGGCCTCTTCCATGCGGTTTTAAACCGCTGCGGAAAAAACCGCATCAAAAACGCATCAAAACCGCGCAAAAAACGCAAGCGGAAAAATAGGTGCGGATTCTGGGAAGGGATTCAGGTTTTTGAGCAGAAAATTTCTGCAACGTGTGCACTTAGCCTAAGTGACAAGATAGATTTGAAAAATTTAGCTTTGTCATTCAGGGGTTAAGCAATGGATGCAAAGACGGTTTTTCTGTTAGATGGCTTTAAAAAGGAGAGCATGGCATATACTGAATTTTACTGTACTTATACTTCATTTACTGTAGCTAAGCACAGACCTATTAAACATTTGTTTTGGGGTGGTTTTACAAGGTTGCACCACACATACAGTACATACTATAACAAAATAACAAAACTACAACAAATCCGTCATTTAGTTTTTTTTGTGAGCCGTTTAATGATATTAACTGAAGCTCATAAACTGTGTTCCAAATTATTATGCAAAAAGAGTTTAGGAGTGATAAGGTTAGAATTTTTTTGTTTGTCATTTAAACTCATTGATGGTGATGTGTGTCAGGGCTCTTTATATCACTGAAAGCAATTGCAGATACCTGTGCAAATTAGTTTGGCAGGTGTGTCCAAATAAAGGCAAGACTACTTAAGAAGGCTGTTCCACATTATTAAGCAGCCTACATTTTTTGCCAAAATGGGAAAGAAAAAGGATGTGTCGGCTGCTGAGAAGCAACAAATTGTGGAGTATTTAGGTCAAGGCATGACTACAATCAACATTGACTAGACACTTCATCGTGATCATCGCACAATCAAGAAGTATGTAGCTGATTCCCAGCACACACGTGTGCGTGCTAATAAGGAAAAATTGAGGACTCTTTCCAACAGGCAATTGCGTCAGGTTAAAAGAGCAGCTGCAAAAATGCCTTGTCATAGCAGCAGACAATTTTTGAAGCTGCTGGTGCCTCCAACGTCCCCCGAACAACAAGATGCAGGGTCCTTCAGAGGTTTGCAGCTGTGCGTAAGCCATCCTGTCGACCACCTCTATCCACTGCACACAAGCAGAAACGGCTCCAGTGTTTTGTTCACCGATGAGTGTCGTGCAACGCTCGATGGTCCAGATGGATGGAGTGGAGGATGGCTGGTTGATGGACACCCCATGAAACCACGGCTAAGGCGCCAACAAGGAGGAGGTGGAGTAATGTTTTGGGCTGGAATCATGGGGAGAAAGATTTTCGGCCCCTTTAGGATCCCTGAAGGGGTAAAGATGAACTCCATAATCTATGTGGAGTTTCTAAAACAGCAGTTCCTGCCATGGTTCAAGAGGAAGAACCGTGCTTTTCGCAGCAAGATCATTTTCATGCATGATAATGCACCGTCTCATGCTGCAAATAACACATCTGCATCTCTGGCTGCTATGGGCATAAAAGAGGACAAACTTATGGTGTGGCCACCATCTTCCCCTGACCTCAACCCCATTGAGAACCTCTGGAGCATCATCAAAAGGAGTGTCTATGATGGCGGGAGGCAGTTCACATCTAAGCAACAGCTCTGGGAGGGTATTCTGTCCACATCCAAAAACTGACAAATTCAATGGACGAGAGAGTTCAGAAGCTTCTTTCGAACAAGGGGTCCTATGTGCAAATGTAACATCACCTAGGATAAAATTTTGACTTCAAATCTGTTTGATTTCATTTTGTAATAAGCTGATAATGCTTATAATTTCACAACTGACCATTTTTTTGTTCAAAATAAAAAGGTTGAAAACTCTGCTGTGCATAATAATTTGGAACATGCATTTTGAGTATTTCTTATTTTTAAAAATATACTGTTTTCATAGGCAGTTTGTTCAAAAACATTGCAATTATACTAGAATATTAGATGACTGGAAAATAACAATGACTGCAATTCATATAGGTAATTTAGAGAAAATATGAGGAAATATTTTTTGCATAATAATTTGGAACACAGTGTAATAGTAACCACCCTTGTGGCTCTTTTCTTTGTAAAACATTATACATTACGTTGATGTCTTAGATAAAGACAGCATGTATCTTCTCCATTTGTAATAATTTTTCTACATATTCCATCTACAACATACCCATTTATATTTTATTTTGTCACTTGTTGTCTAGTACAGAAAGTTTATAAAACGGAGAAAAATTGCACCCCAAGAACCAAACATATTAAAAGTATAACACTTCATTAGAAAATCATATGTATACAGCAAAAAGGATGATTTGACAATAACTACCAACGCAGCTGGAACCGCAGGTAAGAGGTAAAATGAAAGGTAACACAATGCCATGTGAAATAGCATATGTTAATATATATCACAGGTAAGAAGACACACTTGCTGAAACGCGTGTAGGGGTCGTGGCACCGCAGGTATTTATACATCATTTATAATGGTCTCTCTGCCCTCTTGCTTTATTATCATGCACTGGTGATTTTCCCTGTTACTTTTTGTTCTCTAAGACTGTGGGACTTATCTATAGTATGGTACTTACCTGTGATATACTGTATATTAACATATGCTATTTCACATGGGCATTGTGTTAGCTTTCATTTTACCTGTTACCTGCGATTCCACTTGTGTTGGTAGTGGTTATTGTCTTATCCTTTTTGCTGTATACTTTTTTATTATTTTCTAATAAAGTGTTATACTTTGAATATGTTTGGTTCTTGTGGTACATTTTTTCTCTATATGTTTTATATTATGACTATGCATTGAACCTTATAGATTTCTAATTTCCCTTATGTGGGAACTGGTGTTGATAATTTATTCACATGGCGTATTGTCATCTACATCTGTTTAGTACAGAATTTTGCTGGTGAATAAATTGGGGGTCTATGCAAAGGGAAATACCAAGTGGCCAAACCCTGTACAGTCGGTGACCAATAGCTTAGAAGACTGACAAATTTTGGTTAGCTACTTCAGTGTTTTCATATCTGTTAGTCAGATAGTTCTATGGTAACTGACAAACGATTATAAAGCATTTAATAACTTTTTAACCTTTTATAGACAATTGCATCAAGTTTATACAAAGGCTCAAAATTTAGTATTAACCATTATTTTTCATGACTTTCATAAATTCATCCTGAAAGCTAGATATCACCTTCTGGGACAAAATGTTGACTGATGACAACCCCTTCTTGCCTAATCAGTGCTGGGAGCTTATTAGAATTTCTGCGTTTATATTTATCAAACCTGTTTCTGATGATTGACCACAGGATCTTAATGGGCTTGACATCTGGGTACTTTCCTGTCCATGGACCCAAAATTTCTATACTTTGTTCACCAAGCCCCTTAGTCATCACTTTTGCCTTGACTTTTGACATCACGCTGCAAAAACAATTGTTCATCACCAAACTATTCCTGGGTTGTTGGGAGAAGTTGCTCTAGGAGGAATTTTAAATACAGTAACTTATTCATGGCAGTGTTCTTAGGCAAAATTGTGAGCAAGTCCAGTTCCTTAGATAAAACCCAACCCCACACATGAATGGTCTCAGGATGCTTTACTATTGGCATGGCACACAACTAATGGTAGCGCTTACCATTTCTTCCCTGGACAATCTTTCCTCCAGATGTCTCAAACAGAATGCCACCTTTGAGTTGCTCCACATAAAACAATTGGTATGTGGAGGTATAATATGGGCAATATAATTTTAAAGATGCTGGTTCTATTAGTCAACGTGTTTCAAAGTTCATGGACTTCTCCTTCAGGAAGCTTTGTCCTAATGAGAAAGTCTGTAAACTCTGAAAGGCAATGATCAATAGAAACGCAATTTTCAACACATCAACTCCAGGATCGCACTTTTCATTATAGCGTGTCTTCGGTAGCACAGTTCCAAGATCCATCCTCTATGGTTTTTCCTTCCATGGAGATATTACAGCCGCACTCGCTGGGGTCACTCTAGTGCATTAAAAAAAAAGTCCGATATTGATCCAGAAAAGACAGACAAGTGTCATGTGAATACAATGTGATTTTTACCCCCTAGAATCCGTATGACACGCAAATACATTCCGTATGCAATGCGTTATCATCTTTTACATACTGAAATTCTTCATGTAATTTATAGTTTACAATCTAATAAAGCGATCTTATATACATATAGACTAGCTATGAACCCGGGTGGCGAGCATTTCTATTGGTATATGGTCTCCCATCCTGGTATGTGCTTCCCCGCCTCCTATCCTGGTGTGCATGGCACCCCTCATCCCCATCCTGGTATGCATGGACCCCCCCCAAACCTGGTAAGCATGGCACCCTATTCCTCATCCTGTCATGCATGGTCCCCTCACCCCCCTATCCTGGTATGCATAGTCCCCTCACCCACCTATCCTGGTATGCATGGTCCCCTCACCCACCTATCCTGGTATGCATGGTCCCCTCACCTCACAATCCTGGTATACATGGTCCCCTCACAACACATTCCTGGTATACATGGTCCCCTCACCCCACAATCCTGGTATACATGGTCCCCTCATCCCACAATCCTGTTATACATGGTCCCCTCACCCCCCTTTTCGTGGTATGCATGGTCCCCTCACTCCCTTTTCGTGGTATGCATGGTCCCCTCACCCCACTTTCGTGGTATGCATGGGCCCCTCATTCCCCCTTTGTGGTATGCATGGTCCCCTCACTCCCCTTTCGTGGTATGCATGATCCCATTACCCTCCTTTCGTGGTATGCATGGTCCCCTCACCCTCCTTTCGTGGTATGCATGGTCCCCTAACCCCCCTTTCGTGGTTTGCATGGTCACCTCATCCTCCTTTCGTGGTTTCCATGGTCCCCTCACTCCTCTTTCGTGGTATGCATGGTCCCCTCACCCCCCTTTCGTGGCATGCATGGTCTCCTCACCCCTCTTTCGTGGTATGCATGGTCCCCTCACCCCTATCCTGATATGCATAGTCCCCCTCACCCCCCTTTCGTGGTATGCATGGTCCCCTCACCCCCTTTCGTGGTTTGTAGTGTCCCCTCACCCCTATCCTGATATGCATGGTCCCTCTCACCCCTATCCTGGCATGCATGCTACCCCTCACCCCCCAATACTGGTATGCGTGGTCCCCTCACTCCCCCTTTCCTGGTATGCATGGTCCTCTCACCCCCTATCCAGGTATGCATGGTCCCCCTCACCCCTATTAAACTGCACACATACACACACAAAAAAAACCATAAACATTTATACTCACCCTTCTTCCCTGTGCTCCAGCGCTGTCACGTTCTGCTGGAGGAGTATGGCGCCAGAGTATGCGCATGCCCATAGCGCTGTCCGGCACCATATTCCTGAAGACACACTGCAAATGTGTCTTCAGTAAAATGGAGCCAGATCACGCTATGCGCAATTCCGTCCGCACTCCTGCCCCGGCCACAGAAGCGCCACGGCAACGCTCCTCCCGGTCGGGTATGTATGTATGGCACCCGAGATCGCGGTATGTAAGCATACCGCCAACTCAGGGCGCCATACACATTCCTCACCGCTGGCTGCCTCATTCTGTCTGGAGCCAGACTGCGCAGGCGCGTCGCACTTGCGCAGTCTATAAAGGCTTCGGACAGAGTGACACTTAGCTCATTATATTATACAGTTGTGGCCAAAAGTATTGACACCCCTGCAATTTTGTCAGATAATACTCAGTTTCTTCCTGAAAATGATTGCAAACACAAATTCTTTGTTATTATTATTATCATTTAATTTGTCTTAAATGAAAAAAAACACAAAAAGAATTGTCCTAAAGCCAAATTGCATATAATTCCACACCAAACATAAAAAAGAGGGTGGACAAAAGTATTGGCACTGTTCGAAAAATCATGTGATGCTTCTCTAATTTGTGTAATTAACAGCACCTGTAACTTACCTGTGGCACCTAACAGGTGTTGGCAATAACTAAATCACACTTGCAGCCAGTTGACATGGATTAAAGTTGACTCAACCTCTGTCCCGTGTCCTTGCGTGTACCACATTGAGCATGGAGAAAAGAAAGAAGACCAAAGAACTGTCTGAGGACTTGAGAAACCAATTTGTGAGGAAGCATGAGCAATCTCAAGGCTACAAGTCCATCTCCAAAGACCTGAATGTTCCTGTGTCTACCGTGCGCAGAGTCATCAAGAAGTTTAAAGCCCATGGCACTGTGGCTAACCTTCCTAGATGTGGACGGAAAAGAAAAATTGACAAGAGATTTCAACGCAAGATTGTGCGGATGTTGGATAAAGAACCTCGACTAAAATCCAAACAAGTTCAAGCTGCCCTGCAGTCCAAGGGTACAACAGTGTCAACCCGTACTATCTGTCGGCATCTGAATGAAAAGGGACTGTATGGTAGGAGACCCAGGAAGCAGGGCTGTGGAGTCGGTAAGCCAAACCTGCGACTCCGACTCCTCAATTTCCCTTACACCGACTCCACGACTCCGACTCCCACATATATTGCTTATATTTAAATGAAAAATTTATTGTAGTACAATGTGAGCATCAGACATTTAATCATTTCTATGATCCAATAATCAAGATATTTAGATAGAACATAATATCTATTTATTGGAATACAACTTAAGAACACAAAAAACTGTCATTGTAAATATGTAATACACTGTATAATATCGATTACATATACATACATACGGTACAGACCAAAGTTTGGAGACACCTTCTCATTCAAAGAGTTTTCTTTATTTTCATGACTATGAAAATTGTAGATTCACTCTGAAGGCATCAAAACAATGAATTAACACATGTGCAAATATACAACAAAAAAGTGTGAAACAACTGAAAATATGTCTTATATTTTAGGTTCTTCAAAGTAGCCACCTTTTGCTTTGATTACTGCTTTGCACACTCTTGGCATTCTCTTGATGAGCTTCAAGAGGTAGTCACCGGAAATGGTCTTCCAACAGTCTTGAAGGAGTTCCCAGAGATGCTTAGCACTTGTGGGCCCTTTTGCCTTCACTCTGCGGTCCAGCTCACCCCAAACCATCTCGATTGGGTTCAGGTCTTGTGACTGTGGAGGCCAGGTCATCTGGCGTAGCACCCCATCACCCTCCTTCTTGGTCAAATAGCCCTTACACAGCCTGGAGGTGTGTTTGAGGTCATTGTCCTGTTGAAAAATAAATGATGGTCCAACTAAACACAAACCGGATGGAATAGCATGCTGCTGCAAGATGCTGTGGTAGCCATGCTGGTTCAGTATGCCTTCAATTTTGAATAAATCCCCAACAGTGTCACCAGCAAAGCACCCCCACACCATCACACCTCCTCCTCCACGCTTCACGGTGGGAACCAGGCATGTAGAGTCCATCCGTTCACCTTTTCTGCGTCGCACAAAGACATGGTGGTTGGAACCAAAGATCTCAAATTTGGACTCATCAGAACAAAGCACAGATTTCCACTGGTCTAATGTCCATTCCTTGTGTTCTTTAGCCGAAACAAGTCTCTTCTGCTTGTTGCCTGTCCTTAGCAGTGGTTTCCTAGCAACTATTTTACCATGAAGGCCTGCTGCACAAAGTCTCCTCTTAACAGTTGTTGTAGAGATGTGTCTGCTGCTAGAACTCTGTGTGGCATTGACCTGGTCTCTAATCTGAGCTGCTGTTAACCTGCGGTTTCTGAGGCTGGTGACTCGGATGAACTTATCCTCCGCAACAGAGGTGACTCTTGGTCTTCCTTTCCTGGGGCGGTCCTCATGTGAGCCAGTTTCTTTGTAGCGCTTGATGTTTTTGCCACTGCACTTGGGGTTACTTTCAAAGTTTTCCCAATTTTTCGGACTGACTGACCTTCATTTCTTAAAGTAATGCTGGCCACTCGTTTTTCTTTACTCAGCTGCTTTTTTCTTGCCTTAATACAAATTCTAACAGTCTATTCAGTAGGACTATCACCTGTGTATCCACCAGACTTCTGCACAACACAACTGATGGTCCCAACCTCATTTATAAGGCAAGAAATCCCACTTATTAAACCTGACAGTGCACTCCTGTGAAGTGAAAACCATTTCCGGTGACTACCCCTTGAAGTTCATCAAGAGAATGCCAAGAGTGTGCAAAGCAGAAATCAAAGCAAAAGGTGGCTACTTTGAAGAACCTAGACTATAAGACATACAGTATTTTCAGTTGTTTCACACTTTTTTTTTGTTAATTATATAATTCCACATGTGTTAATTCATAGTTTTGATGCCTTCAGAGTGAATCTACAATTTTCATAGTCATGAAAATAAGGAAAACGCTTTGATTGAGAAGGTGTGTCCAAACTTTTGGTCTGTACTGTGTGTGTATATATTATATATACACACACACACACACACACACACACACACACACACACATACATACATATATATATTGTGAGAATCATGCGGGAATAGTGGATGAGGGCAGGTATATCTCGCCCAGATTCCTTTCCTATGTGGCCTAGTCTGGTCAGTATCGCACCTGCTTACTAATGGATAATGGGAGGTGGATATAAAAGGATGCAAGGTGGGTGTGTGAGTGTCTCAGCCTGGGAACACAGAGAGCCTGTCTGTGTGAGAGACACACGTGAGTGGAAGCAGTGCCCACTGCAACTGTGGTTTGGCTGGACGGGAGAAGCCCGCCAGTTGGTAGTTAGGTTGTCCATTGTTTAGTTAGTGCCGGACAGGCAAGGATTTGTTTTATGTTTTATTTCCTTTTGCATTGCTTTCACCGTTAATAAACCTGACCCAGGGTCAGTTATACACGAATCCCAGCTCTGCGCCTGAGTTTCATGCTGAACGCACGTGACCTTTGACCCCAGCAAAGGCGATCCCGGAGTGTTTTATCACAATATATATATATATATATATATACACACACACACACTATGACTTATCTCGGCTAAGATAAAGCCTAGATCCTCAGGCCGCATTCACACTATGGGCGTAGCCAGGATCAAACCTGGGGGGGGGGGCAGAACCTCATACTGTTCTGCAGAATTTCATACTGCACACCTCAGCTGCTGCAGAACCTCATACTGCACACCCCTACACTTGAAAATAAAGCCTGCACCTTAAGAAGATGTGGTGGTGAATGCAGTCTATTTATTCCAACTATCAATTGATGTTGATGTGTTACTGAAGACGAGCAATGCCTGTCCTGGGCGTCCTTTTGGGCAGCTATGAGGTGTACCTGACTGGTGCTAAAAAAAAAAAAAAAAAAAAAAAAGAGTGTTAGTTGTGTGCTATCCGGCTTTCATTCTTTTTGGTACAGATATGATATGGATAGACAGACATGGATAAATGGATATATAGATAGATAGAGCAGATTTCTAATCTGCTTTTGCTATTGAAAACATTAGCTATGAGCTCAAAAACCTTTCAGGTGATGCCGTTTTTAAAAAAGCTGATCTGCTTTTGCAACTG